>NC_134963.1:15230733-15556332 GCF_965638725.1 Aptenodytes patagonicus
GGCTTCCTAAGCTTTTGGCTAAGTTTGTGCTAAAACCAGATGATATTTATACAAGCGGACTGGAAAGGCTGGCTGCCCGGCTCGCCGCAAGAGGCGTGGGGTGGAGAGAGGCGGCCGCCACCTTTTCCTCTAATCCTTTGACCTCATCACACGGGAGCAAGAAAAAAAAAATATAATTTCTAAGGTGCATTTTATCTCCTGAGCATCTTCACCATACAGCGATGATCGGCCACGACAACCTCTCCGGTGACAAACCCCATCACGTGGGGTGATGGAGACTGAAAGGACCAGAAGGTGGGTGCCGTGCTGCCGGAGGAAACCTGCCCGAGCTGCCGGCGCAGATAACGCCGCGCTTGGCCTGTGCTGCTTCTAACACAAAGGGTTTAGTGAAAAAGCGCTCTCCCACTGGGAAAAGTCAGCAATGCTCTTTTTTTTAAGTTTTAACAAAAAAGGAAAAAATAATCTTTGTTCTTTTTTCCCCTCTTCTGTTTCCTTTTGCCCCCAGCTTTGCTTTTCTTCCTTTCCACGGCTGCTGAAACCCTGCCCTGCCATGCCTACAGCTGGAAAACCTCCCAAAGCACTGGAAAAAAAAAAATTTAATAAGGAACATTTACCAAATGGGCTTGATTCCAAACCCAAAGAGACCAAAAAATGTCACAATGCTGTAAATGTCCCAAGCTTGGCTCTCATTTTCTCTGTGTCTTGCTCCATGCCCTGGCTCGGCGCAGACGCCGTGGCCAGATGTCTGCAGCACCCGAAAGGTCACCGGAGTGGCCGGGGGACAGCCACGGGGATGGCACCGCTCGACCCAGGCTGCCACTCTGGCTGCACCGCTCATCAGCCCAGAGGCAGGAGATGAAGCAGATGCCGGGGGATTATAACGACTGTGTTAGGAAAAGGCCAAGGAACGAACCAGCTTTGCCGGCCCTCGTGAAACGGAGCCCGAGGAGCATCTCCCGGACGGCTGCAGGGTGGTTTGGCCATAGAAATGATGCATCCCGTGGGAAGAGGTTGGGTCCAAGAGACCCTGCCCGGGGCCAGGTCCTGCCTCCCTGAACCAAACTTGCATGCAGCACCGTGCTCCTTCCTACCAATCAAAAGCAACTCTGCCTTTAAACGCTAGGTTTAAAAATAAATGAAACAAAATCAAATCAAAACGAGCTGCAACTTCTGCACCCAAGGAGCAGAGCAGTTTGTTTTCACCACTTGGCACTGAGCCCAGACCCACCTCGCTGCAGAAATCCCAGCCCTGCTCCCACCGTCCCTCTGGGGCTTTGCACTGCAAACCCAACGCCAGCGCTGAGCGTGGAGCTGCGTTTCAAGGAAGCACCGCTCGTGGGGCAGAGGGTTTTCTGCAGGAGCTACGCATCTTGCTCTTTTCCCAAAGCAAGCCTCCTCAAAAGCAAGGTCCCAGGCGGTGAGATGGTGAAATCCCCGTGGCAGCCCCAGGATACTCAAAGGCCCCTTGTCCTCATGTCTTACCGAGGCTACAGACCCAGAAAGTCACTTGCAGAGGAGGTTTTGGGGCTCCCTCCCCATGTTCCCAGCTCAAAGGGGACCTCTAGGGCATGGGGAGGAACGCCAGTATTTCCACCATGCCATGTCTTACCTGCCCGCTTGGAGAACTCCCGAGATGCTGAAGAGGCCGAAGTCTGTGATCACCACCTTCCCGTTGTCGTAGAAAACATTTTTTGACTTGAGGTCTTTGTGAAGTATCCCCTTGGCATGCAGATAGCCCATTCCCTAGGATGGAAGAGAGAGAAAAATAGCCCAAAATTGAAAAAGCAGCACAAACAGACAGGATAATGCCAGAGCAGGGGCAGCCCCACGATTGCCAAGATGTGGTGAGCCCGGCTGCGAGCATCCCTGCGCTGCAGCAGCACGTCCAGACTACCGAGCTACGGCTGGGCCACAGCCAAAGGCTGCACGTCCCCAAATGTCCCTGCAGAAAGGGCAGGTGTCCAGGGAGTCCCTGGCTTGGGACGGGCATCGGGTGGTGCTCACGGAGGGTGATGGGATCGTGGTGCGGGTGTCTTGGCTGCGATGGCACCCACTCATCTTCCTGATCAATTGGTTATGCAAGAAAAATTAGCGGCAAACCAAACTGGCAGTTGCTTTCCTGAAATCCTCTGCTGAGAAATTGATGATGATGATGTTTTCGCCTTCATTCTCGTTTGGGGCTGGGAGCAGAAGGGTAATAAGTCAAAGCTCTCCATCACCGCTATCGCATACCCTGGCTGAGCCATTAGTGCTTCCTATGTGCACACCGACACCATTAGCCTGGAAACCAGCGCCTCGCAGGAGTCCTGCCTTAATCCTTTTCCCCTAGGAAAAGCTACTTGGTGGTTAATTAAAATTATTGCTAATGATGCAAAAAAAGGCCATGGGTGGGAAATCCAAACTCCCCTGCACCTGGCTTGTTTAGCATCGGCAAATCAAGCAGACTGCTGACAGCTCCATGTGGCGGACGTTCAGCTCAACGGGATAACCAGCTCCGGGGACGGGCAGGGCGATAAAAGCCATTTATCCTGACTTCAGCAGGACTTTCAATGCTGTCTCGCTTTTCATTCTCATAAGCAGACTAGGGGAAACTTGGTCTAGAGGAAGCTCCTGAAGGATAAATGCCAAATGGGCCAGCAAACCGTTGCTTAAGAGCAAATATCAGTTGTCTATCACTGACATGAGGGGATTTATTAACTGGATTTCCACAGGGGTCCATCCTACGTCTGATCTTTTCACATATTGTCATTAACCACGCAGGCAGTGGAACAAGAATATGTTCTTAAGTTTGCAGATGATGTGGAGCTGGGAGGCACGATCCAAATTCGGCAACGATCTGGGAAACTTGGGAAAGCAATCTGAAAAACCCACAAATCCTCAAATGCAAATGCCCAGGATGTTAGAAAAAAATCCTGAAGGTACCAAGGACTCGCCAGCAGCACAGACCTGGGGGGCTCTGCTCCAGCAGCGGGAAAGGCTGGGGGCAGCCAGGGACAACGTGCTGCTGGGGACAGCAAACGCCCCAACCCAGCAAGTCATGGGGATTTAACTGCACCCCTCGGCACTCAAATCCTGAAGAGCCTCTGCTAAGGGATGCTGGAGGAAGGAAAGGATTCGGGGCTGCAGCTGGCCCTGAGATGCCACAGCTGCAACTGGATGCTGGGACCATTCCAGGCACCAGGATTAATTAGGGGTCTCCGGGTCCCAGCACATGAAATAATGATGAGGTTTAAAAAGCTGATTTAAAATGTCACTGTCACCTTCACAAAGTGCCAGGCTTGTGCAAGGAACATATTTCAATGCCGTGAGCCTGTTCCTCCTGCAAGGTGCAGTACAGGGCCCCAAACATCCATGGGACAGGATGAGACCCAGCACCATGGGGATGCTCTGCAGCCCCCTCCCATCGGCCAGGGTTGACGGGAACTCAGAGCGGGCAGCAGTGACTTTGCACCCATGCTTACGCAGCATGGATGGGAACGCATCTCCCATGCAATCACCAAACGCAGCCAAGCCTTTGCTGAAGGTATTTCTCGAGGAGCTCTCAGCAAACCCAAATCCCTCGCCTCGCTCCGCAGGGTATCGCACAGATCCCACTGCAAATTCCAGCCCCACCGCCTTCACCCCCAGGATGATCTGTGAGAAAACACTCTCGGCCCAGTAATGCCTTAATTTGCTCGGCTGCCCGGCATGCGTGAAAAGCCAGCTCCCTCTGCCGGCTTCGCTTCTTAAATAAATTAACTTTTGCCTCCGGAGGATCACGGCATAACGAGAGCCCTTGCACCCGCTAATCCAATAAGCTTAACGGCTCTCCTACCGCATGCGGGGACGCAAAGGATAAAGTCAAACAACTGCCCCGACCAGCTAGCGGAGCCGAAGTCTCTGCCATGGTCCTGCCTCCAGCTCCTCCGGGCAATGCTGCCCCAAGCCCAACCAAACCAAGATGTCCAGGTTTTCCTTTGCTTCTCCACACCAGCCACCTCCAAGTCCACCAAAACATCCTTAACATCGGCTGATGGTTGACACGGAGAGGTGGGAAGGCAGAGAAACTGCTCCTCCTGGTGCACACCAGCAATGGGCCACGTGTCCGGGGCACAGCACCGAGGCGGCTGCGACAGGGGTGCGATGGACCTCTCCTGCAAGCAGAAGCTGCTGCCTTAAAATCCCTCCGGTGTGCAGGGAGAGCCTGGGCTCAGCACCCATGCCGCACAGCTTTGCCTGTGGACCTCTTCTAATTCCTATGGGGACCTGGGTCAGACCCAAAGTCCCTCCGCCCTGCAGCGGGTTGCAGCAGGAGCACCCGACCCCATACTCCCAAGGAGGAGAGGACGCAGGGAAGCTGGCTTGCTGCTGGGACTACAGCCAAGCCTACGTGCATTCATGCTGATCTTCAGCAGATCTCACGGGTGACGTTCTTCACGGTAATGCTTTCATCTCAGAGATCCAGTGATGCTTCCCCTGTGCTGGCGATGCCTCACAACACCACGAAGAGTTTGAGGTTTCCAACCCGTTCCTAATGCACATGCAGCTGCAGAAGACAGCGGTCTCTTAGCCTAGTCCTCAAAACCCCGACCCACACGAAGCAATGCAACCCGCACAGCGAAAGGGGCTGAACCAAGCCATTACCTCCCGCGGTGAACATCTGGGAGGCAAGAACCCTGAGCACAAGCACGGTGGTAGTCAGGGGAAAAAACATGAGGCAAACCTATGTGATGCCTCAGACGTTTGCTCAGTGGGAAAAATCCATCTTTAAAAAGTGGAAAATAGGGATCAAAAATAGAAATGAAGCAGAGAGGCCCTCGGCTGTCTCAGACACCCCAAATTCAGGCCATAGCTTTGCTGCTCCAAGACGCCCCTTGCAACGCCAGCTCAGCAAAGCAGTTCAGCCTATGCTCAACTGCCAGCTCCTTCCCAGCGCCCAGAGACTTCGGGGGAATTTAAGGAATTTACTTTAAAAACAGCATGCACTTTGCTAAATCTGGGTGTAAATAAACGCCAAATAGGCAATCTAATAAGAGACAGCATAAGCACAGGTAGGGGAACGGCACCCATTCAGGATATATTGCAGAACATATTCTGGTTTATAGCATGGATTTGAATAGTTAAGCGGGTTTAAGATCTGCCAGAAAAACAACTTTTTTTTTTTTCTTTTTTTCTTTTTTTCCATAGAAATATGTTAAACGTGAGCTCAGCCCCGGATGATTTGGTCTTGCTGTGGGCTGGAGGTGCTGGCTGACCTTGAGCGGGGCACAGGGTTAGTGTCGCGGTTCCCACGGTAGGACACGTGCCAAATACTTTTGGTATCGTTTGGTGCTAAATATGTTTGGAATCACAGTACAACCCTACTCTGGCAGACGGCTCTACACCCCTTAGGAAAACGAGCCGTTGCGAACACTCGATGGGAAGCTTTGATGGCTCAGGACCCAACTTCCCAGCCACTTGACCCTGCCACGTGAGGATCCTCCCCAGCATCTATTTATACGGTCATGTCTGAAGTGTCAAAGATGCACTTTGAGTCATCTCTGTGAAAGGAAAAGCATTTTTAGCTCTGAAAAATGTACATGTGCTCTGCCTGGTGGCACGCACAGCCCCCTGCCACGAGCACCACGGCACTGACTCCTCCGAGCGCCTTGGCTGCAGGGATGCTTTCACTACAGAGACGTGGAAACCTCAGACCAACTGCAGATTATTTTTTTTTTTCCCAAGAGGAGAGAAATATCCAACTAGCAACTCGCTCGCAGCAGCAAAGCTGGACTTAAACACCTGCACTTCCAAGGGGGAAGAGGTGCTGCGGCCAGGATGAGCCCCAAGCTCACCACTGCACGGGGAGCCCACGGGAAGCCTTGGTGCCACCTCAGTTCAGCTCAAAATGGGTGAGGGAGGTCTAAGAGACCTGGATTTTAAAGCCAAGAGGTGTTATCCTGCCCAGCCTCCTTGGCTTCTTCACTCCCACTCCTTGGAGCAGCTCGGCCGGGCTCTCGGCCGGATCCAGACCCCCATCGCTGCCAAGCTGCCCCAGCACCATACTGTACCTTCACAATTTCTTGCGCTATCTGCCTCGTCTTGTTGACATCCAGGACAATTTTGGCATCTCTCACCACCGAGTAGAGAGTCCGTCCTTTACACAGGCTGAAAGAACAGGAAAGGCGAGAAGATAAAAACACGGTTTATAAACCCCCGCCGAGAAACATCCCCAAATTATAGATGCAGCGGCTCTGGCAAGGAACTATAAATAACCACAAGAGTTTTGGCTACGTCTCAAGGCAGATTGAAGATTCAGCGAGGAAACTGGGGGCTCTCCCCAGTTTGGCACTGGGAGGGAGCTCACGCTGCTCCCCGGTGGGTGCTGGTGCCATCACCGTGGTGCCGAGCCCCCTAAGGGGTAACCTGGGCTGGTTCCCGGCTCTTCCCCGCATCCCAGCCACGAGCAAACCACCTGGCCCTCTTGCTTCAGACTTTTTGTGCAAAACTGGCCACGGGTCCCCGCCTCTTCCCTCGGAGGATACAATACTCACAGATGTAATGAGTCAAAAGAGGAAAGACAGGGAGGAAAAAAACAAAAAACGCCAATGCACTGTACAATGTCCTCCAATTTTCCTTCTCGTACCAATTACAGTAAAATCTATTTACAGAGCCTTAATTACCAAAGGCAGCTGGAGGGGGAGGGGGAGATATAAACCAATTAAAAATATATTGACATTTGAATATCATAATGGAGTACGTGGGTGGATGCTGCCTCGACTCCCTCCCACAAAAAAGGGCTTTTTTGCTTTTCTCTATCCACCCACGCTCATTACAGGCAACTTTAGAAAGATGAGACTGGATACCTGTGCCCGGGAAATAAAGCGCCCAACACACATCTCGTTAAAGAGGCTTCGGCAACCACAGATGTTAATTTGATCCTGTTCTAGTTAACAAATAAAAAGTTACAGGTTTTAATTCCTCTGCTCTCCCACCGCTGCATCCTCGCTCAGCTCCGCTGCTTTCCCCTCACCCCTCTCCTCCAGCCCCGGGAATGCCAGCACAGACCGGTCTGGATTTGTCCCCCGGGAGATAACAGGCTTTGCCCTTTTTGGATGGAAATAACCAGCCCGAGCCGTGCCTCGTTACAAGGGCTGAGGAGCATCACACAGAGCAGCCCTGGGTTTGCCTGGGTACCATGTTGCTCAGACGGGGAGAGAGGGGATGGTTCAGACCCCCGGCTTGGGCGAGGAAGAAGAGGCACACCAAGGGCAGCGATGCTCAGCACAGCCATGCGGAGGGGCGAGCAGCCCAGCCCCACAGTGACTCCCCCCAGGCTGCAAATCCAGAGAAATCAGGAACTCAACGTCGCAGTAAAGCCCCGCTTTTATTTTTTACCCCGAGGCTGGCTCAGAGCAGTACGATGAGGCAAAACCTCCAGGAGGCTGCGCCGTGTTTTCCTTGTGGACATTGAAAACAGTAACGGCAATCCCCCCAAACCGCAGGGCGGTCGCCGTTCCCCCAACACTACCACACGTCCCCTGGCCAAGGCCATCACCTGGGTGCAAATAAGGTTCCCGCAAGCGATTCAAACGTGATCCAGAAAGCAGGGGAAGCTGAGATCTCAGCAGCTCTTTGGGGGATTAAACTGATTGGGATTGGGATAGCACTTATTGGGAATAAACCTTGCTTGCTTCTTCAGAAGCTCACGGATACAAAGGACCCTCCTGCTCCTAAGCCAAAAGCTCCATGTCCCTCTGTGGGCAGAGAGCACAGTTTTCAGGTCAAGCAGGAACGGGACCAATCCCATATCTCATGGCTTTTGGAAAGACAACAGCACCCTTCAGAGCACTTTCTTGCAGGTTGTGTTGGAAATAGCCTTGCTGGATGCAAGCAAGCCACGGCAGGGAGTTTAGGGCATCTTCGTACCCATGCAACTGCCTCCTCGGTAATGCTTTTCCTTGCTCAGGTGTCTCAGCACGTCCCCGGGCACACCAGCTGGACTGCAAACCCGAGGCGCCCGCAATTATAAACACCATCTTCCTCTAACTAAACCAGCCGCTTCCTATCTTCTGCAATAGTTTGGCTGCAGTCAAGGAGAAATGTGAATTTGCCTGAAGATTAGGACCCAAGCACTCCGACTGCTACTTGGAAATAAGTGATAAAGAGAACCCTTGGGTTTCTGCAGCTGGTATTAAAGGGTGCAAAACAATGATGGACCACCTCTCCAGTATGAAGTTTTTTTGCACTAATTTGCTAAATAACCCTGTAAAGCTTTAAGCTCCGCGATGCAACAGGCTTTCTGCCACCTCCCATGACCCGCCTGCGCATGAAGGAGTTCCCCCAGTCCTCCCTGCCCCCCAGCAAACGCCTGTTTCCCCCCCAGAGAAAACCATTCCAGAAAGCTGCTTGTGGCCTGCATTAGTCATGAATCGACATTGCAAATGCAATGAATAGATTAGCGCTGGAACGGGGTTTGATTTCAGCCCTGAAGTGAGTTAAGATCAGCTGTTTTCCTGGAAAAGGGTTGTTTAGAGAAAAACCCTCAAATTTCTGCCTATCTGAACTGCAGAGATAACCCCAGGAGCGGAGCCCGCAGCCCCTTTTCTGGCGAGATGCCCATCTCTCCATTCTATTTACAGAGGAACCGCATTAAAGGAGGCAGCGGATGCACCCGGCGCGAGCCCCGGCACAGAGAGAGCACCTGCTGCTCAGACCCTGGGCGGTGGTACCAGCACATGGTGAAGCACCGCGGGCATGGGACGTGCCACCACCGCTCCTCAGACCCCGGGAGAGCTAGCGAGGCAACCCAGGTGCCTCTCTCCTCCCCTCGATGAATAACTCCTCCGAATGAATTCAACTAGCGACTGCCACACCGGTATTTGTTAGAGTTTTCTTGCTGGATAAGGAGCTGCCAATGCAGAGATAAAGCCTGGTTGATACCTATTATGCAGCACCTGAGCCCATTCAGCCACCACCTGCAGAACCTTTTCATGGCAGAGCTCAACAATTTCGCTTCTTCTCGTTCCTCGTCTGCCGTCAATCGTTCCCCATTCGGGCAGGAGCGGCAGGCACAAAGCGCGGCTCCCGGGGCACGCACCTCATCTTCTGCCTTTCCACTTCAAGAGGTCTACGCTGAACCGCGGCATTGAGGTACCCAGCTGGCTGCGAGCGAGCAGTGCTGCGGATCACAAGGCCAGAGACCGCCTACGCTTGACACCAGAAACAAAGGCAGACGATTTGCGTCTTCAGGCAGATCGCAGCTTATTCACCGCTGAAGTACGTATTCATAAACAAATACTTGTCTTCTCCTCCTAAACCTCTCCATCACACCTGTCGGCAGAGCAAGGAGGTTGGTGACACATGCCCCAGCGCCCTGCGGTGACCAAACCCCAGCCAGAGCCGAGGGGCAGCAGGGACAGCCCGGACAGGCAGCTCGGGGAGATGCAGAGGTCCGTCCTGGGGTCCCCACCATCCAGGAGTGCACCTCAACCCACGGCGCAACCTCATCTCACAGCCTTCACCCCACCAGCCCCTTCGAAAGTCCCAGCCCCGCGGCCCTATCCTGCTGCAGATGCAACTCTCTATTCAAAATGAGTTTTTGAAGTGTTCAGCCAAGCAAGCCAAATCCCAAATTGCTTTATAAACACTCTGCATTTCACCAGCGTGGGCTGAAGACATCAGCAACGGGAGCAAAGCCAAAGTGACTTGCAGAGGAACAATTTGGGAGGGATGAGTGAGGAAGAGCTGGAGCGCTGCCTCTTGATATTTTTGCCATTCGATGGGAAAACAGCCTCATCCATCCCCCACCCATTGGGGGTTCCCCCCCCCCTCCCCCGTAATATTGACGGCCATCACCTCTATATTGATGGCCATCACCTCTATAGCGTTGAAGACCTCAGCCTGGCTCCTGCTCAGGAGCAGGAATAAATCCAGAGCTGATGGTACGGCGGTTGCACGCAGGTTGCAATGCTGTTACCTACTGGTGTTTTGTGCTTTTCTTTCCTCTGCCCGACCATCCACACAAATGCCCATTAAATTAAATAGGATCGTTTGAACACCCCAAAGTGATAAATGCCAGACCCCAGGAAGCTCATTACTCGCTAGTATATTGATTTATGGGGAACCAGCTCAGATACCATGGTGATAGCCGGCACTATACACCCAGGGGAGACACGGGAGAGAGTGGGAATTAATAATAAGTACTTTGATATAAAAATACCTCTGCTAGCAGGTTACATCTGTGCTTGAGGAAAGACAGAGCAAAGGAGGGGCTGTTCGGATGCTTCCACATTCCCCATCAGTTTACTGATTTTTAGTATTTCACAGAAAAGAAGAAAACTTTGGGGAATATTAAGAAAGATACAGTCACAGCAACCAGAGCAGCTGAGCTGGGACTTATTTGATTTCATTTGAGCAGGACTAGCCCCGGCAGGGAGGGGAGGAATGAGTACTGCATATGCCTGCACGTGCCCGAGTTATTCGGGAAGTTTTCAAGCTGTTTCCATGTATTGGCTTGTTTTTCTCTTTTACTGACATCTGGCAACTGTGCTTTTGAAACTAGACAGCCACAAATGCGTTTCACAAAACGGAAAATTAAACAAGGCTGGAAGAGCAGCAAAGGGAGAGGTTTAGGTTAATTTTTATCCCTAGGCTTTGTTTTCCTCAAAATCAATGAGAAATACCGCACCCTTGACACACGCTCTCTCCCTGCCACGCCGGCGTGAGTGAAGCAGAGCAGCGGCATCATCCAGCTCGAGCTCCCCAAGCCCTCTGCATCTAAACACCACCCCAGGGACAGCGGGGACAGCCAGCTGGGACAACCGGGGTCACACCGACATGAGCTGCAACGAGTTTGTTAGGTCTCGGTCTAAGAAGAAAGCTGGCATGTGTCGCACCCCGCACCTACAGATACACCTTTTTTTTCCCCCTAATGAAACGCTTGGCGGGGGCGGGGGATAAAAAAGCTTGGCTGGTTCCTGGGCCAGCTATCCCTGCTGGGATGCCAGCAGAATCCAGTGCTGCCGGGGCCCCAGGTCCCCCCAGCCCCGCCGAGGGGTGCTCAGGACTGGTTTCACTGGGATTTACTACCCCCGAAACCTCCCGGTGAAGCGAAGCAGCTCTTCTCTGAGCCACACATACCCAGTGCCCTGAGATTTAGCATGGAAACGTTTCAGCCCCGGGACTACAACTTTTCTTTCATTTCCCTTCTCTTTTCTGTGCCCGCTGGCAAGCAGGGAGCCACCTTCCCCTCCGCTCCCATTGCTTTCAACAAAAGCAACATCTGGTTTCCTTCCTCCCCGGGCACCGAGAAACACCATCCATCCTCACTGGACCATGACCAGGGAGGAAAGCAGCAGCTGAAAGCTTCGTGACAGCGCAGTGTCATGAAATGCTGGACCAGGAGCCCGCAGACCTGATGCCGAGCATCAGCATCCATCGGAGCCTGGTCCCTCCGGGGGCATCCTGGTACTTTTCCCAGCAAACTCCACCTCCGAATTGAACCCTTACACAAGTCTCCCAAAGCAACCGCAACGGGGAGGCAGGGAATTCATTACCTGCCACGAGCAACGTTTTCGGCCTCAGCAAAGCCCACGTCCCCAGCCCGGAGCTCGCAGCGACTTGGCTCCCGCTTTGCACGGAGGAGCCTCTGCAGAGCAAAATTAGCGTGGGGAAATAGAAAAGCCCTGAAGAGCCAATGCTCCCCTCGTCCCGCACTCGCTACCTCTGCCCGATGGAAGCGCCGTCCTTTGATGGATATTACTTAGGAAGCAAGATTTTCCTCCCAGCAGCTGGCACGCGAGATAACTACAGCCAGCGCAGCCAAACCGCAAGGGCTGCAGGAGGAGGAGGAGGAGGAGGAGGAGGAGGGAGATCAGCCTCCCCGAAAAGTAGCTCCAACTCCATCGCGGCTTCGGAAAAAACAAGTTATTTAGAAAAAGCAAACCCCATGCATTTTTATTTGAAGGAGATAGTGTCAGAGGAGACGAGCTATTCTACAGCTGCAAGGAAAAGAGCTAAGAGACAGGTGAATGCAAAGCAGCCACGGGCTCCAGTGGCTTATCTAAAGCCCTGGTTGCAAACAAGTCATCCGAAAATACTTGATGCTTCAGGTGGCACTTGCTGCCTTTTGAAAGGGTGTGCTTGTAATTGGCTCCGAGAGGGCTGGCTGGGTGTACGGGGATGTGCGAAGGCGCTTTGACCTCTCCTTGCCTTTGAAGGAGCCCAATACATTCTCTGCGCCGTGATCCTCCTGCTATTTTGAACTTCAGGAAGGAAAAGAAATTTTAAAAAACAACTTCTTTTGAAGAGAGGGAAGAAGCAATTCTTTTGATCGAGACGGCTGCTTCACTAGAACTCAGCTCCGCTTTGGAATAGTAATAATAATAATAATTATTAATAAAAAATTAATAACGCTGTCACAGGAGGGATCCCTTTCCCTGGGCAGCCTCCTCTTTGGCTAGGCAGGAGGATGCCAGCACACGGGTCCCCCACGACCTGCCCCAGCAAACAGCCCTCCCCAGCCCCAAAGAGGATCCCCAGCATTGAGGATGCTCAGAAAACACAAGGAATCGTGCTGAGATGTCCCTCAATAGCGAAGGGAAGAGCTGGCACCAGCAGAAAGACTTGGTGGGACCATCTCTCAGCGGGGCACTTAATCACAGGCTTTCCCTTAAACACCCGCTTAAATCCCTTCCTCTCTAGGAAAGCGATTCAGCGCCGAGTCCTGCTGCGTTAAGTATTTTCCCCAAGAAGTCACGGCCAAAATATAAATACTATGGCATTTTGAAACACTTTTAAAATACAAAGGAGAACTTTCCCCTCGAGCATCCCCCGCCAGAGGAGCGCGTTAAGGCGGTGCTAACGAACAGCCGGCGGCGGGGATTTGATGCTACAATGGGTAAGAGAAGCTCAGCCAGCTCTTATTTCGACATCAAACACCCTCGCAGAGGATCAAGCTGCTGCCTTTCCCCATCCCTGCCATCCTCTTTGCTCGGGATATTTCTGTCTCCTCCCCAACCCATCCTGCTCCACAAGCTGCCAAAAGCAACGCTGTCTCCAGGCGGAAGATAGATACTCGCTCAACGTATATATTAATACACATATCGACTTTCCTGTTGTCAGTCGTTATCAAGATTTATCCAGCCTGATGGCCTCTTATTGACTGCGAAGGAGTGTATTCCCACGGGTCAATCAATTCTGATCCAGCCTGTGGCATGAAGTCAATACCTATTTATTATATGATCTACGAGCTCCATTACTTTAACTGCTGGGAAAGGGGAAACGCAGCAGAAAGTAAGAGGAGGGAAAACAACCGAGAGGCAGGGCAGGAGGTGACGCTTCGGCTCCCAAAGCGGGTGCTTGAACGTGGGGAGGGTTATGGGAGGCAGGACCTCATGGCTTCTGCTCCCAAAATACACCCATGAGTGGGGAGAGAAGGGCCAGACCTGAAAGGCATCTCGGAAATGCCCGGCTCTGGGATGCGTGGCTCCAGCCCGACATGGAGCAAAACAATGTGGCAGCTTTGTGCCTCAGTTTCCCTCCTGTTGAGCAGCTTTTAGAGCTCCTACTTAACTCTCCAGGGCAGGAAAGAAGGCTGATGGATGTCTTTTGAGATCGTTGGGTTGCAGTGAGGAGAAAAAGCCAATTTGTTGCTCATTAAAGCCCAAACAGCCAACATTGCTCCCTGGAGAGAACAACAGGCTGCCTGCAAGCAGTACTCACAGGCTTGTGCAGCCCGTCCTGGCCCCACGGAGCACCCACGGGGGAAAACCAAGCAGCCCCCATCTGTTTTGTCTTAAGTGCAATGGCTTACACTCTTCCCCATTTACTCCCATCCTCCAAATCACGTTAAATATCCACTCAGCCCCCAGCTCCGTAAGCGTTAAGATTTACAAGCCCCAAATCCTTTGCAGCTGAGCTGGGACACTGTAAATGTCAGGAGGTTTGGCACGGGGAGAGGCTTGGCAGAGCGGAACGTTTAAAGCCAAGCTTTGTCCAGAGCTCCCCAGCGTCTGCAGGGAGCGGGGTCCGGGGATGGGAGAGGATCCCCTGCGAGGAGCTGGGCTTGTTCATCCCGGCAGCGGAGCCAAGCATTAGACATTGCCAAAAGCCAGCATAGAAATAAATTATAAAATCAAAATAAACCCCAACATTTAGCCCACGTGGTGCAAGGAAGTTATCCTATAAGATACAGCCGCAGCGTCTTGGGTATTCTTCCCATCCCTTGCTCTCACACCTTCACTATTAATTCGTGGCAGGTAATGTGTTCCCTGTTATTAATGCCAGTTTGCTTTGCCACGGAGGAAAAAAGAGAAAACTCTCTTTTCACCTTTGGTATCTCACACGAGAAGAGGGATTATGGGTTTATGTTCGTCCTCAGCGCTCAGCTCCCCCCGCTAACGACCACCTCCAGGGAAGGGTTTGGGAGATGCTCCCTCTCCGGCAGAAATACTCCAACTTCCTCTGCTGAAAGGCACCTTCGACAAATCAATTCTCTTTATATAGTCCTGCCGTGGTCAAGCTTAATTCCTAATGTTCTTCAATGTTCTCCTTGGTATTCCCGGCGCATCACAGCAGGGACATAAATCATGGCCACGCAGCCACAGGTGGGATCGCCAGCAGCCATCAAGTTGGCTCCCGGTTGCACCCTGGAAATCTGGAGTCGCTCTGGCATCGCACCGTGAGAAGAGAGGGGCCAAAACCCGGCCAGAAGCATCTCAGGGTGCAAATCCCAGGGTCTTTGCGCAGCCTCCTAGTGCCACGTTTGAGCTTTTAACTAAAAACCAAGTAATCTTCTTAGAAAAGCTGCACCAAATCCCCCACGCAAGTCAGCAGGAGCTCAAAGCACCAGCTCAAACCTCCTCTCTCCTGCCTTTCAGACCTGCTAACCTCGCTCCTTTCTTGCAAACAACATTCCCATACAACAAGAGCCATCGGTGTCCCCCCAAAAAGCTGCACTCAGCGTGCTGATCCCCCCCACTTTCATTACAGACTCGATGAGACCCAGGAGCCTTGGGAAGGATCAATAACCATTAAAATCCCTTTTATTTTTTTCCCCCAAAAGGAACACCCAGAATCCTAAAACCTGGTAGTTTCTGCAACCCATTACCTTCGTGGGTGGCTCGAGCCATTTTAATAGCATTAGGAAACCGTTAGACTTTGTCCTTTGAAGGACCTCCTGGGTGGCTGAGGCTTTACCTCCCCGCGCTGCCACCGACGGGGGCCAGGACCGGGAACCCCGAGGAGCTGACGTGCGCTTACCCAGGCCTGGCTTTGTCTCATTCAACACTGGCAAAAACAACCCGTCATTTGCCTGTATGCAGCAAACGTGGCATTTTTCCAGTCCTTTCATTTCCACCGGGCCGAAGACTTTGATGCCGTTTTGTGCCATGCAGTATACAGCGCTCAAAGCACCAAGGCTCACATTCGCTCTTGCTCAAGACTAATTAAGATGAATGTTAACTGTCCCCACCGCTCATTACCCGAGAGAAAATCTATTAGCGGCTCTGACAGAAGTGCTCTTTGGAGTCACCACCTCCCATTGCCAAAAGATGCTGAATTTCTTCCTTTCCTTTCCGACCCAGACAGTTGCATTAAGAGAAGACTCAAGAATCAGACTCATAGAACAGTTTGGGTTGGAAGGGACCTCTAAAGGTCATCTAGTCCAACCCCCCTGCCCTGGGCAGGGACATCTTCAACTAGATCAGGTTGCTCAGAGCCCCGTCCAACCTGGCCTTGAACACTTCCAGGGATGGGGCATCCACCACCTCTCTGGGCAACCTGGGCCAGTGCTTCACCACCCTCAGCATAAAAAATTTCTTCCTTATATCTAGTCTAAATCCACCCCCCTTTAGTTTAGAGCCATTCCCCCTTGGCCTGTCGCAACAGGCCCTATTAAAAACTCTGTCCCCATCTTTTTTATAAGCCCCCTTTAAGTACTGACAGGCTGCAATAAGGTCTCCCCGAAGCCTTCTCTTCTCCAGGCTGAACAACCCCAACTCTCTCAGCCTTTCTTCATAGCAGAGGTGTTCCATCCCCCTGATCATTTTCGTGACCCTCCTCTGGACCCGCTCCAACAGGTCCGTGTGTGTCTCATGCTGAGGGCTCCAGAGCTGGACGCAGGGCTCCAGGTGGGGTCTCAGCAGAGCAGAGCAGAGGGGCAGAATCCCCTCCCTCGACCTGCTGGCCACGCTGCTTTGGATGCAGCCCAGGAGACGATTGGCCTTCTGGGCTGCGAGCGCACATTGCCGGCTCATGTCCAGCTTTTCATCCACCAGTACCCCCAAGTCCTCTCAGCAGGGCTGCTCTCCATCCCTTCACCCCCCAGCCCGTATTGATACTGGGGGCTGCCCCGACCCAGGTGCAGGACCTTGCCCTCGGCCTTGTTCAACCTCATGAGCTTCACACAGGCCCACTTCTCGAGCTTGTCCAGGTCCCTCTGGATGGCATCCCGTCCCTCTGGCGTGTCAACCACACCACTCAGCTTGGTGTCATCTGCAAACGTGCCGAGTATGCACTGGATCCCACTGTCTATGTCGTTGATGAAGATATTAAGCCTTAAGTCTGGTCCCAATCATGTGGGCAGACCAATGGTTAATGCAGAGAAAATCAGAGCGTTAGCCCTAAGCATCACGCCATCGGCAAGCCGCTGCCTCAGTTTCCCCTCCCAGCTTTTGCTTGTGGGCCATGGTGTTTGGGAGGGGAGATTTCTTTCTGCTTATGAGACGATCCTTGAATATCACAAGCGAGCAGGAAGGAAAACGTAGGGACGTGAAAAAGTAAAAATAAACCCATCTATAAATAACCCCCCTCCGGCAGTGCCAGGCGGCACGGCATGGTAAAGCCCCTTCCAGGGACGGGCAGCTGCTTCCAGCATGCCGCACGGCAGGAAAACAGAGATTTCTTTAACAGCTACAAGAAATTGCTCTTTTCTTGGTGGAAAAAAACGTCCTCGAGCAACCACCTCTAGGCACCCAGATGAAAAGGGGCCTCTTCTGCACACAGCCAGTTCGGCCCCGGGGATGCACGTGGGGAGGAGCGGGCGAGGAAATTTGGACATCCTGGATTTGTTTCTGTAATTAGCCCCATCAGACAGCTGGGACTGATTTTTGCCCGCTCCAAGCAAAGCCTGGTTTAAAGTTATTCCCGTAAACCCATGGGGAGAACTTGAGTCCCTTCAGAAAAATCCTGTTTGAAGAGCGATGGTCTCCCCTGCACGGGGTCACCAGCCTCCCTCCTCCCCCAGTGCCACGTCCTGGACCATGTCCCGTATCCTCGACCATTCCCAGTCCAGCTCACACCACATTGTCCTCTTCCCAGACTCATTCCCTACAACGCCCGAGCAGCAGCTCCCATCTGTGCCGTGGCAGAAGGGTCCCCAGGGCTGTCGTATCCCTTAGGAAAGACCAAAAAGCAGGGCCAGATAAGGAAACGTGCATGGGATGGACACCTCCACATGGCGGGAAGGCTTTTCCTCACAGGAGATGATCAGAGATGTCCCAAGAAGCCCCGAAAAATGTTCAACCAAGGATAGGCGACACAAGGACTGCAGGCACAAGGGCAAGGGAGCATCCCTGCGCTGTCGCCCCGGGAAATGCAAGGGATGCTTTGCCCTGAGAGCCCCAGAGGTGCCTCCTGGGGAAGCACCAGCAGAACAGAGCCCCACGGGAAGCCTCAAAGGGGAATAAATCGTGCCTGGCAATGACCTCTGGGCTAAGGGATGCGCATGCAGTCCTGGGCTCCCCAAAAATTCCCCGAGACTGAGCTCTGAGCCCCCTTCCAGCACCCCCCCTCCGTTTTCCTGCATCCTCATGGCCAGCCCACCACCAGCACCGGCCACGAACCGATTGTGCCCCAGAAATCCCAACAGAAGAAAACTAAACAGGTTTCCAGTTGCAATTGAAAAACTATCATGATGTTGATTCAGCCTTCGAAGAATACGGATAAAAGCGGGTTGCCAGTTGTAGGCAAAGAGCAGGCAATGCTCGGAGACGACGTGAGCACAGGTTATATTTAGGGCAATCCAATAAAGCTGTACTTTGACCTTAAAAAAAGGGACCGAGTGCAGCTGGGAAGAAAAGCAAGGCGAGCAGCACGCTTCACAGACCTCATATTAATGCATCAAGCTACCGCAGTGCACATATTTATTTTGTCAAACTGTCAAAAATGGCACCTTTACAGTTTTATAAAAAGAGGCATTAGAATAGAAAATGCTTTGTAGCTAAAAAAAAAAAAAAAAGAATACATTGCCCAGGTTTTGATATTGAATAGGATTGAAAAGCTGAGGAAATAGGGGCTGCAAAGGGATCGCGGAGCGGAGTGGGACGGAGAAGCTGCGTTTTCATCTGGGTAGAGGCGGCAATGCTGCCCGGTGTAACACATGGATGGGGTCTCTGACGCATCGATCAATACGTGTGTTTGCACACTTTTCAAAAAGCTTTTGGCCTGAAGCTAGCTAATAGATGGAGATCTGAAACGCTGCTGAATTTTCCCAGATGACTATTTTTGGTCCAAAATAAAAAGCCTATTTTTCCCCGTCCCCAGCTGGGGAGAGCCAGCCGCCGTTTGGAGTCACCCTGTCTCCGAGGGATGCAACTCCTGAGCCAAATGCAGCCCATGAACCCACGGGGGCAGGGAGCAAGCGATGGCATGAGGAGCCACAAATTTGGGTTGAAATCCTTTGCTGTTAAGCAAGAGGGAGAGCAGAGCAAAGCCCCCACCCCGGCACCCGCAAGAGCCGCCCCAGCTGGGACCGGGGGGCCGGGAGGTGCTGCTTTTAAGGGGACATTAGGAAGGGATGATGCAATATTTCACTGCTAATGGCTGTCAGAAGCGTTGCCGTTTCAGCACAGGCTTTTTGAAACGCTGCCAGGAGGAGGCTGGAAATTCAACCTCACCTTGGGGAAACTTCTCCGAGAGAAGGTGACTCGTGGCGGGATGCAAAGCAGCACCACATCAAGCCCCGCGGCTGAATACATGGTCTAGAGGTGAGGGAAATAACTGAATATTCAGAAATAAATGTATTTCACATGACGACAGCTGCTCTGGGATCGGCTGCAGCCTCCCCGCCTCGAGGCCAGCGGGGATTTTGTGATTGCCCACCCGTGCAAGGAGTACGCCGGGATGCTCGGTGCTGCGTTTCCCGCCAGGCGCGTGGGTGACAGCGGGTACGTGGCAATTCCTTGAGACCGAGGCAGCTCTGGAGTGTTTGGGATGGTTTGGGAGACCCCAAATCCCAACTTGCTTCCCAACCAGCTGCAAGAAGCCTCCTCCGACAGTCTCATTCCCGCACTTTGCTGCAATGTCCCCAAGCATCACCAGCCACCCAGCCAGCAGATCTTTAAGACCTCAACCTCCCTCCCCTGGCCCCGTCCCAAACTCACTCTTATTAGTCCCATACCCAGTTTTACCTGTAATAGAGACAACAGCTTTGGGAAAGGGAAGAAAAGCTCCAGGACACCGTGACTTATCTTGCAAGGTTTCCCACATCCTCAGGAGCGAGGAGACCTCCCATGGTCAGGCTCCAGTCTCATGGGGCACCAGCTCTCCTTGCAAGCACCCAGTTTTCCCACCTCTGCTGCTCTTCTGGCCATTTCACAGACCATTGGACCTAACACTTGCATCCTGCTAAGCCTTCAGACACCCGAGCTGTTTTCACAGCACCAAGTTATTGATGAAACCTGGTGTCTACATGTGGCCAGCTGCTTTATGCAACTAGAGGCTTCTCCACGCTGTGGCAGTGCTCCAGCAGGGTCCAGACCCCATCACCCATCCAGGGACCTGACCAGGGCACCATGCAAAAAACCACCAAAAAAACAAAACAAACCCCCCAGAACAGAAGCTGCTGATCCCACCAGGTTACATCCCTCCTGGTTAAAACAAATCATTCCTGTCCCTGGTTAAAACAAACCATTCCTGTCTCAAGCTCCACTTCTACAGGAGATGGATCTGCCTGGACTCACTTAAATGGGATTGCTATCTGCTTCGCAGCACAAGTCACAGCAGATGGAGAACATCTCTTTGCTAGTGCCAGCCTTGCCTCCCAGTAATGTTTGACTGCAGGAAGGTGTTTTGGAAAGAAAAAATGATTCTGGCTGAGCATGAGACGTCGGAGCTTACCTGGTGATGATGGCAAGGTGGGGAGGACTCATGCAAGCTCCCATGAAGAGCACCACGTTCTCGTGCCGGGTCTGCCGGTACGCCATCACCTCCCTCTTGAAGGCCTTCAGCTGGTCCTCGTTGTCCCGCTCGATGTCGATGAGGCGGATGGCCACCTCCCCGTGCCAGCGCCCATGAAAGACCTGCCCGAAGCGGCCCTTGCCGATGAGCTCGCCAATCTCGAGCTGCTCGAAGGGGATGTCCCACTCCTGGAGGAAGATGCTGGTCTGGCTGGCCTTGCGGGGGAAGTTGCGTGCGGAGAGGAGCGAGAGGTTCATCTCTTCAAAGTCATCCTCGGACTCCTGCGCCTCCTCAGTGCCTTCCTCATTCTGCGGGGGGGGCAAAGGGAGGTGAGCATAATAAAACGGGGGAAAAAAAAACTGTGGCCAAGGAAGATGACGTGGACAAAACCCCACTGATGCACCTACTGCTCACTCAGACCCAGAGAAACCGGGCAGGTACCTTCCAAAGGCAACCGGGCGGCTGCGCTTTATGCAAAGCCAGCAGAAACCCAGATTTTGCAGGGGGGCGTTTATTTACCCCAGGGTTAAATATAAGAAAGCGACACAATTCATTTGTCTGAAAGCAGCGTTTCATCCTACCCCTGCCGAGCTGTGCTCTGCTAATACCGTCTGCTCCCGACCCAGTGCTCCCCAGTCTGCAGCCCCCAGCCCCCCGGGACAGGTCTGGGTTTTTTCTTGACGCTCTGTATATGCTTTCTACAGGATTTACAATGCCCATTAAAAGCTGCATCCCCGTCCTCACCCTTCACCCCTTCCCCTCCACCACATTTTTAATGCATCTCAGAAAAACTCATTGAATTATAAATTTGAAGGCAGCCGCGAAGCCCATCAGCGTCCCTCTTCACGGGGTGGGGACACGGATGCCTGGGCAGGATCAGGCCTGGCCATTAATTCAATTATCAGCAATTTCACCGCACAGATGCTAAACTTATCTGGTTCCTGTGAAATGTGCCCCAAGATGTACATAAAATAAAGGCCCATTAAGCAGAGGAGCGAGCCCAGCCATCTCACCTCCGAGGTGGGCTCCACTTCAATTTGAAGCAATGGGTTTCCTTCCAGGCTGTTAAAAGAATCACTGAATTACCGCCAGGTAAAAACACGGTTAGGTGGGGAGCACACGCAGGCGTCGAGTCCTGCTTCCCGCAGCATCGCTCTGCACCAGGACTAAAGGGATCAGGGAGGAGAAGTACCAGGCTCGCTGCTAATTTGGGAGAGCAACCCCTTCCCACCCATGCCCTGGCTGCCTCCGTCCCTGAGGACGGCCCTGGGTGCTCGCACGGGAGGGGTGAGGATAGCAGGAACGCGCAATAGTCATTATTGCATCAATTAATATTGGATGCGTGAAGTTCCAGGATGGATTTGGTGATGTGGGAGCACACGACCGGGTCCCCATCCCGTCGCCCAAAGCGCACGGCGCGGAGGATGCACCATCGCTGTGCGCCCTGGGAGGCGTCACCCCCGGTTAACCCAGGGTAAGGGACAGATTTACACCCTCGCAGCTTTTGACCATATCGGGGCAGCACTGGGGCATGCGTTCACGGCATTTTTAGGTGGTTTCCAAGATCAGAATTACCTTCCCAACAAACACCAGCCAAAGCAACAAGCGCGGCTGATTAGCAGCCATAAAAGAAGAAAATGGGTTTTTCAATTATTTTTGAGAAGTGGAGGTTTCAAAGACTTTTCCTGCAATAAGAGCACCCAAATTTGTCTAGTTTCCCAGCTCCCTGGGCCAGGAGCTCCTCTTTTTCTTCTCCGCTTACACAGCACCTCCCCCCACCAGGTCCATGACCAGGGTCCCGCTGCACCCGACAGTTGACAGGGAATTAGGGAAATTCCGTGAGGAAGATGAGCTGGAGCAGCTCGGGTGGTTTTGAACACAATATAAATATATTATAAGTTATTACTATCGATAACATAAATAACAGCGTCCCCTCCCAGAGGCAGCAAGGATCACAGGAGAGGCATAACACTCCCTAAGCCACTCGCACGCGGTGGTCCTGTGAATCCTGTGCCATCCAGTTGCCACTAAAGAGCTATAAATCCCAGGGGAGACAAGTTGCATATACAAAAGGAGCTGACCCTGATATTTTAAGCAGCATAGAAAGCCCAGGTGGATGCAGACGGCTTCTGCCGCCCGCCACGATGCACAGGCGGTTTGCAGGAGCAGTAGTTTCCTCCTGCCTGATCTTTAACCCAGGCACGAATACCTGTCTCCCGAGTATCCGAAGCAGAGTCTGCTGTTTAACCCAGCCAAGCCCGGGGTAACCTCAGCAGCTCCCACGGGCTATTTTCAGTGGGGCGAGCAAGAGGAGAATAACAGATTTTGCATATTGAAAGCTATTTTCCCACCAAAGCCTGCCAGCCCTACGCCTGATACCTTGCTTTAGGCAGGGAAAGAAAAAAAAGAAAATAAAAGGCTTTGACTTCACCACTTTGCCATTCATTTCCCGGCCGCCAGCCGCCAGCCACCGGCGGGGACAGCGGCTCCGTCCCCGTCCCTCCCATCGCCTCCCCCAGAGATGAGATCCGCCAGACCCCCCGGCAGTTGCCAACAGAGTTCGGAGCGCATGGGCGAGCCGGACACAAACCCCATCACAGCCTGGAGCGAGACCCTCTCTGTTAAACTCCTGGCTTGTGAAATCCTTCACAAACGGCATTTATAAAAAGGACCGGCAAGCAACCCTGAACTGTAACATGGCTGCGGGATGCTGCCGGGGCAGCACAGGCGCGAGGACCTTGGTGAAGGCCAGATTCAGCGGAGCAGCTCAGACCCGACCTGCTGGGGAGAGCTAGTCCTAACGCCGATTAGATACTGCATTTCAAAACTCATTTCAGCGCAAAGTTTATTGGACTTCAAAATATTACAGGTGGGGCTGCAAGAACCGCCTTTATTAAAACTATCTCAAAGACCCTGGTTCTTTGCTTATAATTCAGTAAAAGATTAATCGCTTGGGCTTTAGTTTCTCAGACTGAGAGCCTTTTTTTTTTTCCGAGGGCGAAGCGCTGGGCGGGTGCATTGCTGTGGGTTATAAATCAATCCCCTGCCCTCTCCTTTCAACCCTTCTCCTCCCCGAGACACAAGCCAGAGCCGTGAGCTGGGTTAGGGAGGCAGGAGCACCGGGGGGTCACCACGACCATCCACCCCAACCTGCCCAAAGGGCATCCCTGAGCCCCAAACTGGTCCTGCAAAGCCAGGGGACCACCCATGGGTGCCCGGAGGAGGTGGGGTGCACACGATGCGCTGCCTGGGGAGGGGAAGGTGAAGTTAGCCGGGAGGAGGGGGAGGCACTCACATGGGGTTGGAGTTGACGGGGTGGAGGACCACCTGCGGGGCTCGGGTCGGCGTCTCGGGCACCACGTCTGGGGAGAAGAGAGTGGAGTGAGAGCGGGCTGGGAGGCACCAGGAGCCCCTTCCAGTGCCAGGGGCACCCGGGGGAACTAAATCCCACTGAAAACCTCCCTTCGTCCCCAGGTCCAATTTAGTTACACCCTTAGCTATAGCTGGGTATAACTTAGGGCCACCCAGCCCTGCATCATCTTAGTAGTGCACGGTCCTGCAACAATATACTAGTTTTGGGGAGAAATCCCACCCCAGCACAACCCCCCTGCACAAATCCAGGGGTTAGGAGAGCCGGCCGTGCACCCACCCCCCTAAGGGATATCTCAGCACCCCACGTTACAGGAGAGACTTTCGAAGAGACTTACCCGGGAAAATGAACTGCTGCTTGTACTTGTAGTAATGGGAAGCTGGAAAAGAGAAAAGGGGGGTTAAACACCGACCTGCAGAGCCAGACGCTGGAGAGGCTCCGACCTGCTCCCGGTCCTGCACCATGAAATGCCAGCCCCAGGTCTGGGTCCCCCCCCTGCATGACCCAACCTCTCCCACCTCCATCTCTCCGGAGGATGCCACCCACGATGGCACATAGGGTGCCCAGGCCAAAAAATTAAGACCTTAGCCCTCTAACGATCTGGCTGGATTATTACTTCATGTTTGCCACCATCAGCTACTGCTGATGCATTTGGAGAGTGTTGATGTCATCTGCAAAGTTGCTGGTGGGATTTGGACACCTGGTTGCCAGCAGTGCTTGGCTCCCGCCCGGCCTTCAGGAACCGCTCGGCATCATGGAGACACCAAGCAATGGATTTGCAGCTGCTGCCCGTTTTTGCCCAATCCAGCCCGTGTAACTGTGCATTTTTGCCATGCTTCAGAGACGCTTCCTTCCTGGGCTGGCTGCCTCCCTCCCGGAGCACCAAAAGGAGCTGGCGGCTGGCAGCAGCCCCAGGAGCCGCTGCCCAAAGCCAGCGCTGCAGAAGGGCTCTGGGTGGTGGTACCCTCCATCGTCTCCCTGTCGCCAGCGGGCAAAGCCCGAGGGCTGATTTGACTCAGGGCATGCAGGTCATGGGTATGAAGCAAGACAGAGCTGCTGAGGCCACCAGAGGTTAGCACCAGCTCAGAAGGCACCTTCTTCTTGAGCTTGAAGACCTCAAAGACTGTCCCTCAGCTTCTCTCCAGCTTCAAGACCCCGAAGACTGACCTCAGCTCTGCAGTGGGACCTGAGCAGCCCTGAGCCAAGATCAAAGGAGACTCGAAGGTAATTCTGGCAGAAAAAGGTCACCGTGTTGCAATTTCCAAGCTCAAATCCTAATCCCCAAGATGACCATCTCGATGAGATGAGAACTTCCCGCGCAGGAAGATGAAAGCACGGTAAGTCCTGCTTTGTGTCAGATCAGCTCCTGTTTGCCACAGGGCTCCGCTCATCACAGGCATTAAAGCAGGGAGCAGCCCCCTCAGAGCTGCCGGGGTCTGATCCTGCCCCGCTCCATCCCTGCTGGCCGGGCAAGCGTGCCAGGGGCTCCCTGCGCTGGCTCAGCTGCGGCGGCAGCGACAGCATGTCCGGGTCCCCATGAGGAGATGCTGCTGCCCACTGTGGGGGTTACTTCTGTGGTTTCTGCTTTAAACAACATGAAATCACGTCTCAAAAGATCTGCAGGGAGGTCTCTGCTCCAGAAGTGATGCATGACAGGGTCACCAAATGCTGGACCCTCTGTCCCTTCCCCCCAGACCCAGGCAGGGTCCAGGCTTGCCCAGCAAGCGGTCTGGGGACATTAATCGCTGCGAGCCCGGCTATCGGGCTGCCAGATGCTTTGGCTCTGGCTGGACCACCGTGAACTTGGTCATACCGGCATAGAAACCCACGCCGTGCTCTCAGGTTTGCAGCCACGCTGTGGACTATCCCCTCCCAGCACTTGGAGGCTCGAGGGCTGCGGCTGGTGAGATCCCAACTTGGGGAGCAGGAGCCAAGCCCCTCCTCGCCAGATGGGTCACATCAATCCTCGCAATGCCCAATGCTTCCTCACAGCTCCTCCACTGTTTTCCTCGTGCCCCTCCAGCATCCTGCCTGAGCCCCAGGCACTCCAGTGAGCAAGACTTGTGCGCGGCTGCAGCCTCTCTGGGCACACAAGGACCTGTGTTCTTTGGGTTTTATTTTTTTTCCAGCTTTTGGAAATGTTTGTTATTGTGGTGATGTGATGTGATGTGATCCTGCCAGTCAAATCCCCCCTCACCTCCCTCCTCCTCCTCTCTAGCTGAAGGCTCATCAAGACAGAAGGGAGGAATCACCACGGTGCAGCAGATCAGCAGAGCATGAAGGTGCTATCTGGTTCCTCCATAGAAGCAGTCCCGACCCTCCTCCCTACCTGGACCAGTTCGTTAACCCTGGAGGTTTTTTGGATGCCGGAGGGACCCCAACCTCCTGGCTGCTGCCCCGTCAAAGAAGCTCAAGGCCACGGACCAAACAGGGGGTCACCATCCCCAGGCCAGCCAGGAGTGTTTCAGGATCTCAGAGATGGGTCAGGGCCATGGCTCCCCCTCCTCTCCCCTCGCCAGGCCCTTTTTGGGAGCAGCTGGAGAGGCAGGCGGGTGGCTGAGGACAGCTGATCCCCTCCACGCTGCCAGGAGTGATGCTGAGCCATCCCCCTCCAGGAAGGGACCTTCCCTGGAGCAGCAGCACTGCCCCAAGGACATCCCGAAGGCAGCTGCGCTGGGGCAGGCACTGGTACGTCCTCAGGCCAGGAGGGGCTTTTTTGGCCACTGAATGTAAATCCTGTGTCCTGCAGCCACCATGACCAAATTACCTCTTCCACCCTCCCTGAAGAGACTGAGCTCCAGGAGCAGATGGGTCCCAGGTACCCAGACAAGACTTGGTGGGACAAGCTACGTCAAACACCCCCAGCATCAGCGACTCCCCACTATCACCCCATGCACGCTGCCAGCATCACCCCAAAGACACAGTGAAGTCAACCCAAGTTACCCTTGTTTCCCGTTTGCTGCTGAGGCAACACAGTGGGCACATGCCACGGAGGAGTCATGCCTGGAAAGGTTTTTGTAGCCTCAAGTGCAGCAGGTTGCCCACAGAGGTTGTGCTGGCTCCATCCTTGGAGGTTTTCAAGACCAAACTGGATCGAGCCTTGAGCTCTGACTCTGCTTCAAGCAGGAGGCTGGACTAGAGACTCCCAAGCTCCCTCCCAACCTGAATTGTCCTAAACTCGTCTTTGTTGCTCATTTCTGCTTCCAACTTTTCCCCATCCCAGTGTAAGTCCAGGCAGGCAAGCAGATGGAGCAGATCCTTACCCTGAGGACACCCTGGGGCACGAGCCCCTTTCATCGGGCAGATGTGGAGGCGGGGAGCCCATGGGGAACCCAGCACGGTACCTGGCAAGTTGAACTGCTTCTGCTGGCGCGGGCACTGCGGGGAGGGGTGCAGGGGGGATGGGGGCGTCGCGCTGGGTGGCAGCGGCGGGGCCGGCGAGGAGGGTGTGGAGGAGGTGGTGGAGGAGGGGTTGCTGCTGGAATCTGGCTGGTAGGGCACCGGGATGTGGTCCTGCAGGACACGGTGAGGGAGAGAAGAAGAGAGGAGCCAGTGAGAGCAGTGCCAGCTGGTGCCACCCCAAGGTGCTCCAGTGCAGAGGACCCCGGGTGACAAGCGAGAGCTACTCAGGTCATCCCAGTCCCCTGTTTCCAGAAGCCCTAGAAAACAACCAGAGCCCCAGCCTCGCCTTTTCCAAAGCCATTTGTATTCATAGTTTGCACCAAGGCCATTTCACACCAGAAATGGGGTTCCTCTCCCAGCCCCTCCATGCTACACACCCACAGCTGAGGGTTCCCTAAACCCCGCTGGCTCTGCAGAGCCATGGCCACCAAGACCAGAGTTGGGGGCCGCATCCCTGGGATTCGGTCCTTAGAGACATCAAGGACCTGGCAGCTTCTGCTGACCTCCTTCAAGCCAAAAACCCAGCACTTTGCTTGGCACAGGGGCTGAGCCGAGGCAGATTTGAAAGGATCAGCCAACGCATCCCAAGACATCCCTTGCCCTTCGTTGACCCTTCCTAACCAAGGCCAGGATGACAGCTTCAGGTGCGCCCCTCCAGAGCACACTGCAATGGGTGAGGAAGGGCCACCTGCGAGCAGACGGGGAGGAAGACCTGCCTGGATATCAGATCTGAAAAGGAAAATTGGAGCCAGAATTTCCCACCTTGCTCGTGACCTTGCTGTCCAACTTGGGGACACTTAACAGGCTCTGACCTTCAGCAGCACTGAGCAATCCCATCTCCAGACAGGTGCACCCATGGCAAGATCCCTCCAGGGTTAGAAAATCTGCACAAGCCTCCCCCAGCAGGTAATTTGGTCCAAATTGATTAATTTTTAAATGAGCTGGGCTTTCCAGGAAACCCACATACATTTTGTACAGACCATCCTGACATGCACGACAATCTTGGCTAGGTAGATGTTGTGGTTTAACCCCAGCCGGCAACTAAGCCCCACCCAGGCGCTCGCTCACTCCCCCCTGGTGGGGTGGGGGAGAGAATCAAAAGGGTAAAAGTGAGAAAACTCGTGGGCTGAGATAAAGACAGTTTAACAGGTAAAGCAAAAGCCGTGCGCACAAGCAAAGCAAAACAAGGAATTCATTTGCTCCTTCCCATGGGCAGGCAGGTGTTCAGCCATCTCCAGGAAAGCAGGGCTCCATCACGCCTAACGGTGACTTGGGAAGACAAACGCCATCGCTCTGAACGTTCCCCCCCTTCCTCCTTCTTCCCCCAGCTTTATATGCTGAGCATGATGCCACATGGTATGGAATGTCCCTTTGGCCAGTTGGGGTCAGCTGTCCCGGCTGTGCCCCCTCCCAGCTTCTTGTGCACCTCCAGCCTGCTCAGTCGGTAGAGCATGGGAAGCTGAAAAGTCCTTGACTAGTGTAAGCACTGCCCAGCAACAACTAAAACATCGGTGTGTTATCAACATTATTCTCCTATTAAATCCAAACCACAGCACTGTACCAGCCACTAGGAAGGAAATTAACTCTATCCCTGCCGAAACCAGGACAGTAAATTATTTTTTAAGCCAACTCTGAAGGCCACTAACAATGAGATTTCAATGGTATTCACAGAGAAGAGGGTATCGCTAAAGAAATGCTTTTAGAAACATCAAAGTAAGAAGGAGCCCCTGTTGCATAAAGCACATTCATAGATGAAACTTTAACCTCAGGAGTGCTCAGGTCAAAGCCAAATATATATATATATATATATACACACACACACACTGTGCATCATCATGCTCTGGTTAGAGGAAAGCTAGGAAAGGTGAAAGGACTGCACAGCAGAGGCAGAAGAAGAAACAGGGCTGATGACCTTCGCACCCAAAGCCTTTATCAGTGAGCCGAGTCACTTCCCCAGTGCCCTCTAATAAAATGAAAGAGCGTAGTGCCTATGTGAAATGAATCACTGGAAGGACTGGCACTAAAACAAAAACGCATTTGAATTTCTTTTGAATTCTTGCAGTAGCTCTCCAGCCTCAAAAAGCCATTTGCAACACCCCATAACAACAACAACAAAGCAGATCATTACGCTAAGGATCTCCTAAGAGCTTTAGCTTTAAAAACTGCATCCTGGAGAGCATCATCCGGCATCCAGCCTCGCCGAGAGCCAGAAGATGCTGAGGTCCGGGAGGAGCTGGGGGTCCTGCCAGGCTTTGGGAAGCCAGGGTTTTGATGACCTGTTCCCCATCACACCGAGGACTTCCCTCACTTCAAGCACTTCCAGCCTGCAAACACCTCACCCTGCGCTACCTCTGGCCGCCCGCGAGAAATTTTCCACTGAAGGCAACAGGCTCTAAATTTCATCAAAAATAACCCCATGCCGGTTTTATCGCTGTTAATGCAGGGCAGAAGCAAGCAAGCCAGGTGCACTGTCAGGTCTGGCTTGACCAGCTTTGCCAGAGACACAATCAAATCCTGGGCTTGTTTTATTTGTAACAATAAATTTGTTATTTACGGAATTCTCAGGTGGTAGCAGAGACCTCAAACCACCCCAAATCCGGCTTAGACCTGGAGACTGAGAGGCCACAGTGGAGCAGAACCGGTGGGACACAGGCTATTTTGGAAGTGCTGATCCCATCTTGTTTTAAGAAGAAATAACCTTGGCGGACGCAACCCACGCTGGGAAACCCAAGGGGCGAGGGGTTTGCAGCTCTGCTCACAGCATGGCTCATCCTGCCTCAACACCAAGCTCACCCTCGCTCTGCTCCTTGAATTAGCACCGGTCCATGGGATTATTTTTTTAATTTAAGCCCCCAAGCAGGTTTCTAGGCAGTTCCTACCCAGGCGCTGACACCCACATCAGCCCTATAGCGGTGGATGTGCCTGGAGACCCACGGAGACACCTGCAAGGCTCGGTCCTGGCAGACGGCTGCGGGGCTGGGAGATACCCCATCCTGGGGACAACCCACCAGTCCCCTCCTGCCCCAAACACAAGCCCAGAGCGTGGCCCCTTTTGCTTTTAAATTCCTTCTTTTAGAAATTACTCTCCGAGCTGTGCTCCCGCCCAGCAAACGGGACTGATGCTCCTGAAGGACATGCCCTGCGAAAGCTGCTGCTCCTCATGCAAGGAGCATCCCCGCTGGGAAAGCCGAGGCAAATGGGGTGGCTCAAGGAACCCAGCTCGGGTGGCATTTGAAAATGCCATTGGCTTTGGTCCCCTTGTCTGCAGCAGCTGCACGCGAAGAACCAGCAAAAGCTGCTGATATTTCGGCGACACGGGGCCGGTCCCCTCTGGCAGGGGGTGGGCACGAAGGGGGTGTTCAGGGCTGGGTGGAGCAGCTCACCTTGTTGAGTTTGTTGGTTTTGGGGAGCGTCTGGCTGACATGCAGGTCCGAATACCTGGGGGGTTTCCGCAAGGGGTTGTTGATATCGCAGGGCACCGACTCTGTCCGGACTAACCTTGCTGGATTAAGAAGGGAGCAAGGGGAAAAGGGGATGGAGAGGAGGGGGAGAGAGATGGAGAGACATCAAAGCTTCGAAGGAGTACTTGGGGTCACCCTGTGTTTGCAAACCGCTCTTGAATTGCTCTCCAAAGCAATCCCCCACGGCAGCTCCAGCCGCTCGGCTCCTGCCCCAGGATGGCAGCCAGCCTTCGGGCTCCCCCCTGCACCCAGGCTACAGCCAAACCCCCCCTGGGACGTGGGGGGCTTAAAGCCCCCCATGGTGGGATGCGAACCGCACCCTTCTCCCCCCGCCGAGGGGCTGCAGTTCGGGGAGGCTCAGCAGCCATCACGGCCACCCCACGAGCCGGGGGGTCAGCCAGTATCAGGAGGAGGCACCGTCCTCTTCCTCGCCGCAGCTTTTCAGGGTGGGGGGGAAGGAGCCGGCTCAGAGCAGCCTGCTCTTGGCAGAGATGTTTTTTGGGGGGAAAGCCAGCCTGCAGCCTGGGGGGACTTGGGAACGGGCCGGCTGCAGGGCAAAGCATTTAAGAGCTTTTTAGGGAGGCTATTTCACTGATACTGAGGCCACCCCAAAGCCACGCTGCTCCTTGCTCCCGTGCTAAAACATACAGCGGGCAGCTCCGGCTCTTGCAACATCGCAGACCGCAGCCAGAATTCCCAATTTCTGCCCATCCCAGGAGCCCACCTGCCCCCGGCAGCACAGGACGCTGCTTTCCCTGCCTCCTGGTCAGGATTTGCAGCAGCTTGGAGCATGACGGAGGGGTCTTCAGCCCCTTCCACCCGAATTTGCTGCAAGTGAGGGCATGGGGGCTGGAGTGAAGGCTGCAAAATTGCCCCACTCCGAGCCACAGCATCCCCACTCGCCTTGAAAGGTGCCACCAGCGCAATGCATTTCCCCGTGATTAAACCAATGAGCATGTTTTTGGTGGTATTTAACACAGAGTAACAGCCTTAAGAGCCCAAAATTTAAGGCAATGGTAATTGGAAGCGTTTCCCTTAGGCGGTCACAGTCCTCTGGCCATCAGGGAGCACTCGGCCAAAATCTGGAAGAAAAGAGGTGGGAAGCGACGCCCGTCGTCCTGCTGCAAAGTTCTCCCTCCTCTGTGGATTTTAGGATGGGCTCTCCCGGAGGAGAGCTGGATAAGGCAGCTCCGAAAGCACCACGAGCATCCGCAGGGGCACGGCCGCGTCCCCATGGCAGGGACCCCCATGCACCGACAGCGCCGCGGGAGATTTCGGGTCCCACGCGTCCACCCTAAGCTCTCGACGGTAGCAAAAGGCTAAAACCTGTTGCACTTACCCCGTGCGGTGGGGAATCTGAAAAGAAAAGGAGGCAGGGGAAGGGTGGGTGGAAGTGGTTTGCAATGCAAATCTGCCTCGCCCCGAACGGCTCGTCTCCCTACAAGCGGAAAAAACGGTGGGTAAAATTTTCACAGAGCGCCCAAGCGGTTCGGGAGCCTCCGTCCCGCCGGCCGTCAGCGAGGGGTCAGGCTCCCGAATCGCCCGGGGGGCTTTTGAAAGTTTTACCTGGTGGCAACATCCACGGAGGCAGAAGGGGGAAGAAAGGCCCTTACCTCCACGGTGGATGATCAGCAGGTGACACGGAGGGGCCTCTTTGGTGCATTTGTTGTGGCACTTGAGCCTAGCGGGAAACAGAGAAAAAGGCGTGAGAAGCGAGGGCGAAGGGGGTGCGGAGCGTGACGGTACAGCCAAAGGGATGTGGCTCAGAGCAGGAAGCATCGCTGCAGACCGGGGACCCTTTCTCCACCCCGAAAGATGACTTGATGTAACATTTCGGTTGCGCACAGCCCCTGGGTGCTCGCTGCCTGAGCGGGCCCATGGGCAAACCCTCCCGGATCCCTGCAATCCTGCAGCTTGCGCTCGGGAAGACCCGTGATTCCCAAACTGCCCGCCCGGGCTGTGGGCACAGGAATAAGAAGCGGTACGGGATGCACGTCGTCGGAGCATCGGGGCTGCTGGCTGGGAGGACGCAGAGGCTGCACGCCCTTGGCAAACGAGAGCCACGGTGGGTGCCTCTGCCCCGACGGAGGGGCGCAGGAACCCCCAAACCAGCCCTGCCTGGGGGGGGGGGGGCTGCCCAGCTCCCCCCTTTCTCCGCCGGCTGCAGGGGACCAGACACCCACCAGCCAGCTCCAAGATGCCCAAAGTTGTAATTTCCACCAGCCTCGGCTGAAATAAAAGGAGCAGAGACCCGCGCCTGGGGGAAAGCCATTTCCCCCTGACCACCATCCAGCGCTAATGCTGCTTTACGCTTAATTAAATTCAGGGGCAGCGGAGGGGAAGGAAGCGGCTGCCCTGGCCCCCTTTGGCTCCCGATGAATCTCTGCCATTGTGCCCTCCCTCCTAGCTTTATTACCAGGACATTTAACAAAAATAATGAGAGCATTTATGGCAACGTTGAATAATCTGCAGAGCTTTGCCTGGTTTTGCAGAGCCGGGGCAGGGGTCTACGGAGGGCTTCACCCCCGGGTCATGCATATAGGCATAAGCAGGCCCCCACTGCCCCGAAACGTTCCCGTTCATTCTTAATTAGGGATGGAAATGAGTCCCCAGCTCGCGCTCTGCCGTGGCGGCCCCGGCGGAGTGGAGAGAGCCACAGGGGAAAAGGCAAAAAGGAGGAAAGGATTAAAAAAAACAAGGGCAAAGGATGAAAAAAAAAAGAAGGCAGCTACAAGTCAATGGCCTGGGTAATGAAAATTCAGGAGCCGTGCATGTTAGCTTTTATTACAAAGCCGTTCCTAGAGGGAAAGGCAGAGATTAATTCAGTATTTGAGGCTTGGAGGGGTTTGGGGTCTGTTTGTTTGTTTTACCTGCTTGTTCCCCTCCTGTTTCTGGGGAAAGCAGCGCTGGGGCCAGGTGGCTATGGCAAAGCCGGCGAACCTAAATACTTTGCGTTCACCCCAGCTTTTTACAGCTGGGGAATTTCTTTGCTCTTTTCTGAGCGGCTGCGTTCAGCTCTGGGGCCCCCAACATAAGGAGGACATGGATCTGTTGGAGCAAGTCCAGAGGAGGGCCACGAAGATGATGAGAGGGCTGGAGCACCTCTCCTATGAGGACAGGATGAGAGAGTTGGGGTCGTTCAGCCTGGAGAAGAGGAGGCTCCGGGGAGACCTTCTAGCAGCCTTCCAGTACCTGAAGGGGCCTACAAGAAAGCTGGAGAGGGACTTTTTACAAGGTCCTGTAGTGATAGGACAAGGGGTGATGGCTTTAAACTGAAAGAGGGGAGATTTAGATTAGATATTAGGAAGAAATTCTTCACTATGAGGGTGGTGAGACCCTGGCCCAGGTTGCCCAGAGAGGTGGTGGATGCCCCATCCCTGGAAGTGTTCAAGGCCAGGTTGGACGGGGCTCTGAGCAACCTGGTCTAGCGGAAGGTGTCCCTGCCCATGGCAGGGGGGTTGGACTAGATGATCTTTAAGGTCCCTTCCAACCCAAACCATTCTATGATCCTACGACTACAGGCAGCAGGACTGACACAAAGTCGGAGCCGCAGCATCGCAGGGGCAGGTCCCAGCATCCCTCCTCCCACACGGGGACCAGCCCCGGGCAGGCACAGCAGGCAGGTCTTGCAGGCAGCAAAGCCTCCAGTTGCTTGAACGTTGAATGCAATAGGAATCACCACTTCAAAATAGATATAATTTGATAATATCACTTCCAGAAAACCACCAGCAACTGCAGAGAAACCAGGCATTTCTCGTCCAGGTTTAAATCCCAACTCGCTAACTCATCAGCATTTAATCAACGGCAACAGCGATCGTTATCACTTCATAGCTCCGGCTAACTCAGCTAACCGCAGATGATTGGTGTATTCCCAGCACCCATCCCTAGAAAAGGCAATCGTGTCTCCAGAAGCAGCTTTCCTAAATGCTGATGGCTGCACGATACCGTGTAAGAGACGGGCTGCCCCGGATCTAAAGCAGTATAAGTGGCCCCAGCCTCTGCCTCGCTATCTTTTTCCAGTCCTGCCTGATTTTATGGCCAGCGCGGTCCCTCTCCTTTGCATCACAGTTTAACTACGGTTTGGGGTGGGTTAGCTCCTCAGTGCCACAACATTGCCAGGAAACAGAGGGCCGCAAGGCTTTTGCTGATGCAAAAAATAGAGGATACAGCCCAAGGCTGTAGGCAAAACCCATCTGACGCCCAGAGCTACCCCGCAGGCAGGCGATGCTCTCGTCCGAGCCGCTCGCCACCCCCGGTGCAGCGCATCCATCCCCCCCACCTCCTGCAGATAATTCCACACGTAACCCTATAACGTGGGCATCTAAAGCCAGGCCAAGGACGGCAGCGAGCGGGGAGGCTGTCAGGATCTGACTCAGAGCTCTGGTGCGAGCAGAGCCGAGGTCTGGTGGGCAGCATCCTCCCCCAGGACCCCGCTCCCATCCCCGGCATGCAGACCCGACCTCAGCCCCGTTTTGAGGTGTTCTTCACCCAATTTCATGTCTCATTACAGCTTCCTGCAAGGATGAGCTGGCGAGAGGCTGGTTGGTCTCCCCACGCCCAAGCCCCTGCTCAGCTCCAGCAGCAAAATCCTAATTATCCCCCTCGCAACATTAAGGAGCGACACAAACAGCTCCAGCGCCACAACGTACTTGCAGTTTTTGCATTTTAAGCCAAACAACATTCCCTTCCCGCAGACGGTGCAGGTCTGAGACATCCAGTACTTGGTGGAAAACCTGCGGAGAGAAACACGGAGAGTGGCCGGGGGGAGACGAGGCTGTGCCGCCCCATCCGTGCTCCTGCAGAAACACCTCCCGAGCCGCGCCTTATCTACTGAGCCCCGATTTATCCTTTCCTTGCTGCCCTCAAACACTGCTGCAGGTACCGAGGCGTCTTTCTAGGGCTGCCAAAACACAAGTCTGAGCCCCCGTTTGGTTATGCAGAAGGGCACAGCCTGCTCCAAAGGGGTCCAAGCCAGCCAGGATGGGCATTAGCCACTGGCTTCGCTGCGGCTCCCCAGCTCTGCCCACCCCAGACTGCGGCCAGAGCCCCCAAAACACCTCCCTGCCCTGGGGACCCAAGTTTTCAGCCCATCAGAGAAGCGGCTCCCCCATCGAACAGCAGCACCGAGGCTATTTCTAGTGCTTCTCCTTGCGGTAGATATGGAAGGGCAATAATCCAGAGATGGGAAATTTGCTGAAGGTTGGCAGGGTCACGGACTGTATACAGCTGTTATTGATAGCAGCTCAAGCCTTATCTAAACCAAATCTGAACTGAAATGGAATTTAAATGGGCTTCTAGGACAGCGCAGCCCAGCATGGGAAACGGGAAACGACCCTGAGCCCCCTCCCCCGAGTCCCGGACCAGAGATGGAAAGGGAGATGCTCATCCCCCGGCACTGGGGGGGATTCACCCAGCGCTGCGGCAGGCTTGGCGTACCTGTGTTTTATCGAGTTTCCTAGATCTCGACGGGGGATCTGCGGGGACCAGCGAGGCACTGACAGCGTATCTGCGGGGAGAGGAGAGACAGGGAAAACCATCAGGCGGCAATAAAGGCGAAAGCAAGGGTTCAAGCTTTTGGGGAGGGAAGCAAAGGACGCACACAAAAAATAGGGTTTGCCTAATATTTCCCCGTAGAGATGTCCTGCTGGGCTCCCTTTCTGGAAAGCAAGAGGCCTCTGGCTTTGCGCTTGCCTCTGCGTGGAACCAGGGTATCCTGTCCTCCCATAACAGCCCCCAGCACCCAGTTTGGGCCAGGGAGAGAGGTGGGAGGCGCTGCACCCATCTGCACACAGAGCAGGGTTGCAAATCTATCGGAGCCACCTCATGATGTCCAAACAAGAAAGGGAAAACGAAGCCAAAACGGCAACTGCATCATTTATTAATAAGACATCATGTCTTGCGGTTGCGGCTGAACAAAAAGCCAAGTGTCAGCCACCTGGAAAGCAATTTAGCTCATGTTCAAATAGAAGAGCAAAGTAAAAAGCAGCCTTGGAGCTCTCCTTCTAAGGGAAAAGGAGGGAGAAAGAGTAACAGGACCTTGGCCAGGTAAGGAAAAAGAGATAAGTTCATTAGCGCCAGCCAGAGCGGGCAGGTAATTAGCAGCACGGCCATGCCGGCACTGCGCTCGGACTCCATCTCCTGCCTCAGCAAGAGCAGAGACCCTCATCCTCCTCCTGTGGGCATGCACGAGCGACGGGAGAGGTCCTGCCCCGTGGGATGCTCAGCCCCCCGGGGGGATCAGTGCCGGGGATTCAAAGGCTGGATTTTCAATAAGGGATTCGAGAGGTTTCCCGGGCACAAGCAACCAGCCCCAGCACAATGCGAGCCGAGCAACGGCGCGGAGCCGAGCGGCAGAGCCCAGCTGCAAGCCCGGCCGTTTGCTCAGTATGCCAGCAAATCCCTCGCTAAATACGCTTTCGATATTACCCCTCCGAGTGGGGAGAACCACTGTTTGCTTTAATATCCCATTTTAATATAGCGGGCGGCAGGGTGTTTTAATTGCGCTCTCTTTCTGAAGGTTACATTTACATGCTGCTTCCCGTGCGAGGCACCCATTGCCGGGGCGGCTCGGTGGTTGTAAAAAGTCCTGGGAGCATCCTAAAACGCATCCATCTCCAGTACCTCCTGCCAGCAGCTGCTCCAGCTCCTCCTCTTACTCCGCTACCGCAGTCCCGATCCCTCCTCGGGCACAGCCAGCAATTAAGATGTCAGAGGACTACAAAGTCAATTAAGGTAATTGCTGCCCCCAGCCCCAGGTTGGCTGGTTTACACCAGCAGCATGGCAATATTTTTGACCCGTGCTTCTCACCAGCCCTTGAGACATCCCACCCCAGGCTCCTGGACCAGCATCCCTCCCGCTACCCCAATATCTGCAACGTCCCAGGGATGTCCACATGCCCCGGAGACGATGCTCTAAAGAGTGGGACCGCTCCACGCACAAGCACTATTCCTCCCTAAACGTCATTTTCACATCAGTAAATCACATTACACAAATAAGTTCCGCCCCCCGCCTCAACACCGGTCCTTGATGAACTAAACACACGGGCAAAACCAGCTCCTCTCCCAGAATTAAATTACAACCTCCGCTTTATCAGCCACAATTTATTTCCACTAACTTTCAGCTGGCCTCAATTAAATCCTGCCATCCTGGGGAGGGGGAGAGGGGACATAGGCAAAGATGGCTGAGCCTTTTAATTACTTTCTAAATGTGCTCACTGCAAAAATGTATTAAAGTGTATCGGGGATTTTAACCTCCTAACAAAAATGAGACCTACGTGATTCACGGCTAATTATGTTCATTAGAGGGAGCAATACAGGAAGGATCATGGCGTTTAACAATAGACCTGCCGTTTGCAGGAGGGGAAACAAGCAAAGCGGGGCAGGAGGGCAGGGGAAGGTGCCCCACTATGGCAGGGAACAGCCCCGAGTGTTTGGGGGGCTTTGAAGTTAATTAGTGATTCTCCCCTTTAACCGGTGCATATGAGATGCTTGCCTGGAGGAAAAGGTGTTTCTCCCCGCGCGACATTAAATCAGGGTGATGCCCAAAGGGAAGGCGGAGATGAAGCAGCCTTCCCCCGGCACAGGATGAATATTCTCATCAAAAACCCAAAATTGCCACAACTGGAGGTAATTGCAAGAAAAAAAAACCCCTCGTGGCCATGGGAGCACGTCTCGCTGCTGCGGGAGGGCCAGGCTTTGTCGTAGGGACCCCGTGATGGAGGAGTGCCAGACCCGAGGCGCTGCGGCTGCCCCGACGGCACCGGGATAAGTTGACCCTGGCGAGCTTTGAAGCGTGACAGCCGGCTGCCCGCCTCCCTCCGTCCTCCTGCTGCTGGCAGCTCGCCACCCCGCGCTAATGACCCTGAGCTGCCCCGCAACGGTTGATGTCTTCTGACCTCCTCTGCCCGGGTGTCAGTCATTACTTGTATGTTTATCACCAGCAACCTCATCTACGGCTTGCAAATCAGAGCTCTTCTAGCCATAATCCCCCTCGCACAAGTGTGTGAGGGCAGTTTTAGGACTTCCCCCGCCCTCCCTCCTCTGAGATGGTATTTAATGGGCACGGGTGTAATGTCCCAGGGAAGGATGCAGCTGGTACCCACCGAGCAGCCCAACGGGCCCCCCCCCAGCTGAGCATCTACCCCTTTCCTGCCTCCCCCATCACCTGGCTCCCCAATGTCATGACGCTGCCCGATGCCACCCAGCACATCGATCCTCGCAGAGCGGCACGGACCCCGCAGCCGGGCACCCGATGCCAGGGGATGCCACCCTCCACCCGAACACCCCAAAACCTCCGCACTTTCCTTCGCCGCAGCATTGTGCTGGCAAAGGTCATGGCTCCTGCTCCGCGCGGCACAACTTATCCTTGAGTCAACAGCCCGCGCTTGACGGGGATCAGATGTGCCAGGAGGAGAGCAGGGAAGGGGGGAAACTGCCTGGGCGGAGGGTGACAGCCGCCTCCGGCGCGTCTCTGACAGCCGACACGGGAGAAGAGCCCTGCTGCCCGGCTCCCCAGCGGTGACAGGCAGCTGTGACAGCCGCCGCTGGTCCCTGAGTGGCACCCGCGTGCCTCAGAGGTGACGGGGACCGGGATGCTGCCTTGGCCGTGACGCCCTCCTCGCCCCCGCTGCCATCCCAATGGCTCCCTGGCGCCTTTCGGCTGCCGGTGCGGATGTTTCCCCTTCGCTCCCCGCCTGGGAGCCTGGGCATCTCCTGCATGGAGAAGAGCAGCCAGAGCTTCCCTATGTCATTTATTTTGGGTTTCCACCCTTCCTGGGCGCAGATCAGGAGGGCAGCGATGGCCGCAGCAAGCCCCAACACCCCCAGTGAATACCCCAAGAGCATGACCGCTGTGCTGAACCACACCGATGGGGACCGTGTTTTGGCATATTCCCCTTCTTCATCTCCTGGCACCTTTCCGGATGCCCAGGGAATTGGTGTGAATGTGTTACCCATCACAGCGACAGCCTTATAAACAAACCCTCCTCCTCCTCCTACAATAAACAGCACCAGGCGACGTTCGCATTATGAATGGGACGGATAAAATCGATGGAAGTGAACTTGGAAAGCATCCCGGGATGAATCACTGCGAGGCTGAGGAATGGCCAGGAGACTTTGCACTTGTCCGTAGACGTCCTACAGACCCACATCTACCCCAGGCAGCCACCGTAGCACTCCCAGCGCCGGCTCCCCGAGTCCCCTAGGGAGATTGTGGGGAGACACCGAGGTGCAGCCTCCTCCCGAAACAGTTCAACAACCACCTGGAAGACAACCACAACAGGGCCAGCATCAGGTGTATCTCTACCACCCCACCCCCAGGCAGAAATCACAGCCCAGGGGCCATATCACGATGGCGATGGGGGACGCTGGCAGAGATTACTGCCCGCATGGTCCCAACTGGGGAGCCAAGTGCACCAGCAAGCTGCTCCGCAGCAAAGGGTGCACCCAAGGGTGCAAAGTCCCTCCACGAGACACCTCGGTCCTCGCTTTAGCTGGTTTTAGGACTAAAATAGGCCCTAAATGGGCCTATTTTGATATAGGATGGGAAAAATCCCCGAATAGCTCAGCTGCAGCAGCAAAGGAGCTGCAGCAACACTTGGAGCAGCAGCAGTTTCCCCCCCCCAGTGATATAAAATCCATGCAGGATTCAAGCTAAAAAGGAAGCCAACCTGCCTCCTCCATTAATGCACGCAGCAAATATTCTGTACACAATCACAGCCAGGTCCAAACCCAGCGAAGTCCCCGCTGCGGGTGGAAGGATGATCCGGTGGGTTAGAAACAAAACCTCAGCCCTTGCCAAGGGGATCATCCAAAGCAGCCAAACAAGGCAGAGCTATCCTCATAGCATCTCTCTAGTAAGAAAACAGAGTCACTTTATAATCCTGGCAGTTCCTCTTTGCAGCGTGACAATCCTATTTATACAGCCGAAATATCATGTTCGGTTGCTTTGCTGGCTTAAATACTCGCATTGTGATTTTTTTTTCCCCCCGGTTTGCAGCCTTGCAGGGTCAATTAGGCTTAGCCAGACAAAGCTGCATTCTTTGGCTCCGCACGGCGCTGCCGGGGTAGGAAACCCTCCGGTGCCTCGCTGCCAGCTGGAGCGGCCCGATGGTGAGGCAGCCAGCTGTGGCCAGATGGGGGCTGCAGCTCCGGAGCTCCCAGCCGGGCTGCCAACACGGCCGTGGAGTGCTCGTACCATGGCTTGTACTGGCAGCAGGGCAGGTTCAGGGAGGAGAAAACCACTGATGGTCACAAAGAAATGATGTCCCACTTGGGAAGTCCCCTGCTGAAGGCGGTTTGGGCCGGGACGGTGTTAAGGAGAAGTCTCTTCCCACGAAACCACCCCCGGCATCGGGGACGGGATGCCTGCAGAGAGGGGCCATGGTCTGAATGGCACTGACTGCTTGCACACGTGTCCCACGGCACCTTCAATGCTGGCATCACGCTCTCGGGTCCCGCCTGGTCCTTTCCAGCAGAAAGGCTGGATTTAGGGCTCCCGAATTCCCAGCGCAGGGCTTGATCCACCGGGCATTATCTTGAATCCCTCTCCGCCAGCCATACCTACCCAACGCCAGCCCTTCAGAGGGCTCTTTCACAGATGGTCAGGGGCTGAGGAAGCGCAAAGCCTTCTGGTGGCATCTCGGCACTTGCCGCTTGCTTGGCCATCACTGGTTGGCCACCCAAGCCCTAGGTAGGCACAGCCAGGCTGCTTCCCAGGGCAGAAGGTCAGTGCCATAAACTGCAAAGTCCTTGGTCGCAAAGCCAAGAGGAAGAGCCAGGACCGGGATCCAGGAGAAATGACCCACCAGGGACACGGCCCGAGCAGCACCGAAGGCAACTGTGGATGCAACGGAGCTGACATACAGGACTGGGCTGATGCAGAGGGGAGGTGGGCATCACTGGAGACCACATTAAAACAGCCCTGATAGGCTCTCCAGGGACAAGACAAAAGCTTTGAGGGGTCACTGCTCATAACTCCATGTACCAGGGGATGCTCCATGGCTCTTGTCGTGCTCCCAGGCCACAGAAAAAGCCTCTCCGCTGTGTGTTGTGGGAAGGTGTTCAGCAACACCTGTGCATGAAGAGGCCTCACACGCAGCTTCAGTTTGTGGGCCACTGGGGACAGGCGATGGGTTTTTCTCTCCTGGTACACGCAAGGTCTTGGATTGGGTTGCACTGGCTGCTCCTTTCCTTCTGCAGGGTTGGACACCAGCTGGAGGAAGGGCAGCAGCAAGGACATTCCCCGCACAGCCACGTGCCCAGGTGCTCATTTTTCTGTCCTAGCACAGCAAAGTCACACGCAGCCTTTTTTTGTCCTTCCCTTCCACCCCTTTTTGTTTTAAATAGTCCAGGATGGAAACGACGTTGTTGACCCATGCTGGAGAACGTCAAGCAGGTGACCTGAAGGCACACGGTGACAGTGCTCCGGCTGGCCTTGCAGCAGGGAGAGGACAGGCAGAGGGCACAGTCCAGGAGCAATGCCAGCCACCTCGACACCCAGATAACAGAGACACAAACAGGACCTACTAGACGCGAGCCTTTACAATAAAAAGGAGAAGATCCAACCTGATTTCTGGGTGCCTGTAGCCAAGTCACGGGGTGTCGAGTCCTAAATTCAAAGCAACAACATGTCCCTGGCGGTCACTTGTTCGCCAGGAACGAGCAGATGCACCAAGAGAGGGTCCTGGATGCAGCCAGACAAACCATCTTCTGTCCCTCAGTCACAGGGCTGGGCTATTTCAGGGCCAAGCTAGAGTTCAAGGGCACCCCAAAAGTCTTTACTTCCCCCCTTCTGCTTCCCCTCCAAGGGCTGCTAACGAAGAATCAATTCAAAACCAAAATTCACAGGGATCCTGGCCCTGCGTGAAGGGGACTTCACCCCTCCAGCAAGATTTGTGCTGTAGGAGAAAGAGGGTCCTTCCGCAGCTTGCTGCCAGCCCTCATGCTCTCGCTCCACGTCTGCAAAAATCCATTCCCATCAGGGCAAATTGGCTGTTAAAAATAAGAAAGAAGCATCCTAACCCGCATCCAATCAGGACCAGAGATGATTCAGATGGGAGCACGCTCCTGCCACAAGCAGCAAGACGCACTGGCTGTTGAAAAGAGACCATCGAGAGACAGCCGGGGAAAGAGGGGTCTCGCCAAGGGCTCGCCGGGCTCCTCTCCCGCATCTCAATTTGACAACAGCAACATTTTTTTGTTTCAGTGCTTAGGGAAGTAATTCCACACCAATCCAGAGCATCCCAGGAGCTGCTGGGCTGATCCCACAAGAGAAAAAGGGAAAAGGCATTTTTCTGTTGGGGTTTTATGAAAGCTTAGGTACCCGTGGTCATAGGGATGGGATGTTGTGGAGAACTTGGCTGCCAAACTGCATCCGTGCCACAAGGATGGGGACAGGGTGGTCCTTGGGATGCGGGGTGGGCGTGATGCAGTGGCTGACACCCTTGGTGAGCCCCATGGAGCTCATCCAGCAGCGCACGGGAAACCCATTGCACTTAAAAAGCAATGAGAAACAGTGACACCCCAGGAGATGGGACGAGGTGCGAGCCCCAAACCACGATCAGCGCTTCTCGTAGGACCTACAAGCCCTGGTACTTTGGACCAGCGAGAACGGCAGCGAGAGGAGAGCTGGGGACCTGAGGATACGCGAAGCACCGTGTACCGGAGCGAGGAGAAACCACCCAGGTCCCATAACAGCAACGCGGGGCATGGGGAAAGCTGCAGAGATATCTACTCCTCCCTATAAATAACTCTGCCTCTGCACCGCTTGGCATAACTCATCTTCTCTCCACAAGTTAACAAACCCTGGTGTCAAGCTCCATTAAACCCCATCTCTCTCCCCACGGGGGCACGCTCAGCACCCGGCTGCCACACGCAGGATGCGGCCACTCTTCCCACACAGTTGCAAACCGGAAAGCAAACTTGGAAGCAGACAGAAACCCGGGATGCAACTTGAGGACAAGGCCACCGGTACAGAAATGATGCAGAAACACAGGAGAGCTAGAAAAACTACAATCCAGTGGGATTTTTTTTGCCTTGCATCAAATTTTCCCCGCAGGTCCCCAGGAGCGAGGGCCGCTGAGTGCATGGACGCTGATCCTGCAAGGACCAAATGGTTTCACTGATGCTAGAACCTTTCAGCAGGGATCAACCAGCTGGTGCAACCAAGCCCCTCTCTCCACGGCTCACGTCTAGCCCAGAAAACAAACATTTACAGCAGCCAAGAAAGTTGGAGGGCCGAGGGAAATGAGAAGAGACACCTCTCCAGCAGCGTTAGTCACTTGATAGCCCATCACTTCTCATTGCATCACATTCCTGCGATGCCACATTACATCAGGTTATCACACCACGGGATGTAATCCAACGCTGATGCGTGAGGAAACCTAATGCAACTAGACACGGCGGGGGTTTGCTGGGAATGGGTTTTATTTCTTGGTTTCTGGTCTGCTAGTCCCCATCGTTCTGGACTGCAAGTTGAACTCAGCCGATGCCACGGGGGAAAGAGCAATGCAAAAATACCCCTCGCTCCAGGCAAATCTGCTGGCTGTGCCAGTGAGAGTCAGGTGGTTGGACATCTCTAGAAATAATATCACCTGCCCGCAGAGCTCCTGCCAGGTCCCACTGTCCCCAAAGCCAAAGAAAGGGGAGCGAAAGGATGCCAGAAATGGCTCGATGATTCTTCAGTGATCCCAAAGAGCAGCTGATTGGTAAGAAAGAAGGAAAGAAGAAGGAAAGAAGAAGGAAAGAAGAAGGAAAGAAGAAGGAAAGAAGAAGGAAAGAAGAAGGAAAGAAGAAGGAAAGAAGAAGGAAAGAAGAAGGAAAGAAGAAGGAAAGAAGAAGGAAAGAAGAAGGAAAGAAGAAGGAAAGAAGAAGGAAAGAAGAAGGAAAGAAGAAGGAAAGAAGAAGGAAATCGCGAGGTTTTTGCCTTGCAGGGGGCCGGGAGGGGCATGGCTGCGGGGATGCAAGCAGGGCGAAGGAGCTGCCCCATCACACCGGCACCCAGCGCCTGCAAACCAGTGCTCAGGGCGGACGGTGAAGCTGTCCTGGTGCTACTTCCCACCCCGGTGAGAAGCACGGCATGGAGGAAAACCTGCCGGTGCTGGGGAGCTAGATGGGCAGGGAGGGGTGTTGCCTGCAAACCCCTTCTTCAGCCAAGAGCCGAGCAGTAAGAACAACTGGAAGAACCCAAAACGAGCCAAAAAGACCACGTTTTGGGAAAGCAAACAAGGGAAAAGTCTGGGGAGGGGAAGGTGGCAAAAAGCCAGCCTGGATATGGAGTTGGAGGAAGCTTTTAGCTGAGTAACAAGAGGCAAGGGGAGCTCGCCCTCCCCACAACAGCTCTTGGCATGCAAATAGCTCCCAGCAGCTGCCACGTGTTTTCTGGGAGGGTTTTGTTTAGGCTGAGTGCCGCGCCTGGCTTGTAAAAGCTTCAATTCCTGCAGAATTAGTCAGGGCACCGGTCCGAGATCGGGAAGTAAGGGTCAGGCTGTTTCTCCCCAGCCAGCAGCAACGCGCTGGGTGAGCTCATCGACCCAAACCCACCCATCGAGTCCCACCACCAGCATCTCCTGGAAGAGGGCAAACCACCCCGGGCAGACCCGCAGGCAGGACCGGGGCCGGCTGCTGGGATCAAGCTCCGTTGGGTTTGCACCAGAGCTGTCTGCGTCGGGGCCGGCTTCACCCGAGACTCTGCATCGGCTCAAAACCCTGCAAGCAGGAGAGGTCTGAAAAGCAGCCCCCGTGCGTGAAGGTAAAACCACGGCTGGATTTACAAAAGGAGCCCTTGGAAAAGTCACTCTCAAGTGACAGCCAGCCGGCGGCACCAACCCAGGCAGCACGGAAAGGCTCTCGGCTTTCCCAAATGACGGTGGCCACCTTCCTGCACCCGTGTTATTGCGATAGGGGAGCATATCCGGTTGCATAAACCAATATTCAATATGACAGTGGTTTTGTATATATACAGACATATATAACCAAGTTTCCAGGCTTATCTTTGCCCAGAAGCACCCACATGTCTCTAAACACTGATGCGAGGCACCTGCCCGAGGGCTGTGCTCACTGCACAACACTCGCCCAATGTCCTCCAGACCATCGATGCACAGGCGGACGCCCCGAGTTTCCCACGGTCACATCCTCTGCTTGGTATCAACCATCACCCACCCCATGGAAGGGGGACCTGAGGGGGCCACTTGGACTTACTTGCTGAGAAGGTGGCTTCGGTGTGGACAGGAGGGGTGGAGGGGAGGAAAGGTGGGTACCCCACGAAGAAGGAGCGCAGGGAGCGCTCGGAGAGGAGCGGGGAGCGCTGCGCAGGGATGTTCTCGCAGCTTCCCACACTGTTATGGATCTTGAGGTTCAAGGGCTTGTTCTTCTTCTTGACTCTGGAAGGAAGAGGAGAAGAAAAAAGGAGAGAAAAGTAAAGGGCAAGAAATCGGGGGCGGGGGAATTTGCTCACAGGCGGGGAGGAGGGGGTGATGCACCGAGGGACTGGTGGCATCCGTAGGATGGCTGCTCATGCAGGGAGATGTTGCACGGCCCTGTGAGCTTATGTGATAATTAGACCCGTATCCCTACAAGAACTTTATATCCTTCCCCATCATCAAAAAAAGGCAAATTTCATTAAGGAACACGTTGCATTCGAGAGCTCTTCCTCCTGCAAAACCCGGCTGAATAGGGTCAGTTGGTCCAAAAGCCCCATCACCCCCAGCCTTGCTGGGCCTTATTGCAACCCCAAAATCACCTACTGCCCGCCAGCCCTCCGCAGGGCTGCATCACCCCTCAGTGCATCAATCCGAGAGATTTCCGACGCAAACCCGCCTGCGTGGACCTCGCTGATGGTTAAAAGGCCTGCTTGCGGTAACGTCCGAGCCCTCGAACATCTTCGCGCAAGACCCCAGGTAACTGCCTTGTCCCATTTGGGGCCAGGAGGGCTGGATGTGCTGCTGTGCCCGTCACGGCTCCTCTTTATACCGGCTCAGAGGCTGCCAGCACAGGGTAAGGCTTGCTCTCCGAGGCAGCCATCACACAGAGCTCATCCGCATCCCAAAACACCGGCCATTACTACCAGCCCTGCTTCAAATGGGGGAAACAGAGGCATGGAGGGATTACGGAGCAGATTCAGACCGCTTGCTACAGCACCTACAATGGACTTAGGCACTCGCGACGCTGCTAAACTCGAGGGATGTTGCTATCTGTGCGGCACAGCAGCGCTGGTCCCGGCTCCCTCCTACTGGGAGCGAGGCACTGGCACCCAGATCACCAGCACTCAGCACCTGCTCCAATTTTAATGTCATTTAACATCACCTACACCCATTTTAGGGCCCAAGCAGTTGTGTATGACTGAGGGGTGGACTGCAGCAGAGCGTGTCACCCAAGGCTAACGCTGTGAGTGACCCCAGTAGAAACCTGGGGAACATCTCACCGAGGCACAGGACCGTGGTGCGGACAACCCTAAGCACTGGGGAAGGTTCATCAGAAATGAAATGCTGCAGAGCAGGGGGGTACAAGACACCCACCCCTCACTCATCAGCCCATTTTTCCACCTGCCTTGCGCTGCGACAAGGACCAGCCATCGCTTTGGTGGCTCAGATGGGCCCAAAGCAGCACACAAATCTGAAAGATTTGCAACGGAGACTGACACCGGCAGCTCACAGGGGCTGGGCTGCAGGTTCCTGGCACGGCTAAGCCTTGCTGGTTCAGCCGCTCCCGCCCTGGCCACATCGCAATAGCGCGAGGCAGAGAGGAGCATCATCTGCCCTGCCCCAAAGCAGCCTCTGGGAAAGGCAGCTCAGCCCTTTTGGAGATTTGAAGGGTTTGGGGCAGAGATCCCCATCCAAGCATGGAGCGGGCAGTGCGACAGCTCGCGGTCTTCAAGGACCATCCTGCCCTCCCAGCAGCGCAGCTCACGAATGGCTGGAGATGGTTTTCTCGCAGGTGACACAGTTAGCACCGATGCACAACTGAATTACAGCCTTTAATTCAACCTGCTGCCTTCAATTCCTGTTATATTGTTATAATTAAGGCAAAACCAACGCGGGAGCAGAGGGAGAGGCGAGCAAATCACGGCACTGCCGCGACAGCAGCGGCTGAGCCCATCCTGCCGCAGCCCGGGAGGGAAACCTAGAGCATCTGGCCCTGAAACCAAACCAGAGCTGTGCAATGGCACGCAATGCCAGGCAGCGCCGGGCAACGCCGGGCAGCGCCGCGAGTTTCCACTGGTACAGTGGAAATCAGGAGAGTATAAACCCAGGCACGGCTCCCTCTCGAAGCTTTCCTCTTTGTGTCCGACAGCTGCTTTCCTGCAAACACCTATACACTTATCCGCAGGCACCGGGTCCTGCTCTGCTGCCATCGCTCCAGTAACGTCCGAACTCGGGTGCACCTCTGGTTGACACCCGCTCCTGCCCGCAGGCGAGCCGTCCTCCCCGGGGCCACGCACCTCCCGCTGCCCCGGGCCCCGGCAACGCCCAGGGGCATCTGGCCCTGCCAGTCGATAGGAAATGATCCTGCCGCACTCACCAGCCCGCTTTAGCAGAAGAAAATTAAACCGCCCTCTAATAAGCTCATTGTTTCCTCGCACAGGAAAAGCTGCTGCTGCCTTGAGGGTGGCTGTAATGACTTCTTTGGGTGCGCTGGGCTCGGGGATGGGGCGGATGATTGCCTCCAGCCGCAGCCAACAGCACAACCCTCCTGGCTTGGAGCCCACGGGGGTCCGATGCACCGGCAGCCCCCCGGGCAATGCCCTGCCAGGGGGACCTGAGCTGCCCCTGACCCTAAACCCCCGGTCTTTAAAGCAAATCTGCAAAGCACCAAGGTGAGGAGAAGCCTGGTGTCCCCCAGAGCTGGTCCAACCCCTCTGTTGTTGCCGCTTGATCCCAACCCAGCGGCACAACCACGACGTCTCCGCCAAAGCCCCCGGCGCAGCTCCCCCGGCGCGGGCATGGCCCCAGCTCCCCGCGAGCTCGGCCCCGGCACTTGGCCCAAAGCGCTTCCTGCAACACAGTGATTAACCACTAATCTCATTTTTTTCCACCCATAAATCAGTTCCAGACCAAATATTTACTGCGAGCATCATTTCCTCGCCAAGCAGGGCTGGTGACAGCTCTCATTATGAGGAAGGATGAGTGATTTTGGACAGAGAGATATTTTTCTCTCCCTGTTTCTTCAGGAAAAAAAAAAAATAAAATTAATAAATACACACAAACACCATGATCCAGCTGGGTGACCGGCAAAGGGTTGGCTGCCTGTCTTGCCGTGGCCTCGACCCCTTTCCCTGTCCCAGAAGAGGGGGAGCAGGGACTGAAGCCTCCCTGCCACCAAGGAGAGGAGCGGGATGCTCCAGCAGGAGCATCCTCACCCCTGGCAAATCCCCTGCTGCAGGGGGGGATCACAGGGACAGGGTATCCTGCTGCAGGCACCCCCAAAACTGGGGACAGCAGTGTCCCACACCTGTTAGGGACCCCTGAGGTGACCCTGGGGTGCTGGGGGACCGAGAGCAAACCTGCACCTTCACCTCCCCGGGTGCGCACAAGCGCTTGGTGCTTCCCCCCCCCAAGCTTTGAGTCCTTCTCGAACAGGCTGAAACGGCAGCTTGCCCCTCCGTGGGAGAGCAGTGCCGGGGCAAGATACGGCCACAGGGCCCACAGCACCCATGGGGAGCCCAGGAAGAGCTGCAGGGCCAGGGCAAGCACATGGCTGGCTTGCAGAGGACACGGCTGTCGCCTTGCTGGCTTCCCCCTGGTTTTGCCCCCGACTGGCAGCGGGCATCCCAGCACCGTGCACGGTCAGGTGGTGCACCCAGGGAGCAAACCCCGACCCCGTCCTCCAGCAAAGGCAGCGGTAAATACTCCAAAAGCCGGAGGAGGACGGGTCCTGCAAGCGGCAGAGGGCACAAACAACGAGCTGCATCGACATCCCAAGACGCGACGCAGTTCCTCTGCTTCTCTGCAAACTCCTCTTGGCCACTCCAAAGCAGCCCTGAGGCCACGACCACCAATTTGGGGACAAGACACCCAGGGTGCCAGTGGGGCACGGAGCAAACCCCTCCCTGCTGTGCAAACCAAGCCCCGTTTGGGGCTGCTTGTGCAAAAAGAGGGTCAAATACCACCCTTGCTGCATGGGCGAGAGCAGGGGTGCAGGACGAGGTCGGCCATGGGCACCACATAAGAGACTTGCTGCCGTGGCGGGGGTCACAGCCCAGTCCTCACCAACCTCCTACACCCACCCGTTTGCATTGCAGCATCCCAGAGTGAAATCAGGACGGTTACCCTTGGCCTTACACCGGCAGTGCTCGCCCAAGACCAGCCATGGCCGCAGGACAAGAACCATCCCCATGGGAAGCATCTCCTCACCCATCAGGGCGTCCTCCCCAGGGGCTTTGGAGAGGGCTCCGAGGGAAACATTTTTGGGAATGCTATTTCATAGAATCATTTAGGTTGGAAAAGACCCTTAAGATCATCGAGTCCAACCGTTCAGACCACCCCGTGCTCCTGCACCACCCATGCTCGTCTCAGCCCATGGAAGGAGCACCAGGACGGGGACGATACGCCACAGCCCCCTCCCCATAACCTACCGACAGGAGACTCGGTAAAACTCAAAGGGCTCTTAGAGGGATGCACTTCGGCCGGTGACTGTGCCAGCTCGGTGCAAGACGCAGCCGCCACCCTTTGGGAGAGACGCAGCTGGGGCTGCGCCAGCCCGGCCCCACGGCAAAAACCTTTCCTCCTCCACAAGCACTAAGCTGCTCCTAAATTAGGCTTTTTCCGCTCCGGGAGTGAAAGGTCTCTCGCTTTTCAGGTAGTGAGCGGAGATAAGGGTGTAAATCCCCTGGGCGGAGGAGGCTATACCTCCTAACCTCTGCCGGCCTCAACTTCCAATTCCCGGGAGCGGTTTCGCCCATCTCTGGCCAACATTTCCATTTTCCCTCATTTACCCAAGCCAGCATCACACGAGGGGGGGAAAAGCGTGTGCTGGAAATGCATTGCGGTCCTCCCAGCCTAAACCCCCCCAGCACAGCCCGGACCCCACACCCCGGGGGCAGGAGGAGCCCCCTCCTCACCAGGCATCACCTTTCTGCCGGGCTCCCAAACCCAGCAAGGACAGTGGAAGAGAAAAAGGGGATTTTTTAAATTTTTTTTTTTTTTAAAAACAAGGAAGAACATAAGCTTAGTTCAATTTTCCATAGGGATAAAGCCCCGAGACAGCAGCAGACACCCCCCCGCCCCCCCTTACTGGATGGGGGCCAGGCTGGACCTCGCTGCTGGGGATCTCAGACAAACAAGCCCTGGATGGATCGGAAGGAACCAGCAAAGTCCAGCGCACAATGCAAGCCGGGCTCGCTTCAATGCTCGGGGAGGCGGGGGGGGGATCAGCCACACTAATCTCCCCATTAAGCACCATTTCAGACCTCTCCAGAAGCTGGCAAGTTCTCAGCTGCTTGGCTGGGGCGGAGGGGGGGGGGGGGTGTGGAAAAGGCGAGCACTCCCCCTAAAACATCCCGGTGATTATACAGAAATGCTGATGGAGAAGCAAACGCGGCAGAAGGGAAAGCGCAGCACAGCTCTGCAAAGCCGCGGGGCTGCGGAAGGGGCTATTTAGATGGTGGCGATACCTCCAAGCCTCCGGGAAGGACCATTTTCCTCCAGTCACAGCTGGACAACTCCCGAAATGAGACTCCAGCCCGCACTGGGGGAAGGCTGCGAAGCACCAGGCAGGGGGAGCAGGGAGCTAGTCATATACCAGTTCTTTTTTTATTTGTGCTTTAAAGGGTTTGCGGGGAGCGAAGAGGACTACGCGAGGGCCACCTCTAAGCTTGAAGCTCCCCAAAATCTAGGAGACACCCTGGGGTGACTACGGCCAGCCCCTGCCACCCCCAGGGATGGCAGGAAAAGCGCCACCGCAGGGACAAGGGCTCCTTTCCTGCCAGATTCAGAGCAGATCCCCAAATCTCAACATCCCGACTATTTTTTTTTGCCACTCCGGGAGCCTCAGGTCCCTTCTCCACGCTCGCCCCAGCCCTGTCCCCACCGCAAGAGGCTGCAAAGCCAGGCAGCCCCGGAGGCTCTGTAAGCACCAGGCCCCCCTCGCTGCAGGAGTGCCGGGCTCCCCGCCGGCAAGACGGGGCCAGACCCTGCCCCACGCAGCCCTCGGCTCCCCAAACCCTTTCCGAGATCACCGGTTCTCAGCCCTCCCCACGTTGCGAGCCCCACGGCTGCTCCTGGACCTGCAGACCCTCCCCAGCATCCCCTGTCAGCCTGCTCCGCCCCGTTACCTCTCACAGTTCCCTAACCCTCCGCATGGCCCAAAAAAAACCCAAAACACCCTCATTTTTATCCTTGCCTTCCCTGTGCATCTCCCGGGGGGGACACCAGACACAGCACCCCCCACCCCAGCTCCCCGAAAGCCGGCTCGTTTCTGCCGCAGGCTGACATGGGTGCTCAGGAAAGTCAGCGCCGCTCGCTGGGAGCGATTCCATGCACAGATAGGTAAATGCCAACTATTAGGGACGTAATTTCATGCAAGAACTTGCTAAATATATGATGATGGTTTTCAAATAAAGAAAAAAAAAAAATATCCCAGCTAGTTTGAAGCGCTTAATGCAAATCCCTTTAGGTGTCAACCCAGACTGAATGGCTCATCCCCGCCTGCTCTGGGGAATCAGTCAAATGCTTATCACCGGCGTGGGGGGAAAAAAAAACAAAAGAGGGTTTCAACAGGCGGTGAAAAACACGAGCAGACACCCAGGACAAAGGGCCCGTCACTCCTTTCAGCCCCAGCAAGGCGCTACGTGCATGGAAGGCCGGCGGGAGGGCAGGGATTGACAGGACCTTGCGGCGGGAGCCAGGATGCGGGGATGGTATGGATGCTATAGGGTCCCTGACAGAAAGGTAGCCGGCAAGGATGCGCGGAGCTTTGCTATGCAAAAGCACGGAGCAGCTGGGATGGCCGCAGGTGATTCACAGGTTGGAAGAGTGGGATGGGCTGGGAAAGCGAGCGCTCGCCAGCAGAATTTGGTGTATGAGGATGAGCACGGGGGAACCTACGTTACGGGGAGCGGAGATGCAAAGGCCATAGGGCTGTCAGCCTCGCAATGCTCCCGGCGTACGGCTCTGCCCAGGGCTACGGCTGACCCACGGCCATCCCGAAGAGCATCCCGAAGGGGACTCACCAACCGGTCCCCTGCACCCCGGCAGCGTTTGCTTCTCCATGCCTATTTCTTAAATAGAAGATGGAAATCGGGTAGATAACTATCTGCTCTGCAGGCATTTGTTGTCACTTGCCAATATTATTGTAATAAAAAAAAATTGAGAGGTTTAAAATTAAAATTTAGCCGAAACAGGTTAGTTGACCCTGCAGCTGACTGCACCAGACTATGTTTTTATTCACCGCTTTGCTCCTCTCCAGCACACTCCAATTTCAACGCAAGCGTTTCTTTTAAAGGAGGGGAAATAGAGTGGGGGGAAAAAAAAAAAATCCTCTCATCGGTATTTCAGTTAGCTCTCTGCAAAGGATTAAAGATAACTGCTGCCTGGCCTGAAGTGCACAGCCTCGGTCAGGATTCAGCCCAGAAGATTTATGGCCTTTTGACTGGCTTAATTGTACAATATTCTGTATTAAATCAGAGTAAGGAGAAGGTAAGGCGCTTCCCCCACGCCTCGGCAGCCCGCGAGGCTCTGCCCATCCGCACCGGGCAATCGCCTCCAGCCTGAGCCAGCAGCATCCATGTGCAATGACACAAAAAAAAAGGCGGAAACCCCACAAATTTACTCTTGCATTTTTTTAATGCAAGAAGAGCTGCCAGTTCTGCTCCCTTCCTGTTGGGTTCCCGTGTTGGCACACGGCTGGCAAAACCCAACTCCTCTCCTCAGGGATTCCCCCCCCCCAAAAAAAACCCACCCCATAAAAATCCAGGCGACTTCCCTGACCAAGCAGCACGAGCATCCCCAAACCAACAGGCCTGGGGAGTTTGGACCAAAAACTACCATGGTTGGAGCCATCACAGCCAGAAAAGGAGGCACCAGGTCACCTTTCACGCACGAGAATAAACGTACAGCATCCATGCCCGGTGCCGTCGCGCATCCCTCCCCGTGCAGCAAGGATGGCACCGGCTGCTTTAGCATTTTCAGGGTTCAAGGCAAACACACAGGTAAAGCCAGTGGATTATTTGAACCTGTCTGAGCAGATGAAATTTCTTCATTATACACCCAGATCTGCACAAGCTTTATGCAATACTAGCTTGATATTAAAAAAAAAAAAAAAAAAGAGAGAATATCCCCCAGATGTTACATTTATCCTCCTCATTACCGTAAGAGGCAACAAACCCCTCCTCCTCCGGCTGGAGGAAAAGCAGGTTCTTCATATCAAAGTCTCGACAGTTAAATATTTATCCAAGTGCCTGTCCCCGCTTCCCTGGATGGCTGAATTTTAAGGTTCAAGTCTTACTGATCTATTATTCTCTTTTTGTAGCACAAAGCGTAACTTTTTATTACAGCTGCAAATTATAAAGCCAGGAAATTCTTTGAAGGGAGCTCGAGCCAAAGAGGTTTTTTTTCCCCCTCCCGGGACTCGTGCGCCGACGAGACGATGCTACAGGAGGGCAGCAGGAACGACACTCGGAGCAGACATAGACTGCTGCGTGGAAGGAGCTCGATGAGATAATTGCCAGGATCCTGAAACAGGTCCTGTTTCTCATTAAACTCCTTCTGTTTTCTTTGTTTCCACCGTTACGTTTCTTTGAGGGACACACAAGGGCGTTGGTGGACGAGCACCACTCGGCCAACCAACGATGGTGAGGTTGAGTCTCCTTTTGCTAGAGCCATTTCCACACCGGTTCAGCCCTGGGGTGTCCCCCCTTTGCACCCAGATGAGTGGGTTTCTCCATCCCTAGACAGCACAACCTCAGCCAGGCAGACCAGCTCCGGGCAATTTTTTTTCCCCCATCAAATCATAGACTCATAGAACAGTTTGGGTTGGAAGGGACCTCTAAAGGTCATCTAGTCCAACCCCCTGCCGTGGGCAGGGACATCTTCAACTAGATCAGGTTGCTCAGAGCCCCGTCCAACCTGGCCTGGAATGTTTCCAGGGATGGGGCATCCACCACCTCTCTGGGCAACCTGGGCCAGTGCTTCACCACTCTCAGCATAAAAAATTCCTTCTTTATATCTAGTCTAAATCTACCCCCCTTTAGTTTAAAGCCATTCCCCCTTGTCCTGTCGCAACAGGCCCTGCTAAAAAGTCTGTCCCCATCTTTTTTATCAGCCCCCTTTAAGTACTGACAGGCTGCAATAAGGTCTCCCCGAAGCCTCCTCTTCTCCAGGCTGAACAACCCCAACTCTCTCAGCCTGTCCTCATAGCAGAGGAGTGGACTGAAGACCACAGAGCTCTCCATCGGTCTAAGACCCCATTCTCCAGCCACCATCAACTCTGTGCTTGCAAAACTCAACTAAGAAAAGAGATGCGATCCACTCAAGCACTTGCCTACACCACTTGCATTAACATGAGAAGAGCAACGCCCGCATGGCCCAACACCCGGACCTGTTCTGGGAGGCAATTCTCAAAAAATTACACCACTGGAGGGAAAAGCATGGACTGCCCGTGGCTGGAAAGCCCTGAGGTGCAGGTTCATTACACTAACCTCTGCAAACCTTTCATCTCAGCGGAGACGTGGGGCAATTTTTCTCTGCGGTTTGCTTGCAGGCTGCCTCTGGATCTGGGGCTGCTGATGCGTGGTGGGCTTGGGCAGCTCTTTAGTTGAAAGAGAAAAAAGTCAGAGCAGTCTCATGGCTTTTTGGGAAGCCTGCTCTCCCTGCCTTCTCGGAAGAAGGCCAAGGAAGCCACCGGAGCGCTTGACCAACCCACCACCTGCTTGGGTGCTGGGCTGGCCACAGCAGCGGGTCGGTGGGGGCTTGCAGGATGGTGATGAAATGCGCTCACCAACCTCTTGGGCCACAAAGAAGAGGACAGAGGAGCTGCTTCATGTCTTTCCTGCACAGCTACAGCTGGGAGGGCTGAGAAGAGCTCAAGCATGTCCTGCTGTCATGACCAACAGTGGTCAATCCATCTCCTGGTCACCAACCGGGACGTTGCCCACAGCACTTGCCCTCACCATGCCCTCCCCTCCCGCGTGGACACCGCGGAGGCAGCAAATCAGGCAATGGTGCCAGCAGCAGGAGAGCTCTGTCGCCTCTCACCGACCCCCCCCGAGACGTTAATCCTTATCTAAATTCATAATCACGCTCTCTGCTTTCAAAGTGGCGAAAGGAGGCTCAACTTCTCATTAAAGGACACGGTGGAAAGTTTCTCCTCCAAGCATGTTAAAGCTCCTGCTCCTCTTGATGGAATACCACAGCAGTAATTAACATTAATGACATACCTAAGGAGAGCCGCAGCCCAGAGCAGTGGGATAATTGCAGCAGAGCGCCAGTTTGTTATGGAGGCTACCCATCACTGTCAAGATGCGGTGTGCAGACCATACTTTGAGAGAGCTGGAGACAATCCAGGACCTGTGCAAAACTCCACAGCCCTGACTCACCATCAAAGGCACTGAGATTAATCAGAAAGATTACTTGGAAACAGAGGGAGAGATGCTGCTTGTTTTGCTCTCCAAATTCCCTCACTTCAATGCTCTCCCCCTTGCAGAAGTACCAGGCGGGTCTCTGCGTTTTTGGACACCATACAGGATGAGTAACACAAGGCTGAAGATGCTGCATATGGATTATTTGCACTTGTTGGTAGTGTCCCGCTGCATCCACCTGCTCTGCAAACATCAATCTCTTGCTCGTCCCCAAAGCCCGAGAGCCCACGTGCCTTTCCAAGCCTGGGAAATGTCAGAGAGACACCAGGCACAAGAGCTCTCTCTGTGCCGCTCTATCAAATCCAGCCCATGCAGAATATCAAATAATTGATCTACCTGGTAGAAGCGTTGATTGGAATTGATACAAGGGAAAACATCATTACTATAAAGGTTGCAGAGCAGCAGAATAAATGACCTATCACTCAGTAGCATTTAAGACCAGCGTAGATGATTAACTCTGAAGGACACTCTAACCACAGGCTGCTCGGTGTGGTGGGGACGGGGGAGAAGACCTCTGGTCCTAGGTTTCTGCAAGTCTATGACTCGGTCTTTCTCCTCTCCGCCTAGATGCCCCAAGTAGGATCTTACACTAGACTTGGCCAAGTGCCGCAGGAGATACCCTGTTCTTAGGGGTTTCTGTTATGTGGGATGGAAAAAACCAACCCCACAACAGAGAAAGTGTCGAGTTAGAGTCGGTTCACAGTTGGAAATAATACAAGGGAAAAGGAAAAGAAGAAAATAGGTACGTGCTCTATCACCGGATCAGATGTGAACTTCGTATCTGACTTCATCCATCCAGGATATCCTCATCCTGATTTTGAAAACCAGTACCAAAAAACCACCTCAGCGTCAACAAGGCTAAAGGCAAGGAAGATGACCATCTAAGGCTTTGGATAAACAGCCTTTTCCACCAGAACACCTAACCCTCGCTGCATCCACGCCTCGAATGCGATTGCAACGATACAGGACAAGGAGACTTCATTGAAAATTTAACTAAAATAAAGCTGCCTTGAGCTGGAGGAGCCTCCTCCCAGCCCAAACCTGACCTAGGTACACCACAAAAACTGCACGTCCTCTCCAGCAGCTGCTTCACTTTAGCTCTCGGGAGAGTCCAGCATTTCCTCTGGGGCTCAGCTGTGTCAGGTCACACTGCTTTAATTCATCATCGATACGCTCTGATCCTCCCTCCCCAGCTGCTTGCCAGAGGCTATTCCTTGAAGGCCGTGGAGTTCATGAATTTGGCCGGACACCAGAGTGGCAAAAGGAACCACGACTAGGAAGCGGAGGAGGTTTTGGGCTCACCTCCCCTTCGCATGGGTCTAAGGATGAAGACCACCCAACCACCGCTTTGGGCCAGGACACCCCAGGGCAGATCTTGCCTCCGGAGGGCTATTTTATACGCACCCTTCCACGGGTTAACACATGCTCTTGAGCTCGCTCTTAACTAGCTTGGCTTTTGTTCCCCAACTAATGTATTTTTAAGACCTTCCATTCAGAGTTTGTTTTTTCTCTGACTTCTTGCTGATGAATAATCATTAACTATCCATGAAAGATTTAAATGGCCCGTGGAATTCATGAGGTATTAAATGGGCATTATATTATCAACCACTCTAAATGTTTTGTTTCCGTTTCAAGACCATTCATGAGATGTTTATGGATTGTGGATTTATGGAAGCCAGGGGATCTTTTTAGGAGTAATGTTCCGTACCCCAGAGTTACGGTCAACAGCTGGAGGCTCCGTGCAGGAAAATCTGAGGCTGTAAGCTCAAAAAAATTAACCCCTGCTTCAGAAGATTTCAGCATACAAAAACGATGGATTAAACCCTAGAAATAAGCTCCGAAACACAAAACACAAGCAAACTTATGAGCTGTCATCAAGAGTCAAGTGGTACGCGGTGGCCTTGCTCCAGAGAGGACCTGGTCGCTGCTGCTGCTCTCCCAGGTATATGGTGGTGGTTTACTTCTGTGCCTGCACCGAGATGGAAAAATCTGTGGGGGCAGCCCTGCAGCACCCTGACAGCTTCCCTCCGTCAATACTGACCCACAGCTCATAGCGAGAGAGCTTTTTGCTTTTGCCAAGGGCATCCCTGGCTCCCCAGAGCCCATTTCACCCCATCCTGAGGTGGTGAAGGACGCCAGGTGAGGAGATAAATCAGCCTGAGGGACACCAGCCTCCCCCTTGGGAGACTTTCAGACGGGTCCGGCCAGACAGCAGTCTGCAAAGATGCAGTATGGGGGTAAATCTAGACCCAAAATCGCCCCAGGAGATCCCACCCAGCACTTGGGGTCCCCAGCAGTGTCCCCAGACTATCAGCTCTGCAGGTCTAGCACCTCTTTCCACGCTGGGACACGATACAAGGAACAGGAAGCCAGGATCCGAAGCAAACCAAGAGCTCACTGGCACAGCTAAAACCAGAAGGGGTTGATCAGAGAAGGCTTGGAATAGTTTTTCAGGGATGAGCTCCATTTCATGTTTGAGGTCAGGAGGAAACCTCCCTCCTGCAGAGAGCACAGAGGACTCGGACACGGCAGAAGTTATGACACTAAAAACAAAAACCTACTCTACAACACGTGCATTGCACGGACCCTGCCATAAAACAAGAATTAGCTGATAACAGCCCCAAAAAGCCACTTTTTCTCTGCGCCAGGCAAAGCATTAGCCACCGCATTCAGGCTAATAAACAGCTAAAACTTCAGCACGCCTCTGCTAGAGAAAAGAAGAAGCCGCCTTTAATGCACTAATTACTATCCCGAAACACTAATGGGATTAGCAAGCAGGATTTAGTGGTTGCCTCCTGAAAAATCATTAAGTGCCATTAGAGAAAATTAACCACCCCGGTTCTCCGAGCCGCTTTCGGGAGCCTGGGTCCTTCCGCCCCAACACGATGAACCCCCGGTAGGATGCTAGCACAACAGAGCCCTGTTAATATTGGCTCTTTCTTTCCTCTATTAATTCAGTAACCGTGAATTCAAGTTGCATCACCTAAGGTGGCCCAGCACCGCCGGTAAGGGGAGCACCAGAGATGCTGGGCAAACAGGACACCGTCGGCCAGGGACTGAAGGAAAGCAGAGACCGATGAAGGAAGAGGGGACGTGACCGTGTTCACGCAAACCCTGTTTACGGTTTCCTTCTCCACGCCCTGCCCTGCTCTTTCCCCTTGCGGGAAAGTCAAAGCATCCCGTCCCCGGCTGGCTCGGGGAATCACTGGCCGAAGGGTTTGCTGGAATAAGGTCCAGACACCCGTGTCCAAACCTCGCCCCAGATCCATGTCAGGGTGACCCGGGGTGTGCAACGACCACGGTGGGGATCAAATGGCTTGGGGGAACCAAAGGCGCGCTTTGCCCTCGGTGAGACTCGCTGCGTTGGATCGGATGCCGAAATGCAAATAAAAGTATGAGAGGAGACAGGCTGCTCACGAGGGCTTTGCTCCCGCAAACGTGGTGATGCTCACTGGGGACGGACCAAAGTAAATACGACTTTCCGGTGCCTAAGCACGGGGGGGAGGGTGGCCTTACAGGAGGCATCGCCCAGCTGAAATAAATTAATTTCCAAAAGCTAAAAGCCTTTAAAGACCGAAAGCTCCCAGCCCCGGGGGAGAAGTACGACCGCCCTCATTTCATGTAACGACCGCAGCCCGGTGGCTTCCACAGCCTTGGGGACGCGACGGGGAAACAAGTGACACTGTGATGCTGCGGCCACCAGAAACATCCGCCACCCCAAACCCCGCTCCGGTCTGCCCCTGCCCGAACAGGGGGAGATGAGGGTCTGGCAGCCAGGAGCACCCCGCACAGGCGGCGGATTTTAACCCTTCACGTGCCCCTGCCAGAGCTGCCTGAGCATCACAGCTGCCTCCGGGGCCGGGCAGGAGGGTCTGCGCCGCCGTGCCAGGGTGCCCAGGCTTTCCCCTGCTCCCACCCACATCCATCAGGGGGGTCTGCCCGGGCTTCTGGCATGGCCTTGTTTTCCAAGAACCCCAAATTTGAGGACAAGCAGTGCAGTTTGTCCTGGGGCTCCTGTTCTGGGAGACTAGCAGGGACCAGCCGTGCTCCATCCCGATGCATCCTCAGGGAGAGGAGATGATGCCCCAATGTGGCCACCGGTCCCCCTCTGCCACCCCACGCTGAGGCAGCAGAAGGGCTTTCTGAGCACGGCCACCAAAAGGGCCCAAAGGAGATGGAGAGGGAGCATGTTGGTGCCAGGGAGCCCTTTCCCTGCACAGCAGCAGCCTCTGCCGGCACCGGAGCCACAGAGCAAGAACAGTGGGAAGGAGCCGTGGCATGGCCAGGGACCGAAGAGCCTTCTGCAAACACCAGCAGGGATGGAAAAGGTACTGGGGAGGTCTCCAGAATATAAAGCACGGTATATAAAATACCCACGTTTCAGCTGAAAGAGGATTCTTCCCATCTCTCTCTCACACGCGCTCACACCCACGCGCAGCTCTCACGGCCGGGTTGTGCAGCCCCGTGCTGCGGCTGCAAAATCCCGCCGTCCGACCCACCCACGCCACCGGGGCCACACGCCGGCACGCAGGGGCTTTGCCGAGCAGCGGCCCCGGAGCCCCTCGGTGCTCCCCACCCACCCCACGCTCCCAAAATGAGATCCCAGGGGAGCAAAGTAGACACTGTCCCAGCAGCATCCCCGCTGCCTGTTAGCGCTGCAAAGGGCTTTTCTACCTCAAAGCTCAAAAAAAAAAAGACACCGCGCCCCGACATTTAGGCACCAAAACCCCTTTCCAAAGGAGCTGGGATGGGGTTCATCACCGCACCGGCACCCCAGGGCACCCACTTACTTGGGGGTGTGCGCCTCGTCCACGCGATGCCCCAGCTGGAACTCGTGGGACTTGCTCCGGTGCAGCGCGGTGAAGCCGGGGATGAGATGGATCAGTTTTCGCGACGAGGGCGGCGGCGTCCCGGGGGGCTTCAGTTTATTCCTCCGTCGTACCGGCGGCGTGCCCGGCGGCGTCATCGTGGTCACAATGTTGGGGGTACGCGGAGGGGTGTGAGCGACGTGTCGCTGGCGCGGGGAGGGCGGCAGGGAGCGGTGGCCGGACTCCACGGGTGGGCACAGCCCCGGGTGACCCTCCACAGTCAGCCGGTCCACGTGGGTGTACATGGGTCCGTGGGGCGAGCCCGCGTGGCAGTGATGCTGCCCACACTTGGGTTGGACCTTGGGGCTCTGCGAGAGGTGCGTCCTGCCCCACTGCCCTGGCTCCAGCTGGCACCCGGGGCTGTTCTCCTTCCCCGGCTCCGTTGTGGGCCACTGGATGGTCCAATCCTGCTTGGAGAGGCTGCCACCTGCGACAGAGCACACAGACACAGCCATGCGGCGCGGCAGAAGCCACACGGTTCCCACCCCGGCACCACATTCCTCCCGGAAACACCAGCAAGAAGCTTCTCCACGTTATGCAGATGCAAAGCCAAGCGAACGCTTTGCAAGGGTTAGAGAGGCGCTTTGCCCACGTGTTTCCCCACCTACTGAGCCCCCCGTGCGTGTCCTCCCACCATCACCCCAAAACGCGGCACGGGGATGGGACACCCCTTGCCTGGCCAAGGCTGATGCCCCCATCTCACCCCTGCAAAACCCCTCCGTGCCAGCCAGTTGTGCCATTTGCATAAAGGAGGGGGGTTGAAATTAAGTGGGGCCCCTCTCCGCTTCTAATTATTCATCTCCACCAGCGCAGAGATGAGCAAAGGGCTGTCGGCAGCAACTTCACAGCACCGAAGTGATAGACTCAATTCAAGGTCCCTTCGCCGACTCCTTTTGATCGCCTCCGCTAAGAAAACCAACGTAAAACCGTAATCTCTTTATTTTAAAAAGGCTCCTTCCCCATCCCTTTTTGATTATTAATTGCCTGGCCTCTTCTCTCCCCAGCCTTTTCAAGGGGAATGTTTTATTTCAAGCTCCAGAGGAAAAGTAAAGGAGGAAGGGGCTTTGGAAATGAAAGCTTTAGGATTGGATTGAAGAGAAAGCTCTGGGGAAAAAGGGGAGCGAGAAGTTTTCTTGAATCGTTCTCCCAAAGCAGAAAATAAAAAAATAAAAAAATAAAAAAATAAAGCAAGTCCTATCCAGCTGCTTTTACAGTTGCTTCTCCAGCTGCCACAAAAAGCCCTTCAACCCAGCAAGAAGCTCATAAAAAAGTTCACACCTTTCCTCATGTTTTAACTAATTAAGGAAAAAGTCCTGCCGTAGGAAAGCCTCGCCTCTGCCAGGACGCTTGTGCGTCTCCGAAGCCACCGCGGGCACACACGAGCCCCCTCCTCACCAAAACAGCCCAGGCCGAGCGGGGACACGGCGGGTGACAGGTTGGGGCGTGTCACACACACACACACACACACACCCCGCTCCCCCGAAACACAGCTCTGCACGGGGACGCGTCACCTCCAGCGAGGCCACCCTGCCTGCCGGCACCTGCACCCACGTTGCCAGCAAAGCTGGGTGCTCGGCCCAGCGCCGGGTAGCCGGGCCGTCTCCTCATCCCCGAGGCCACCCCGGGGCGGTGGCACCCAGCTTCACGCGCGGCCCGGGGCTGGGGAAGGTGCAGCCGTGGCCGTGCAGGGGCGTAGGTGAGGGAGGACGCAACGCCAGGAATTCAATCCGCCCCCAAGCCCTCGACCCCTCCGGTTAATTAACCCGCACCCAGGGATTTGCAAATCAGCAGGCGCGTACGCCAGTCAAGGTGCTCCCCCATTGGTTGCTCGGCATGCATAGATTTACATAACTCAAAACTGCCCGGATGCTGCGGGCCTGGCAGCGTCCCCGCGCTCCCACTCCCAGCGGTAATTAGCAGCAGTTAATGAAGAAGAAGAGCCGAGGCTGCTTCCTCCCCGCGACCCGAAGCTCGGCTGTGGCATCGCGGCCACCGCATCGCCCCCCCCCCCCCCCCGCCCCGTTGCTGTCCCCTTCGACGCTCGGCTGTGTCGTAACACGACTGATGCACTCGAGAGCGAAAATAACCCGTTACGGGGCTGGTGGGTGCGTCAGGGCTAAAAATATCCCGGATAAGCTGGGGAAATGTATTTTCAACACACAGTTGCTTACAGGCGTGCTGCAGGTAGCGGGCACTCCGCTTGATGAGACACGCTTAAACCGAGAACACACTTGAAAGCAAAAATAACAAAAACAAACAAAAAAAAATCCCCAAGCTCTTCTTTCTGCAAAGCGTGTTAAACGCTTTCGGATTTCGCCCCCCCCGCAGGGCTCCCCCGGGTGTTGCTGCTCTGCCAGAGCCGATTCCCAGCCGGAAAAGCAAGGGGAGAGCTCGCACAAAAGCAAATTCCCCTTTGCCCAGTTTTCCCCGAGCTCTGCCTGCCTCGACGGCGCTGCAAGGCTGCCTGTTTGCTCATAAAAGCCTATTTGTTCTGTTTAGAGAGCAAATATTAATTGCGTCTTGAAACGAGCGCCAGCTACGGCTGCCCACCGCCCCTCCGACCCCTCGGGCCACCTCTCCCCTCCCAGCTGCCACCCAGCCCCCCGGTCACCGGCACAAAGGGAGAGATGCTCCCCTCGGCCGAATTTGGCTTTATTAATCCCCTCGGTGCTGCCGCTGCCTCCCCGCTTAGCTCAGCCTCCTTCACTCCACCGTGCTTCATTAGGGAAGAAGCTTTTTCTGACCCACTCCATTAAAATAAACAAGAAAACAAACTCCTGGGAGGAGGCGGAGAGGAGCACCCGCCGTCAGGATGCAGCGGAGATGGAGGGATGCAGAGAGATGGCTAAATGTCGCCAGAAAAGCCGTGTTCCCCCTGTTCCAAAAGACAAAAAGCAAGTTTTGCTTTGATTTCCTAAAACAAAACGCTGGGAATAATTTGCTGCCCTTAGGGAGCTGGGGGCGGCGGGTCCCGTCCAAAGGAGGAGCCGTACCCGAAGCAGCCCTGCACCCCGACCGCTCCTTGGGGGATGCTCCAATCGCTCTTTTTCCTTCCCCAAAGGCATCTCCAACCAAACGGAGACACGCACAAAACCAGAGCAAGATCTTGGCCTGCTTCAACAGCGAGGGAAACCCCCGTGGCTGCAGCCGCCTCTCCCAGCGCCGGCGTCCCGGCGATCGCACCCTCGCCGTGGGGCAAAATAAACCCCGGCGTCACCCAGCCCTTCGGCCCCATCCCGCGCCGGAGGGGAGGCTCTGCAGGCATGGGGACACCGGTCACCGGGAGGGACCGACTCTGCAAACCTTTACACCGTGGCCAGCGCAGCTTTCGAATTTGCCCCAAACGAGGACGCCCGCCACTTTATCATTTACATTGCCCTTCTCCACCCTGCATCCAATTTTCTTTTGAAAAAGCTCACCCCCGCCGAAGCCAAAGCTTTTCTCCCACCACCTAACAGCTCCCAGCAGGACCTTGCAGCTCTTCGAGGCCGGGACCAAGCCCGCGCACCCCATCCCTGGTACACGCAGCCTCCCCGGGCTCCTCTCGCCCTGCCTGACCCCACGCTGTCCCCGAGCCACCCGCAGCCGGGACGACTCATAAATATTCAGCCCCGTAGGACAGCTAATAACCTCCACGCATAACTCGCTAGTCACACGCCATCAACTCCTCAATCCACAGCGGCCCCACTCAGCTCTTACTTAATAATAAATGAATCCCGCTTCGAGTTCAAAACTGACGCTTTGGCTGCTAATAGAATACCGCTGCCAAGTGTAAGGTTTCGCAGCCGAGAAAAATCCAATACAGACTTGTTAACACAATAAAGCAGGGGTTTAATATCGGGTTGCCACTGTATTTGATAAATATAACGTGCTTTTGGTTTATAAGCTGCTCCGGGGCTTTCCCTGCTGCTGGAGCTGCCCCCAGGACGCTCGGTATGCAAAGGGCTCCTTCCCCGCCGTCAGACCCCGTCCTGGCAAGATTCATCAGCGTGTAAGCAATAAAACAGCATCCTGCTTCCTCCCTGCCTCCTCCCCAGCCCCCATGGCCAGGCAGAATTGGTCTGGGAAATTAGATGTCTCTAATTAACGACTCAATAAATAGAGATTGATGGAAAAGGTTAATACTGTACCTCATTCCTGCTTTATTAATACTAATCTTGGCTTCTAGAAATCGACCACTACCGCACTTGCGAAGAAATTACATGATGTTTTAAAGAGGCAGCAACTTGTTCGTTAATTATATTTTCAGACTAGGACCGACTCTTGGTTTAAAAGGAGATAAAAAGCCGCTAAGAAGCCATGTCCGTTGTAGCGTGGTACATCTGGGGTTCCTTCCGGAGGGGCTGCGATAACCCGATGGACCCGAGATCCCAGCGCTGCATCCCGAGAGCTCATCGCTGCCCTCCTGAGACGCTTTTCAAACCCCCGCCCAGCCAGCCAGCTCCTCGGGGCCGTGCAAACCTCCCAGGCACCCGGCCGGCGGGGCCCAGCCAGGCGTAGCACCGCTCCCAGGGGTTGCGAGGATCACGGCAATATGTCTAGCAGCTAATTTCTAGAACCCTCAACGGAGGGTTGGTGGCGTGTCGGATGGAGCACCAGGGGACAAGGGGACACCAGCGGGACGTAACGCTTGCCAGGCGCTACAGGAGCCGGGCCAGCTCTCGAAGCCGGCGTAGACCTTCCCTGCCCGAGCTTGCAGACAGGGCAAAGCTGGTGGCCAGTCAGCGAGACGTGGAGCCAGCCAGCAGCTCAGCATCTGCCGAAATGCAGCGGAGGGACGGATGGGCGGGTGGACGGAAGCAGCACGGCGTTGCCTTAATGCACCCCGGATGGGAGAGCTACAGCCCTATCGCTGCTCGTTCCCAGCTGCCCCCAACGGCACGGGGGGGACGTTGCCAACATACCAGAAATGCTGCTCTGCCAATTCCCCATCCCCGCGGCCCACCGAAACGCGCTGCCTGGACCATGGTGCATCTCAGACCCGGCCCTGAGCAGCCGGATGGGACGATCTGCTCCCACCACCTAACCGCAGCCTGGGGCAGCCAGCAAGCATCTCGCCCTGACCCGGCCAGAGGTACCAACCACTCTCATCTCCCCACCTGCAGAAGAGGGGCAGGGGCTGTCGTCCCCCTATTCCCAGGGGGGGGCAAAAAGCAGGGGGACTGCTGAGATGGGGCCATTTGACCTGGCAAAGGCTCTTCCAGGCAGGGAAACACCAGTGCAGAGGCAGGGGACACGCGGTTGTGCGGAGCGGGATACAAGGAGACCATCTGCCAACCCGGGTGGCGCTTTCTGCACGCAAATCCTCTGGAAATTCAGGGACGTTTGGTCCCCTCCGCTGCCCGGGGAGCTCCTGCATCCCTCCAGGCTGGCAGGGGCTCCACGGTGCCCCAAGCTGCCTGTCCCCTCCCTGTCCCCAAGGCTGGTGCCATCCATTGGACAACGTGCCAAGGATTTCCGCTGCAGCACACACGGTGCCAGCACAGCAGGAACTCACGCCGGCCGGCAATGCCAGGGACCGTTGCACCGAGGAGCCCAAGTCTCTGGCCCCAACGGAGCAGGGACGGCGGCTGCAGCATCTCCGCAACGCCAGAGGGGAAAAAACCAGCAGCCCTCGCCGCAAAGCCCAGCCCGCAGCACCCCCGGGAGTGGCGCGATGACGGATGGAGTTAAATGGAGCTCTGGGGAAGGCAAACGCACGCGGTGCCTGGATAGCGGCAAACTCCCTCCCGCAGGGACCCAATGGACCACCAAACCACGTCCCGCCAGGAGGGCTGGCAGCCCCATCACCTGCCCCATTAAAAGGCAAATCGAGCAGCGAGCATCCCGCAGCCCCCCCGGTACCCGCCCCATCTCTGCCAGCTAGAAACTACCAGAGGGGCAGAAAGTGTTTTAGCGTCTTCACTGCAGCTGCTGAACTGAAGGCTCACGTGGATTTTCCAAAGCACGGGTCCCACCGGGGCGCAGGGGAATTCCCTTTGCAGAGCGATTGGAGGGGCCAGAGGGGGGGATGCAGGGGCTGGGCTGAGGCAGCACGGCGGGTAAAGCAGTATTTGTTTGCAATGGGCTTTTAAAAGTCAAAGGTGTTTAAACAAAGAGCAGGCCGAGAGCTTTCCCCGGGCTCCGAAGGAGGCATCGATGCCCTTCCTCAAATAGCGGAGAGACTTAGTGAAAATGCCAAAGGGAAGGAGGGCAGGAGCACAGGCGGGAGACGGATTTAGGGAGTTAAAGAGCATGGGGGGGGGACATGTGCTCCGCAGGAAATGTCAGGCTGGGATCAGCCATCCCCACCTCGCTGCTCCGGCACAGGGGCGGAAGCGGCTGCTGCACCAGCCCGGTGGCAGCGTGCGGTGGCGGGGCCCCTCTGCCGCCGTCCACTGGCACCGCCACGCCGTGCCACGCCACGCGGGAAGCCCAGGGAAAGCCCATCCACAACGGGTGGATGAGGCCGAGACCCCTCCAGGGCAGGAGCCGGGAACCCCCTGCCTGGGACATGTTGCGCCAAGCAATGGTAATGCGGGGACACTGCCAGTCCCCGAAAGCTGCCCCTCGTTGAAACCACAGTCACATCACCCTCCTCGCCGCCAGCCCTGTCCCCAGGGGCTGCTCTGGACCTGCAAAGCCCAGCCGAAAACCCAGCAGCTACACCCCAGCAGGGCTCATCTCCCATCTCCCCCAGCTCCTGGGATGCAGCTACATTGGAGAAGCCCCCGAGAGATGGCAGGAGCCAGGCAGAGGGGTCTGGGGTCCCCAAATCCCAGGGGTTTGGCAGGACTGGGGTCTTCCTACAGAAGGGTCCTGCCAGGCCAGGATTCCCAGCAGGGACCACCGCTAAATCAGCCCGCTACCATCACCCCAGGCTAAGACCAGGAAGGGAGCCCTTGGGAAGGGGACAGCGGGGGGTTCAGCCTGTGAAATGGGGTTTCACTGTTCCCCCCCAGCTGCTCCGAAAGGGAACATCCATCCCCCCCACCTTGCTGCTGCCTGTACGCATCCCGCGGGGCAGCACCCTGTGCTGGCAGCGCTCCCCCGAGCTGGCACCAAAGCACCGGTTCCGCGGGAAGAGCCATGTCAGCAGGATACAGTCCCCATTGCACGTGGGGAGGTGAGGCTGGGCCTCTCCTTGGCGGGGGGGGGGGGGGGGGGGGGTGAGGGGTGGGCACACATGTAGAGAAGAGCCCCCCCAATTCTCGGGCCAGACGCCACCAACAGCGGCCCCAGGAAGGGAACCCTCGGCCTCTGGACAGCACCATCCAGCAAGGCTCAGCTGGCCTGGGACAAGACGCCGGGAGAGCCGGATCCTGCACAGCCACGACTGCATTGCTCGCCCCTTCCCCACGCAAACCCAGCCATTCCTGCAGCCCCCAGCCCCCCGCTCCAGCCCCGCTCCGCTCGCAGGCTGCGAGCGCAGATAAAGCCGCGGCAGCTCCTGCTTCCTTCAGCTGCCTCTGCAGCACAGAGCTCTGCTGCCACCGCCCGGGGACCCACCAGCCCAGCACCCGCACCCCAGCACCCTCGCCTGGGGCCGCCAGCATCCCCCGGGGCATCCGCCAGCATCCCCCGGGGCGTCCGCTGCGGAGAGGCACCCATGCACCCACCCCTGGGGAAAGGGGAAGCAGGGCTTGTGCGCGCCCTGGGAAGGGGTTTTGGGTTGCGGGGGTGCAGCCAGCCGGGAAGCGATGCTGAGTGGCAGGAGCTTGCTGAGTCTCAGGGGCTTTTCCTGAGTCTGCTGGCTGTGCTCCTGCAAGCAAGAGGGGTCGGGGGGGACCCTGTAAGAAATGCTGCGCCCTCCCTGGGCAAAGCCTCCCTGCAGAGAACTAACAACTCATCGCTTCCCAGAGAAGCGAGCCCTCCCGTGCGCTCCCGAGCCCCAGGGATGCACCAGAGCAAAGACGTCCCTTGCGGGCAGTGGGTACCCGGCCATCCCCCAGGGACAGAGGAACTCTGCAACCCATGGAGAAGACTCTGCAAACGCCTCCAATGCATTAGAGCCGTGCTCCCGGTGTCACCGCAACGGGACGGTGCCACTCACCCCAACCGGCTCGAGGGTTCCCAGCCAGCAGGTACAAGGGTGCCTGACTCACCGGACTTGTGGACGCTGCGGAGGCAGGAGAGGGAGGCGTTCAGGCGGGCACACTCCTCGCTGTTGGCCCCAAACTTCTCCACAGTCTCACAGACCTGGTCGTCGGTCATGTCCAGCAGCTCCTCCAGGCTCAGCTGCCCGGGGGCAATTTCCTGACGGGAGGAATGGGGCAGGAGTGAGGAGGGAGGAATAAACCATCCTGGAGCATCCTCTAAACCAGCACCTCAGGGCACGCAGGTGAGAAGCCGTTCCCTCCTGCTGCCCCATTCGGGTCACAGACCCAAAACCACTCATTTCCCATCTCAGTCCACATGAAAACCCGGAGGGCACAGCTTGAGCCTCAGCTTTATCTCAAGTTTTTGCACAGTCTGAGGCATATCAAAACCCAGCTCAAGACTGGGACATCTGGGGGCACCATGAAAACCTGCCCCTGCCCTGAGCGCACATGGGGACTGGCAGCTTCGGCACAGGCTTTCCTCTTACCCGGGGCGGGGGGGGAGGCCTGTTATGGGAGCACCTCGGGGTGCCACCCCCTCATTGCGCCCATCGCCTGCAGGAGCCCAGGACATGGCAGAGGGATGCTACGACCTGTCGTGGCACTACCACGCTGTGACAGGGACATGGGGGACCCCCACTGGGGGTGGGGGCAGCACCCAACGAGGTCCCCCTGCCACCCACGTCCTTCACTGGGAACAGCAATGGGGTGTCCCCACGGGTGGGTGGAGGAGAGTTGTGGGGTGACCCTGGCCAGCACGTCCCACCACGGGCTTGCAGCATCTTTCCATGCAGTAAAACAACCTGGTCCCTCTGCTCTGGTCTCCCACCCTGTTCCCCACCACCAGCACCGTCCCCTCCAGCCTGCCCCCAGGGCCCAAACCCATGGCTTCAAGCCAGTCTCCATCTCAGAAAAAACCACCCCCCTTGCCTAGTTTTGCTCCAGGATCCCACAACCCCCTGGGCAAAACGCTACCAGAGAGGTTCAGCACCCAAACCCACAGCAGGGCCCTTCCCTTCCCACACCAGCACACTCGATGGCCAGCCCTTACCTCCATCACCTCCTTGCGGATGTCAACGATGCGGAACCAGTGCAGGAGCTGGGGGAAGCCCTCCAGCTTGGCATTACGCTCCTGCAAGGCCACCTTCCTCTTGCAGGACAGCTGCCGGCTGAAGTACTTGACCAGCTTGCTCTGGAAGAGAAGGTGAAAGCCCCGTGGGACCCCCAGCTGTGACCCCCCCCCTCAACCCACCCCGCGGCAAGAGGGGGACACAGGAGGGGGTGACCACAGGCAGCTTGGGCTCTGCCCTCCCTCTGCCCCATCCCCAGGGCACACGCAGCCCCTCCTGCCCTCAAAACACCCCCCCTGTTACCTGCTGCCAAGCTTCTGCAGCCAAAGGCTCCTTTGGCATCAAGCTGGGTGTCCAAGGGGGGCATTTCCCTCCCAAAAAAGCCCTTTCTCAGCTCCTTTATCCCCAGGCCAGCGTGCTGCAGTGCTGGGGTCTTGCTGTCCAGATAACGGACAGCTCTCGCCACCCCGGGGACCCCAGGGTGGGTGGATGAGGAGAGAGGACAGGGGACACAGAGGCATCGCTTCTCCCACACACTAACACAAACACCACCCCCTCCCAGCACTGCCCAGCACCCAAAGGACACGCTCCTCTCTCTTATACCCCGGCTCGGTGCAAAGGGACCCCCCGAGCATCCCCCACTGGGAGCAGCCACAGCATCGCACAGTGCCAAGGCTGGGACGTGGACATTTGCTCCTTATTCCACCCCCACCAGCCCGCGTCTGCCCCAGCCCTCCTTCCTCCCACTGCTCCTCATCACCACGACCGGAGCCATCGACCCCTCTTTGCTCAGCTGTGGCCCCCATCCCTCCACCAACCGCCCCCCCCCCACCCCCCCCAAGCCCTCCCACCACGAGGCCAAAGACGCCGCGTTAGCAACCGTAGCCTGACAGCTCCCAAAATAAAGACGCTGAGCGACTGGCCTCCTTTCTCGGAAATATAGAGCAGAGCCCAGCTCGCTGGAAACCTGCTGGGATTTCCTGCTCCCGCTTTTCCAGCTGGGTGATTCCCCGCCACCGGCAGCGCTAGATGGTGCTGTGCCCCTGCCCACTGCCGGCTCCCGCGCACCCCAAAAATAGATGAGCAAAATACGCAATGGTTTGGAATAAAGAAGCAAGGGGAGAAGCGCCATCGCGGCGTTTGGGAGAGCTTTCCCATCTCTCCTGAATCCCTTCCCTCGGTGGTACCCAGCGGCGATGGCCACGGGGCTTGGCATGACGAGACGCATGTGAGTGGAGGGGGTGAAAACCAGCCCCCCCGCGCCCACCCATCGTGGTTGGGGTGAGCTGGGTGCACCCAGAGAGATGAAAAACAGGCAAAACCAGCCCTCTCCTTGCTGCGGGGGGGGGGGACCAGGCGGCACAGACGTGGGAGAGGCTAGTGGTCCCCATCCCCTCGCAAGCAGCGAGTCCCCGCCGCGATGTCCCACCAGCATCGCCACCAGCATCACCCAAGCGGGTGACAGCTCTGCCAGGAGCCAGACACCCCGACCAGGCGGCTTCTCCCGACATGGCTAACGGCCACGGAGATTAATTACCGAAAATTAGTACCCAGAAGAGAGCCGGGGCTAGCGAAGCGAATGGCCAGGGAGGCTGCAGGGAGCCCCGTGGGGCTGACTGGGCTCAGCTGCGCCCCGACGAGCTGCCAGGTCTGCTTTTTAAGAAAAACCACTCTCCTAACGCAGACCATCGAAAGGTTTCGGGGTCAGCCCCGAGCACACATCCTAAACGCACCCCAGGCCCTTGGAGGAGAAATAGCAGCAGGCACCTTGAATGCACACAGATGCAGCTCCTGCCCCCCCCCCCCCCCCCAAAAAAAAACCCTTCCCCACACACAACCACAGCAAAACACCAGCAAAAACCCTCTTTAAAAAAAAAATCACCTCCAACCCCACCAGCCTGCTCTTCATCCGTTCCTCCAGCCCCCCCAGGCTGAGAGCCCAGGGGGAACCAAAGGGGATGCCAGAGCCACAACGGCCTCTCCAGTGCGAAAATCAGCACCCTGGAATGGGGACAAAGCTGGGGAACTGGGCAACCTCCACCACCGTACGGAGACGAGCTGGGAACAGGGCAAGGATGGGGGAAGTGGAGGGAGGTACTTTAATTTCCAGGCTCCAGGTGGGAGAAATTCACCCCACCCAGCCCTGGAGAGACCAGAGGGGCCATCGTTAGCGCAAACGAGGACCCAGACGGGACCCCCAGGCGCAGGCTGATGCTCTGGCCCATGGGTCTGCTCAAGCTGAGGGAAAAGAAGCCCACCAAACCTCCGTGAAGTCCAAAAGCACTTCTTGTTTTGCTGAGAGCTTCACCAACGGGGCTGGAAAGGGAAGCGATTGAGACAGCCCCATGCCGCAGGGAAAGCCCCATCCCGCGGCTGCGGAGCTGCTTTCGCTCACCGCTGCTCAGCCCTCCCTGCGCGGGACGGAGATTTTGCAAACGTGCTACGTGCTGCTCTGCTGCAAAGGCCAGATCCTGCCTTGCGCTCCTCCTTCCCCCCCTCAGCTTTTCGGTGCCTCAGTTTACCCACCTGGGAAATGGCAGGGGGCACCCTGGAGTGCTGTGACGGCGGGTGTGCAAGCGGGGTCGGAGTCCCGGCAGCACGGGGGGTTGCTCGCTGTTTTGGGGGGATACGCTGCCGGTGGGGCTGGGGCCGCGGGGTGGCCCGCACACCTTCCCCTGGAGCTGGGGCTCGGTTTTCATGCCCTTTCAAGCACCTCTCCCCCCTCCGGCACTGCAAGGGGATAAGGGAGGGTGCGATGCTCCAACAAAAGGGGATAAAGCCATGAACAGCCCCTTCCCTTTGGCCATGGCGAGGGGCTGGTGGCTCCTGGGTCCCCCCCCGAGGCAGAGACCTTCCGCTAAAAAACAAGACCCCAGCAGGTCTCTGCTGCCCAGCGGGGATGGGCGCAGGCAGAGGAGGGATGTCCCCACTCCATGTCGCTCCTCTGGGACCCTGGGCGACCCCGGCGAGGCAAGGAGCTGGGGACACCCGAGGCTGGAGCCCCCTCTGCGCCCGTGCAAACCCTGCCTCCCCTCCACACCCCCGACGGGGATTTCCCGCCTCCTCCCATCACCCCAAGCAGGATTTCCCCTTGGCAGGCGCTCGCCCCGAAACCTGGCACGGTGGTGAGCCGCTGCCCACCCCGCACCCCCCACCCCCTCCCCGCAGAGCAGGCACCAGGCACGGGGAGCGAAGCAGCCGGTCTCCAAGGAGCGGGAGGGCGGCTGCACCCCCCGGCATGGCACCCTGCGCCCGCCCTGACGTCAGCTGGGCTGGAGACGGCACCGAGCCCTGCCTGGAGACCGGGGAGAGACGGCGGAAAATCCACCTGCAGGAGCACGAGGTGAAAGTTAATTAACCTCAGGCGGGCTGGGCCATGCGCCGCCAACGCCGGCACTCGGTGAGCCGTTGAGAGGGAGCCCGCGCCTGCCGGGGTGCCCGTCCCGCTCGGCACGGCAGGATCGGCATGTGCCTGTGCTGGATGCCTTCGTGCTGTGAAGTGGAGAGGTTGCTCTGTGCCTCCAAATATTCCCAGCACTGCAGCGGGCCGCAGTGGACGCTTTCCCACAGTGCGTAGCTGCAACCGGAGCGACTTTTCCCCGACTCCTACCACGGGGCTCGTTATTCCAGAGACACCTGGAGCACCCTCAGGCTGGGGAATACCTCGCCGCGGTTATATTTTCCCTCTCAGGGCTCTTTCAAGGCCCTGCTAGGCTCACGTGCCATCTCCGGCTCTGCGCATCATTTATTTCAAGCGCTGCTAAATGGTCCCCGGGGCTCTGTCCGGGAGTACAGGGGCTGAAATGGCTCAACCCAGCATCCTGGAGATGCCTGGCTCTCCGGGAGGATACAGCCCATCCTCTGCCATCTCCCGGCCACCCTGGCAAAGGGCTGAGCCAGGACTGGCAGGGCAATGCTGCCCGGCTGGCACGGGGCGAATGGGGTTGCCATCATCCCTGGGGGGCTGCAGGTCGGTCCGAAACAACGCGGCTGCAATCAGAGAGACACCATGCCGCAGGGAGAAAAGCACTGTGCGCACCCACAGTATTAGACACCAGAGAATCCACACGCCCAGGCAGTGAAAATCCCAGCGCTGGGGCAGCGTATCCTTTGGCCACGGCCCGTGCAAGTTTGGAAACGGCCACGGCTCTTCGCCGGGTGCCTCTTCCCATCCTCACTCGCATGTTCACGCGGCAGCCGAAAGCGTCCCGAGAGGGTTCCCCCTTCCCGGCGGAAGCACGGCAGCCCGGGGAGGGGGAACTGCCGATCCTGGGTTATCCTTGGAGCCACTCGCCGGTTTCTGGGAGCCCTGTCCCACACTTTGAAATGGGGTGGGGGTTTGACCCCGCTGGGATAACACAGAGAGCAACACGGCACAGGACAGCCGGAAAAAAATCACCCAGCGCCGAGCGACTTTTCCTTCTTGCTTTTACTCCGTGCTGCCCCCACACCTCTGGCAAACAGGCGGGTAGCAGCGCCGCTCTTCCGTATTTACACCCCGAAACCCAAATTTAGAGATGCAAAGCCTGACTGCCATGCTCAGGCGGGGAATAAGACGGGGAGAGACGGTCCCAACCGCCCGTGCAGGACCAGGCAGGGCTAACGGGAGCGGCCGCTTGGCTCCCACCCTCCTGCTCCGACGATGCTCAGCCCCAGATCCGCTGCCACCCCCGTGGGAAGCAAACCAGCCCCGACTCCCACCCCAGGCGGTGTCGGTCGGCGTTTTGGTCCCAGCCGCTGCCTTGGTTTCCGCTGGAGCCTGTCCCGAGGCGCAAGCAGGACCTAAAAGCCTCCCAGTCCCGAGGGCTGCCACCGAAGCCGGGCTGCAGCCCGCGGTACCCCTCCCAAAGGAAGGATGCTGCATCACGGGATGCTGTTACCAGCTCCCCGCGCAACCACAGCACACAAGGGATGGGGACTCGTGTGTACCTTAGGGTGGGTTAAAAAAGAAAGAATGGAAAAACTTCTATTAATCTGGCAAAATCAGGGCTTAGCATATGAGGATTAAGCAAAAAATGTGGATTCACCCGTTTTATTCCAGGCTCGCGCTGATGCGAGGGCCGTGCAAAGTCTCCCCAGGGCACTCAGGGTGAGGTGCCCTCCCAGCCCACCCGTCCCTGGCCACCGTCCCCTTCACCTTGCCGGTGCCTGGCCCGGCTCTGCTGCCGCCAGATGGGAAGGGAAGAAGTGCCGAGCGTGGGGCCTCTGCGTCTGCATCACGTCCTTGGGACGCGGCGGTGGCGGCAGGGACTCAGGGCCAAGCTCGGCTCCTGCTTACGCTGGCGGCAACCCAGGACAACGCCACTGAGAGCCGGTCCAGACCTACACCGATGTGCCGGCATCGGGAATCTGGCCCCGGATTCACCCGTTGTCACTCCTCTCCTGGGAATCGCCCCGTTTCTGTGCTGAAATGCAACGGGTTAGCGTCAGCAGGGATGCCCATCGCTGAGACACACAGCAGGCGCCCCGGTTTGGGGGTGTTTTAGGGAAGGCGATGCCAGGGCTCCCCGTGGCGGGCGCAGCACGATCCATAGGGGCTGGAGAGATGCTTCCCTTGTGAGCGCCCGGGATTTGCGGGGTGGCATCCCCACAGCCACCTCCGAACCCTCCGGCCGGACCAAGCTGAGCTGCCCCAGCGACACCAGGACGCTGCTTCGCCCACACGCCGTCACGGAATGCGGGGAAGGAGCATCCCACCAGGATGGCTTCACCACGCTCTTCAGCTCCCCTTGCTCCCGTCCGCAGAGGGAGGCAGTAACTCGTCAGCCGTGCTGACCCTAACGAGGAGGTCACTCCACGTGGGATAAACTTCTGTAGTCCTGCACCTCCGGGCATCGGCTCTTCTGGGGGGGTCTTTGAGCCTGCCTGCCCCCCGCAAAGTCTCCCGCACACCCGAAAACCGCTGCTGCTTCATCCCCGCCTCCCTGTCCCTCTTCCGAGGTTGCTCCGGGGCCACGCGTGGACCAACAGCTCCAGGCTGAGCCCGCAGCCCCTCGTGCTGAGAGGTGGGACGGGACAGGGCTTGGATCAAGGAGAGGCGACGGCAGGATTGGTGCAGGAACGCGGCGCAAGTCAGCGCCTGGGATGTAGAGGTGGGAACTGCACCCCAACCCCGGGGTCCCCCCCCGTGAGCGGCACAGCAGCGGCACGGCGATGTCCCACTTGCTCCCGCAGCGCTCGGGACCTTCAGGAGCGAAAGCAGCGGGATGGGGAGTTTCGGTCGTGGGCCAGAGATGAAAGCCACCCCACAGAGGGGCTGCGGGACCCCAGCAGGGTCCTGTGCAGCCGAGCACAGGAACCGCTGTGCCACCACGTTCGGGTTCTCGGTGAGCGCGGCCAGGTTAGAAAGCACCAGCCAAACGGCCTGAGCGGGGCCGGGCTCTGAAATCCCCCCACCCACAGCCCCGGCTCCGCATCAGCCACCTCCACGCCACCACGGCCCTGCCGGCGTCTCCGCAGGGGTCACGGCACCGTCGCGGCCACGCTTCTCCCTGCTCTGCCACCGGTGTGGGGCCTTGCTCACCCCCGGGGCATCCCAGCCCGCCCAGACCTTCCCTGCCCATCCCGGCCTGCCAACCTCCTGTTGAACCCCAAATCCATCCCCAGCCAAGTCCCAGCACGCTCCAAGGGGAACCTCTTCCTATGGGGAACCTCTTCCTCTGGGGCTACAACAGACAGGGCCCCGCTCGGCAGCTTTTACTTATACGTATTTTTCCCATCTATGAAACATAAATAAATCCAGCTGTTGCTCCCCTTGGCACGGCCTCGCCGCCGTTGCCCCCGGCAGCATCGAGGCTGCAGCTGGCAAAGCTTCCCCTTCCCACCGGGACTCTCCCTGCTGCCGGGGAAGGCTGGAGGGTTCGAGCAGGCGCTGCATCGCCGCGGCGGAGGAACCGGGGGCGAGGACACTGGCCTGCCTCCCGGCGAGAGGCCGGAGCCCGGCCGAGGGGATGCAGCCTGCTCGGGAGGTAGGACCACAGGGGGAAGGATGCGGCCGGGCCGGCGGGGATGCTGCCCGGTGGGGAGGGATGCAGGTGGGCTTGAGGGGATGCCGCTCGGTGGGGAGGTAGGAGCCCATGGAAGGGATGCAGCTGGGCCAGGAGGATGCAGCCCGGCCGAAGCAGGAGCCCAGTGGAAGGGATGCGGCCGAGCCGGGGGGATGCAGCCCCGTGGGGAGGTGGGAGCCCATGGAAGGGATTGCGGCCAGGCCGGGGGGCTGCAGCCCGGCGGAAGGGATGCAGGCGGGCCGAGGGGATGCAGCCCGCCGGGGTGGTAGGAGCCCGGGGGGGAGTGATGCGGCCGGGCCGGGAGGATGCTGTGGGGCCGGGGCCGGGCCGGGGGGATACCGGGGGACCGGGACCGGGACCGGGACCGGGCCCCTCCGGGCGCTACCGGCAGGAGGGTTTGGCGATGCCGGACCCACCTCGGGGCCACCTGCAGAGCGCGCAGCCTCACTCGGGCGCACCGCAGCGCCGCGGGGGAGCCCGGCGCGGCCCGGGGGGGGGGGGGGGTGGGGGTGGGGGGGTGTTGGGTACTGGGGGGGGGGGGGGGGTGTCGGCGGGCCCCTACCTCCAGGGTGCGGATCTCCTTCTGCGTGAGGTCGTTGGAGGCGGCGCACTTGGTGCGGAGCCCCTCCAGGTTGGAGATGCTGATGTCGATCATGTTCTGGACCAGCTCGCACTGCTGCAGCGCCTTCTGCAGACTCAGCTGCTGCTCCTCGCTCCTCGTCATGTTGTCCTCATCCATCGCTCGCCGCGCCCCCCCTCCCCACCCCCCCACCTCCACCCTCCGCCGCCGCGGCCCCCCCCCTCCCCTCCCCTGCCCGCCCGCCCCCCCCCCCCCGCGCCGCTCAGCCCCGCTCCGCCGCGGCCCGCAGCATCGCGGCCCCGCGGTGCCCACCGAGCCGTCAGCGCGGCGCCGCGGCCGCCTCCCCCCCCCCCCCCCGGGCGCGGCGGGGCGGGGGCGGGGGCGGCGCGCTCCGGCACGGCGGGGCCGCGCTCGCTGCGCGCCGCTCCGCGCGGTAACACCCCCCACCCCCCCCTCCCAATCCCTCCTCCATCCCTCCGCCACCGCGTACCGGCACCCGCCCCCCGGCCCGGGCATGGGGCGGCGAGGGGAGCGGCGGGTGAGGGGGGGGTAGTGGGGGGGCTGCTGCAATGGGGGGCCCTGCTGCAATGGGGGACACTGCAGCGGGGGGGGGGGACGGGACCTGGGGCAATGGGGGGGGCCGGGGGGGGGCCTGGGGCAATAGGGGTCCCTGCTGCAACAGGGGTCCCTGCTGCAATGGGGGGCTCTGCTGCAATGGGGGGGCCCTGCTGCAATGGGGGGGGCTGCTGCAATGGGGGGGGCCCTGCTGCAATGGGGGGCCCTGCTGCAATGGGGGACACTGCAGCGGGGGGGGGGGACGGGACCTGGGGCAATGGGGGGGGCGGGGGGGGGCCCTGGGGCAATAGGGGTCCCTGCTGCAATAGGGGTCCCTGCTGCAATGGGGGGCCCTGCTGCAATGGGGGGGGGGCTGCTGCAATGGGGGGCCCTGCTGCAATGGGGGACACTGCAGCGGGGGGGGGGGAACGGGACCTGGGGCAATGGGGGGGGCGGGGGGGGGGGGCCTGGGGCAATAGGGGTCCCTGCTGCAATAGGGGTCCCTGCTGCAATGGGGGGCCCTGCTGCAATGGGGGGGGGGCTGCTGCAATGGGGGGCCCTGCTGCAATGGGGGGGGCTGCTGCAATGGGGGGCCCTGCTGCAATGGGGGACACTGCAGCGGGGGGGGGGACGGGACCTGGGGCAATGGGGGGGGCAGGGGGGGGGCCTGGGGCAATAGGGGTCCCTGCTGCAATAGGGGTCCCTGCTGCAATGGGGGGCTCTGCTGCAATGGGGGGCCCTGCTGCAATGGGGGGGGGCTGCTGCAATGGGGGGGGCCCTGCTGCAATGGGGGGCCCTGATGCAATGGGGGGCCCTGATGCAATGGGGGGGGGCTGCTGCAATGGGGATCCCTGCCGCAATTGGGGTGCAGCTGCAATGGGAGGCCCTGCTGCAATGGGGGGACGATGACACTGCTGCAATGGGGGTCCCTGCTGCAATTGGGGTGCAGCTGCAATGGGGGGACGATGACACTGCTGCAGTGGGGGGGTTCTGCTGCAACGGGGGTTCCTGCCGCAACAGGGAGCCCTGCTGCAGAGGCGGCCAGGCCAGGCTGTGTTGTGTGTGACTGCAGGGCAGGAGCAGCAGGTGCAGGTGGGGGGGTACAGGGGATGTGCACCCCCAAAGGCCTAAGGAAGCCATATTGGGGTGCAACGGGGAACTGTGCTGCAGCCCCCACTGCGGAAGAAACAGGGCAGGATTCACATCACTGGGGGTGAGGAGGGGCCAGTTCCCCCCAGCTGCCCTCCCACCCCACGACCCCTCCTGGCACAGAGGGGATGCCAATGTTGCTCAGGGCCAGGCCAAATCCTGCCTCACCCTATGGACCCCAAGGGTCGCACAAAAGGGGACGAGCAGGGAGGGCAGCCGGGACGGAAAGCTGCAGCAGGATCCAGGGAAAGCCAAGGAGGGACCCTGTGGTCCCTGCTGTAGCAACGGGATTTGGCCTGAAAGGGAGCAAAACCAAATAAAATCCGAGCTGCCACGCACCACAGCATGCCTCCCCCTCCTCTCCCCCAGCTCCCCTCTCCCCCCAGCTCCCCTCTCCCCCCAGCTCCCCTCTCCCCCCAGCTCCCCTCTCCCAGCGCTGCTCCAGCTGCCATAAAGGGATTTGAAATACCAAGGATGCAGTTTGGGAAGCAGCAGTGGGGTGCAGGGGAGGAGGAGGACACCCAGACACCCCTCCGCTCCCCCCCCACCCAGAGGCCACAGTGATGGTCCCACGCTCACTCCCAGGTTGCTGGGTAGAAGCCAAAAACGCCCCCCCCAGCCCTGCGCACATCCCTGGATCTCCATTTCCCAACGGCCAGAGCCCCTGTAGAAGCACTAACCCCACACGCAGGGGATGAACCCCGCTCCTCTCTAGCATGCTCGGATATTTCAGGGTTCAGCCCAGCCCCAGGGACGGCAGAGGAAAGGGGGGGCGGGCGGCAGGCACACACTGACCCCCCGATGCTGAAGCCTTTCCCTTGGAGAAGAGCCTTTCCCTCTGCAGGCCGCCGTGCTCGAGAAGCTTTACAGAAGCTTGGTATATGGATATAAAACATTTTATATACATATTATATGTGTATATATATAAAAATCTATATATAAATCTATATAAAATTTTATATATAATTTTATATATGATTTTTAGACATATATCTATAAAAGGTACCCAGAGCCAGCCAGGAATGGCCAAGCCTGGCCAACAAGCTCAGCAGTTATTCAGGAGAGACGGAGCCAGGACGATGCTGCAAGAAGCTCCGCCCGTCCCACTCCCCCAGAGCAAAGCTCCCCCTTACCCCGGACCTCCTCGGCTTTGGATATTTGACTTTATTCCCAGCTGACGTACCCATCCCAGTCCATATCAACTCCAGGGAGAACACAAGCCAAACCCCCAACGGCTTTATCCGTCAAATTAAACTGGCCGTGCTTGCAGTGGTCATCTCCGTCCGAGTCAGGGTATGGCTAAAAAAGTTTGGAATTTGCTGATTTTTGCCTTTTTTTAATCAGAAGTTTTAATTTCCAGGCTTGCCCCCGTGTTGGGATGAGCACGCGTGTCCCTTTTCCTCCCTCTCACTAACAACCCACTTGCTTACCTAGAAAAACTCTCTTTGAGGGTCGGAAGAAGCAGGTTAGAGGAATTTTATAGAAATTACCGGAATTTTAGCTTTCCGGTCGGTTATGTGCTGTCCTGCTGGGAAGGGACCTAAAGCTGCAGCCACCCCGGCTCCGCAGGGCGTCCCCAGCCCTGGCTGTAAGGGGGACTCAGAGGGACTCCCCCCAGGGTGGGAAACATCAGCAGCTCCCCCGGGTGACAGCGGGGCAGTGGCCGAGGGCAGGACCCTGCCTGCACCCGCTGCCGACGGCCAGGGGAGCCTCCGAAAGGAGGGGTGGCAAAGGGGAGGAAAACACAGCAAAAGGGTTCAAAAAGCCAGTTCTGGGAGAAGGAGGAGAAGAAGAAGAAGAAGGAGAAGGAGAAGAAGGAGAAGGAGGAGAAGGAGAAGGAGGAGAAGAAGAAGATACAATACGATATAGTACAATATGATACGATATGACACGATACGGTATAATATAAATAAAAAGGGGATGCCAGACTATCATACCTGAACTAAGGATAAGGATAAGGGAGGAAAAGGAAAAGGAAAAGGAAAAGGAAAAGGAAAAGGAAAAGGAAAAGGAAAAGGAAAAGGAAAAGGAAAAGGAAAGGGAAAGGGAAAGGGAAAAGGAACAAAAAAGGGAAAGAAAGGAAAAGGGGATGCCAGACTACCATACCCAAACTGAACAGAATAAGAATAGAATAGAACAGAACAGAACAAAACAGAACAGAATAGAATAAAAAAGGGGATGCCAGACTGAACTCCACAGAGCTGTTACCTTCTGCTCAGCGTGTTTGGATCAGGCTGGGACTCACTCAGGCACTTTGCAAACCACAGCGGGACCAGGCGGTGAAAACCCACCTGAACGACTGTGCTGGTTTTGGCTGGGATAGAGTTAATTTCCTTCCCAGTAGCTGGTATGGGGCTGTGGTTTGGATTTGGGCTGGAAAGTGTCGATAACACAGGGGTGTTGTCGTTACTGCTGAGCAGTGCTGACACACAGTCAAGGCCTTTTCTGCTCCTCACCCCACCCCACCAGCGAGCAGGCTGGGGGGGCACAAGAAGTTGGGAGGGGGCACAGCCGGGACAGCTGACCCCAACTGACCCAAGGGATATTCCACACCATATGACGTGATGCTCAGCATATAAAGCTGGGGGAAGAAGGAGGAAGGGGGGGATGTTCGGAGCGATGGCGTTTGTCTTCCCAAGTCACCGTTAGGTGTGATGGAGCCCTGCTTTCCTGGAGATGGCTGAACACCTGCCTGCCCATGGGAAGGAGCGAATGAATTCCTTGTTTTGCTTTGCTTGTGCGCACGGCTTTTGCTTTACCTGTTAAACTGTCTTTATCTCAGCCCATGAGTTTTCTCACTTTTACCCTTCTGATTCTCTTCCCCATCCCACCGGGGGGGGGAGCGAGCGAGCGGCTGCGTGGTGCTTGGTTGCCAGCTGGGGTTAAACCATGACATATATGAGGCAGCTGAGGGAGGATGAGAGTTTCATAGCTAAAAATCCTAATTTTGCTTTACCCTAACACCAACATATCCTCATATGCTTCAATCCTAAAAAGAGGATCCTTTTATGAAGAGGACCCTTATTCTTTTAATCCTAAAGACAATAGATCCTTATATCCTTTGGTGTATAAAAATCCTAATTTTGCTTTAATTCTCAACCTGTGCTCTGTATGAAGGGCTGAGGGAGGAGGAGGGCAGTTTGGGTTTGGTATATAAGAAGAAAGGAAGGGGAGGAAGAAAGCACAGCTCCCCCGGGGACTTTGTCAGGCCAATCAGGAGATGGCGGCCTCATAGGATCATCGACTCACAGAATGGCTGGGGTTGGAAAGGACCTTTAAAGATCACCTAGTCCAACCCCCCACCACGGGCAGGGACGTCTTCAACTAGAGCAGGTTGCTCAGAGCCCCGTCCAACCTGGCCTTGAACACTTCCAGGGATGGGGCATCCACAACCTCTCTGGGCAACCTGGGCCAGGGTCTCACCAGCCCCACGAGCGGAGGCAGTTCCCTCGGCCTGCCCTCGTGCGCCCCGGCCCCTCACCATCCCGAAGGCCCTGGGCTGGGCCCGCACCCCACGCACCAGTGTCTTTCCTGGGCTGGGGAGACCAGGAGGGGACAGAGGAGTCCAGATGCAGTTGCCAAAGTACCAAATAAGAGAGAGGGAAAGCATTTTTGCCGTTACTTTCTTGGTTTATTGGTGGGGTTTTAATTTTCTGTTACCCAATCTTGAAAAGAACTAACGAAGCAGCTAGCAGGGGCCTTAATGCTGAAGGCCAGCACTTCTTCCTGGCAGACCTGCGGTCTTCTGCTTCTCCAGAGGAGCGGCTGTCTCTCTGACGCCTCTTCTTGATCCGTTGCTGTTCTTCCTGCACCAGCGCAGAGGGTCTGGCTTCATCTCCAACCTCCCGCCGGGCAGCCTTCTCGTCCTCAGGCCGAAGAAACCCTACCTCCAGGCCCCAGGGACCTCGGTGGCCCTCTGAGGGACTTCTCCCGGCGCAGGAGCCCGGCGGAAGCCATGTTGTCTCATACCCTTTTTCTTGGGGCTCAGAGCAGAGGAGATGGCACCCCTTCAGAAGGGGTGGGGGTAGGGGAGAGGGTGGGGGACGGGCGGGTAGGCCTCCCGGCTAGTGCCAGGTGCGGAGGCCGGGCCGAGGGTAGGGCGCTGGCCGGGCGCTCCTGCGGCACCGCGTCGCTGGTCTTGTGGAGGGGAGCCCTGGCACGATGTGGTGGTGCCAGGGGAGCCATCCTGGAGGTGGATCCACCTCCATCAGCTCCTCCTCATCTCCAGGTGGATCCACCTCCATGGGCTCCACACCATCAGCTACATGAGCGATGGCCATCGCTGCCATGTAGCTGATGGTGCCTCCCGTCTGACGCCGCCTCTTCCTCTGCGCCTCCCGCAGTCGCTTCTCTGGTTGCCCACGCAGAGGTGGGCACCCGCTCGCTCCGCTGCTGTGGGTCCTCTTTCTTCCAACCATCGTGGAGGTCGAGGGCCCGGAAGCTCAGCGAATGTGGGCCAGCTGCTGGGGGCCCGGTATTTATAGGGTCCGGAACAGAACACCGTGAGGTAGCTCGTGACATCAGGAGGCCACTGTGATGGCTATTCTGGCAGCTGGGGGGCCTGTGGCCTTAAAGGTACCCTACCGTGGGAGGAAGAGGAGGGTCGGGGAGCAGGGGGGGCTGAAGGCCCCTTTCCTGGGGATCGCTCCCCTGTGTCCGTTCCTAACGGAGGGACATTTCAGGGATCGGGTCTGAAACGTGGGCAAAGATTTTTCTGAGGAGGGCCAGAATTGTTTGGACTCCACCCACCCATCCCTTCTGGCACTTTAATGGCCGAGGGATTGTTAAAAATCTACGTGAGCCAGATGGAGACTTTCCACCGACTTCGGTGGAACTCGGATCAGGCCCAACGTGAGTGGGTCCTGACAGAGCTCGGGGAGAAGAGGGGGAAACTTTGCAAGGTCTAACTGGTCCCGAGAAGCGAGGCGGAGGGCAAAGAGGATGAGCACGTCACGAGGCAGGGCCACCGTGGCTTTCAAAGTGAGATTTAAATCTGTTTTGTGACTTAACGTACCTTGATCTTGTAGAGAGGGTTGGGGTGTGTCTGCAGACTAGGTGGCCTCTGAACTGGACGGATAGTCCAACATATCCCTCTTTTGGCTACTCAGAACCGCCAGTGAGTTGGTGCCTCTCGTCCAAATGGTGCTTTCCAGCCCTACCTTCCCGACTTTGGGCCAGAGCCCTCCACGGTTGGCTTCTCAAGCCCCTGAACTGCCTTATACGCTACGCTGGACCTTATTAATTTGAATCCGTGCCATCCCCTTCTCTCATTTACCACTTATTGCGGGGGGCTTTGGTTGCGTGCGTGTCAGCATCAGGACGCTGTGAGTTCAAGGCTCCTGCCTTACGTTGGCTGAACTCTGCTGCCTCTGCAGATTGGGACTGGCCTGGCATTTTTCAGGCAGGAGAAAAGTAGTTCTGATACTCTGGCACTACCAAAAAGCATCAGCGTTTGCGTTATAGCAACACCTAAGAGTCCTGCACCAATGGTCTGGCACTTCACTCCCAAACAACTGCAGGATCCTGATGAAGTGATAGAATGTTTGGAAAAACATGGGGGCAGGGGGGAGTGAGCGAGCGGCTGTGTGGTGCTTAGTTGCCGGCTGGGGTTAAACCACAACAGTCCTTTTTGGTGCCCAACGTGGGGCTCAAAGGGTTCGAGATAACGACAGGTTTGATTGGAATGTGCTAGATCAAATTTACAGCTGTTATTGCTGTTTAGCCATTAATCGGCAGGCGCCTGTGCTTGCCGTGGGGCTTGCTCGCCTTACTGTATGTTGGAGTCTAGTGCTCATTAGTGGCTGCTTTTTGCTTTCGCTGCTTGCTGCACTGCTGTGCTGCTGATCATCTTACTGCGCTGTGCCTGGGAACATTTTGATAACAGCCATGGCCATGCGCCTGGGCTGGCAGATGGCCGGGGCATCGCTGCCGTTCCTGTGCTGCTGTACCGGACAGGCTGGAACTCCAGCGTGAGCTCGAGTCGAAGGGACTGTGACCTGTGGATGAGTCCACGCGGGAGCAGGTACATCTCGAAGCGTCTGTGGCCGTGGTTATGTCTGTGCCGCAGCAGGTCCACCTCTGAAGGGATTGTGGCCCAAGGATAAGTCCATGCTGGAGAAGGTGCACCTCGAAGCGTCTGTGGTTGTGGATAAGTCCATGCTGCAGCAGGCACACCTTGAAGCATCAGGGGCTGTGCATGAGGTCATGCTGGAGCGCCTCAAAGCGTGTGGCCATGGATAAGCCCACGACAGACCCTGGAGGGGCTGCAGCCATGGGTAAGGCCATGTTGGAGCAGGTTCACTTCTGAAGGGACTGTGGCTGTGGGTAAGGCCACGCTGGAGCAGGTGTATCTCTGAAGGCATTGTGGCCCATGGAGAAGGCCACGCTGGGACAGGCGCGCCTCAAAGCGACTGTGGCTGTGGATAAATCTATGCTGCAGCAGGTACACCCCTGGAGAGACTGTGGCTCACAGATAAGGCTCCACTTGGAGCGGGTACGCCCCTAAGGGACTGCAGTCTGCGGATAAGTCCAAGCCGGAGCAGGGGCAAGGGGAGGAGTTCACTGCAACGTTAAACCCGATGGTCTGGCCCGAAGGGACCAGGGGTGGAGATTGTAATGGAAATACCTTTAAACTGTTGTAACCCGGGATTTGAGTTGCATGTTACAGGAATTACTATAGCAGGAACCGCCTGTGCCAGTGGAGGACAAGCCTTACAAGAAGCAGGGCAGGTGCAGCAGCGACCCGACCTGAGCTGGCTTTGGGGCCCAGTTACTCCACGCAACACACCACCTCTCCTGTCCTGAGTGACCACCATCACAGGTGGAGCCCAAAGCCACGGACTAAATGAACTCAGTGGACATTTTGTGGGCATTTAAAAGACATTTTACAGACACTGCACAGGGGTGGTCCACAGACTAAGGGAATGATAACTGCGTATTATGTCAAAGGGTGGGAAGGGGGGGGGTGGTTAGTGAGGATGTATCGGATAGTGTGGGACCTGAGCAGGATGTACATGGTACGGAATAAGGGGTGGGGAATGTGCTGGTTTTGGCTGGGATGGAGTTAATTTCCTTCCCAGTAGCTGGTATGGGGCTGTGGTTTGGATTTGGGCTGGAAACAGTGTTGATAACCCAGGGGTGTTGTCGTTACTGCTGAGCAGTGCTGACACACAGTCAAGGCCTTTCCTGCTCCTCACCCCACCCCACCAGCGAGCAGGCTGGGGGGGCACAAGAAGTTGGGAGGGGACACAGCCGGGACAGCTGACCCCAACTGACCCAAGGGATATTCCACACCATGGGACGTCATGCTCAGCATATAAAGCTGGGGGAAGAAGGAGGAAGGGGGGGACGTTCGGAGCGATGGCGTTTGTCTTCCCAAGTCACCGTTAGGCGTGATGGAGCCCTGCTTTCCTGGAGATGGCTGAACACCTGCCTGCCCATGGGAAGGAGCAAATGAATTCCTTGTTTTGCTTTGCTTGTGCGCATGGCTTTTGCTTTACCTGTTAAACTGTCTTTATCTCAGCCCACGAGTTTTCTCACTTTTACCCTTTTGATTCTCTCCCCCACCCCACCAGGGGGGAGCGAGCGAGCGCCTGGGTGGGGCTTAGTTGCCGGTTCGGGTTAAACCATGACATATATGAGGCAGCTGAGGGAGGAGGAGAGTGGTTCCGTATCTAAAAATCCTAACTTTGTTAACCCTAATGCTAATATATCCTCATATGCTTTAATCCTAAAAGGAGGATCCTTTTAGGAAGAGGATCCTTATAGCCTTTTAATCCTAAAGCAAATAGATCCTTTTATTCCTAAAGGAAATAGAATCCTCATAGAACAGTTTGGGTTGGAAGGGACCTCTAAAGTCCATCTAGTCCAACCCCCCTGCCCTGGGCAGGGACATCTTCAACTGGATCAGGTTGCTCAGAGCCCCGTCCAACCTGACCTGGAATGTTTCCAGGGATGGGGCATCCACCACCTCTCGGGGCAACCTCGGCCAGTGCTTCACCACCCTCAGCATAAAAAATTTCTTCCTTATATCTAGTCTAAATCCACCCCCCTTTAGTTTAAAGCCGTTTTCCCTTGTCCTGTCACAACAGGTCCTGCTAAAAAGTCTGCCGCCATCTTTTTTATAAGCCCCCTTTAAGTACTGACAGGCTGCAATAAGGTCTCCCCGGAGCCTTCTCTTCTCCAGGCTGAACAACCCCAACTCTCTCAGCCTTTCTTCATAGCAGAGGTGTTCCATCCCCCTGATCATTTTCGTGGCCCTCCTCTGGACCCGCTCCAACAGGTCCGTGTGTGTCTCATGCTGAGGGCTCCAGAGCTGGACGCAGGGCTCCAGGTGGGGTCTCAGCAGAGCAGAGCAGAGGGGCAGAATCCCCTCCCTCGACCTGCTGGCCACGCTGCTTTGGATGCAGCCCAGGATACAATTGGCCTTCTGGGCTGCGAGCGCACATTGCCGGCTCAAGTCCAGCTTTTCATCCACCAGTACCCCCAAGTCCTTCTCGGCAGGGCTGCTCTCAAGCCCTTCACCCCCCAGCCCGTATTGATACTGGGGGCTGCCCCGACCCAGGTGCAGGACCTTGCGCTCAGCCTTGTTCAACCTCATGAGGTTCACACAGGCCCACTTCTCCAGCTTGTCCAGGTCCCTCTGGATGGCATCCCGTCCCTCTGGCGTGTCGACCGCACCGCTCAGCTTGGTGTCATCTGCAAACTTCCTAGGGTGCACTCGACCCCACTGTCTATGTCACTGATGAAGATATTAAACAGTACCGGTCCCAATACAGACCCCTGAGGGACGCCACTTGTTACCAATCTCCATCTGGACATTGAGCCGTTGACCACTACCCTCTGGATGCAACCATCTAACCAATTCCTCACCCACCGGACAGTCCACCCATCAAATCCATACCTCTCCAGTTTAGAGAGAAGGATGTTGTGGGGGACCGTGTCAAAGGCCTCACAGAGGTCCAGATAGACGACATCTGTAGCCCTTCCCGTGTCCACTGATGTAGTCACTCCATCATAGAAGGCCACTAGGTTAGTCAGGCAGGACTTGCCCTTGGTGAAGCCATGCTGGCTGTCTCAAATCACCTCCCTGTCCTCCATGTGCCTTAGCATAGCTTCCAGGAGGATCTGCTCCATGATCTTCCCAGGCACAGAGGTGAGACTGACTGGCCTGTAGTTCCCCGGCTCTTCCTTTTTTCCCTTTTTAAAAAGGGGGGTTATGTTCCCCCTTTTCCAGTCAGTGGGAACTTCACCGGCCTGCCACGACTTCTCAAATACGATGGATAGTGGCCTAACAACTTAATCCGCCAGTTCCTTCAGGACCCACTGATGGGTCTCATCAGGTCCCATGGACTTGGGCACCTTCAGCTGCCTTAGATGGTCTCGAACCTGATCTTCTCCTATAGTGGGCGGCTCTTCATTCTCCCAGTCCCCGCCTTTGCCTTCTGCGGCTCGGGCGGTGAGGCTCGAGCACTTGCCAGTGAAGACCGAGGCAAAAAAGTCATTGAGTACCTCCGCCTTCTCCGTGTCCCGGGTAACCAGGTCTCCCGTTTCATTCCAGAGAGGGCCCACATTTTCCCCCGTCTTCCTATTATCCCCGACGTACCTATAGAATCTTTTCTTGTGCCCTTGACGCCCCTGGCCAGATTTAATTCTATCAGGGCTTTAGCTTTCCTAACCTGGTCCCTGGCTGCTCGGACAATTTCTCTGTATTCCTCCCAGGCCACCTGTCCTTGCTTCCACCCTCTGCAGGCTTCCTTTTTGTGTCGGAGTTTGTGCAGGAGCTCCTTGTCCATCCACACAGGCCTCCTGGCGTTTTTGCCTGACTTCCTCTTTGTTGGGATGCATCGCTCCTGAGCTTGGAGGAGGTGAGCCTTGAATATCACCCAGCTTTCTTGGGCCCCTCTTCCTTCCAGGGCTTTGTCCCATGGCACTCTGCCAAGCAGATCCCTGAGGGGGCCAAAGTCCGCTCTCCTGAAGGCCAGGGTAGTGAGCTTGCTGTGCGCCCTCCTCGGTGCCCTAAGGGTCTTGAACTCCACCATTTCGTGGTCACTGCAGCCCAGGCTGCCCTTGAGCTTCACATTCCCCACCAGCCCCTCCTTGCTGGTGAGAACAAGGTCCAGCATAGCACCCCTCCTCGTTGGCTGCCGTGTTGTCCCTCCAACAGATGTTGGGGTGGTTGAAGTCCCCCATGAGGACCAGGGCTTGTGAGCGTGAGGCTGCTCCTATCTGTCTACAGAGGGCCTCCTCCACTCAGTCTTCCTGGTCAGGTTGCCTGTAGCAGACCCCCACTGTAATGTCACCTGTCCCTGCCCTCCCTTTCATTCTGACCCACAAGCTCTCGGTCGGCTCCTCATCCATCCCCAGGCAGAGCTCCGTGCACGCCAGCTGGTCATTGACACAGAGGGCAACACCCCCTCCTTGTCTCCCCTGCCCATCCTTCCTAAAGAGCCTGTATCCCTCCATCCCAACACTCCAATCGTAGGAGCCATCCCACCACGTCTCTGTGATGCCAATAAGGCCGTAGCCCTGCAGGCATGTGCACGTCTCTAACTCCTCTTGTTTATTCCCCATGCTACGTGCGTTTGCATAGAGGCGTTGAAGTTGGGCCCCCGATGAAGTGTCTTACTGGCTGGAGCTCCTTTGTGCTGCTCTTCAGGCGCTCTCCTGCTGACCTGTGTTCCTTCTCCAGGCTCTGGGCATCTAGTGCTGGCCCTGGCATCAAACTGGTAGGAGCGGGATGGATTGAGGTTCCCCTCCCCCGGCATCTCTAGTTTGAAGCCCTCTTCACCAGCTTGGCAAGCCTGTGACCGAAGACGCTCTTCCCCTCCTCTGGCAGATGGACCCCGTCAGCCCCCAGCAGACCAGCTTTCTCAAAGCGAGTCCCATGGTGTAATTAGCCGTACCCCCGGCTGTGGCACCAGTCCCGTAACCATTTGTTGACTCGCCAGATTCGACCGGCCCTTTCAAACCCCCTCCCTTTGACCGGCAGGACTGATGGAAAAACTACCTGTGCTCCCGAGTCCCTTACCGCCGCTCCCAGGGCTCTGTAGTCCTTCTTGATAGTCCTCAGGCTGCTCCTGGCTGGGTCACTGGTGCCCACGTGAAACAGCAGCAGCGGATAATAGTCAGTGGACTGTACGAGGCTTGGCAGCCTCTCGGTGACACCCCTGATGCGAGCCCCCGGTAAGCAGCCCACCTCTCAAGAGAGTGCGTCCGGTCGGCAAACGGGCACCTCCGTACCGCTCAGAGGAGAGTCGCCTCTGCTGTCACCCGTTGCCTTTTCTTAGTGGCGCTGGTTGTTATACGGGGGCAGATCAGGCTGCATTACTCAGCTCCAGCGCTTCTCCTGGTGTGACAGGACTTTCCTCTTCGGCCTGCAGAGCGGTGAAGCGGTTCTGCAAGGGCACCTCAGGCTTCGGGGGAAGTCTCTTCCTCCTGCTGGTCCTCGCCTTTGCAACCGTCCCTTCTTCTGCATTATTGGCCCCCCCGCTCCCTTCTGCCTGTGCCGGTGGGGGAGTTTTTGGCTGTTTGGCCGTGGGCTGCGGGTCCGCTGCAGACTGCGCTTGGAACCAGCTCTCTAGCTCCTTCTCTGCCTCCCTGATGTTACGCAGCCTTCTCACCGCCTCCTGCAGCTCAGGCACCTGCTGCAGGAGGTCCTCCACCCGCGCACACCTTTTGCAGGCAGGTCTGCCGCCTGTCCCTGCCCCAGGAGAGAGGTCCAGGCACGTCCTGCAGCCTGAGGTCTGCGCTGCAGCCTCTCCCTTCAGCAGCTCCGTCTGCATGGAGGCATCGGCCACCGCTGGGGTGGATGGTGCAGAGCCCCCGGCTGGAGCCGTGGACTTTACCCTCAGACGAGTGCCCGCCATTCCGCCTTGAGGGTCGGGTAGGATGAGTGCCCTTATAGATAGATCCTTATAAATAGATCCTTATGCCCTTTGGTGTATAAAAATCCTAATTTTGCTTTAATTCTCAACCTGTGCTCTGTATGAAGGGCTGAGGGAGGAGGAGGGCAGTCTGGGTTTGGTATATAAGAAGAAAGGAAGGGGAGGAAGAAAGCACAGCTCCCCCGGGGACTTTGTCAGGCCAATCAGGAGATGGCGGCCTCATAGGATCATCGACTCACAGAATGGCTGGGGTTGGAAAGGACCTTTAAAGATCACCTAGTCCAACCCCCCGCCACGGGCAGGGACGTCTTCAACTAGAGCAGGTTGCTCAGAGCCCCGTCCAACCTGGCCTTGAACACTTCCAGGGATGGGGCATCCACAACCTCTCTGGGCAACCTGGGCCAGGGTCTCACCAGCCCCACGAGCGGAGGCAGTTCCCTCGGCCTGCCCTCGTGCGCCCCGGCCCCTCACCGTCCCAAAGGCCCTGGGCTGGGCCCGCACCCCACGCACCAGTGTCTTTCCTGGGCTGGGGAGACCAGGAGGGGACAGAGGAGTCCAGATGCAGTTGCCAAAGTACCAAATAAGAGAGAGGGAAAGCATTTTTGCCGTTACTTTCTTGGTTTATTGGTGGGGTTTTAATTTTCTGTTACCCAATCTTGAAAAGAACTAACGAAGCAGCTAGCAGGGGCCTTAATGCTGAAGGCCAGCACTTCTTCCTGGCAGACCTGCGGTCTTCTGCTTCTCCAGAGGAGCGGCTGTCTCTCTGACGCCTCTTCTTGATCCGTTGCTGTTCTTCCTGCACCAGCGCAGAGGGTCTGCCTTCATCTCCAACCTCCCGCCGGGCAGCCTTCTCGTCCTCAGGCCGAAGAAACCCTACCTCCAGGCCCCAGGGACCTCGGTGGCCCTCTGAGGGACTTCTCCCGGCGCAGGAGCCCGGCGGAAGCCATGTTGTCTCATACCCTTTTTCTTGGGGCTCAGAGCAGAGGAGATGGCACCCCTTCAGAAGGGGTGGGGGTAGGGGAGAGGGTGGGGGACGGGCGGGTAGGCCTCCCGGCTAGTGCCAGGTGCGGAGGCCGGGCCGAGGGTAGGGCGCTGGCCGGGCGCTCCTGCGGCACCGCGTCGCCGGTCTTCTGGAGGGGAGCCCTGGCACGATGTGGTGGTGCCAGGGGAGCCATCCTGGAGGTGGATCCACCTCCATCAGCTCCTCCTCATCTCCAGGTGGATCCACCTCCATGGGCTCCACACCATCAGCTACATGAGCGATGGCCATCGCTGCCATGTAGCTGATGGTGCCTCCCGTCTGACGCCGCCTCTTCCTCTGCGCCTCCCGCAGTCGCTTCTCTGGTTGCCCACGCAGAGGTGGGCACCCGCTCGCTCCGCTGCTGTGGGTCCTCTTTCTTCCACTCATCATGGAGGTCGAGGGCCCAGAAGCTCAGCGAATGTGGGCCAACTGCTGGGGGCCCGGTATTTATAGGGTCCGGAACAGAACACCGTGAGGTAGCTCGTGACATCAGGGGGCCACTCTGATGGCTATTCTGGCAGCTGGGGGGCCTGTGGCCTTAAAGGTACCCTACCGTGGGAGGAAGAGGAGGGTCGGGGAGCAGGGGGGGCTGAAGGCCCCTTTCCTGGGATCGCTCCCCTGGGTCCGTTCCTAACGGAGGGACATTTCAGGGATCGGGTCTGAAACGTGGGCAAAGATTTTTCTGAGGAGGGCCAGAATTGTTTGGACTCCACCCACCCATCCCTTCTGGCACTTTAATGGCCGAGGGATTGTTAAAAATCTACGTGAGCCAGATGGAGACTTTCCACCGACTTCGGTGGAACTCGGATCAGGCCCAACGTGAGTGGGTCCTGACAGAGCTCGGGGAGAAGAGGGGGAAACTTTGCAAGGTCTAACTGGTCCCGAGAAGCGAGGCGGAGGGCAAAGAGGATGAGCACGTCACGAGGCAGGGCCACCGTGGCTTTCAAAGTGAGATTTAAATCTGTTTTGTGACTTAACGTACCTTGATCTTGTAGAGAGGGTTGGGGTGTGTCTGCAGACTAGGTGGCCTCTGAACTGGACGGATAGTCCAACATATCCCTCTTTTGGCTACTCAGAACCGCCAGTGAGTTGGTGCCTCTCGTCCAAATGGTGCTTTCCAGCCCTACCTTCCCGACTTTGGGCCAGAGCCCTCCACGGTTGGCTTCTCAAGCCCCTGAACTGCCTTATACGCTACGCTGGACCTTATTAATTTGAATCCGTGCCATCCCCTTCTCTCATTTACCACTTATTGCGGGGGGCTTTGGTTGCGTGCGTGTCAGCATCAGGACGCTGTGAGTTCAAGGCTCCTGCCTTACGTTGGCTGAACTCTGCTGCCTCTGCAGATTGGGACTGGCCTGGCATTTTTCAGGCAGGAGAAAAGTAGTTCTGATACTCTGGCACTACCAAAAAGCATCAGCGTTTGCGTTATAGCAACACCTAAGAGTCCTGCACCAATGGTCTGGCACTTCACTCCCAAACAACTGCAGGATCCTGATGAAGTGATAGAATGTTTGGAAAAACATGGGGGCGGGGGGGAGTGAGCGAGCGGCTGTGCGGTGCTTAGTTGCCGGCTGGGGTTAAACCACAACAGTCCTTTTTGGTGCCCAACGTGGGGCTCAAAGGGTTCGAGATAACGACAGGTTTGATTGGAATGTGCTAGATCAAATTTACAGCTGTTATTGCTGTTTAGCCATTAATCGGCAGGCGCCTGTGCTTGCCGTGGGGCTTGCTCGCCTTACTGTATGTTGGAGTCTAGTGCTCGTTAGTGGCTGCTTTTTGCTTTCGCTGCTTGCTGCACTGCTGTGCTGCTGATCATCTTACTGCGCTGTGCCTGGGAACATTTTGATAACAGCCATGGCCATGCGCCTGGGCTGGCAGATGGCCGGGGCATCGCTGCCGTTCCTGTGCCGCTGTACCGGACAGGCTGGAACTCCAGCGTGAGCTCGAGTCGAAGGGACTGTGACCTGTGGATGAGTCCACGCGGGAGCAGGACACCCCGAAGCGTCTGTGGCCGTGGATAAGCCCAGGCCAGAGCAGGTACATCTCGAAGCGTCTGTGGCCGTGGTTATGTCTGTGCCGCAGCAGGTCCACCTCTGAAGGGATTGTGGCCCAAGGATAAGACCATGCTGGAGAAGGTGCACCTTGAAGCATCAGGGGCTGTGCATGAGGTCATGCTGGAGCGCCTCAAAGCGTGTGGCCATGGATAAGCCCACGACAGAGCAGGTACACCCCTGGAGGGGCTGCAGCCATGGGTAAGGCCATGTTGGAGCAGGTTCACTTCTGAAGGGACTGTGGCTGTGGGTAAGGCCACGCTGGAGCAGGTGTATCTCTGAAGGCATTGTGGCCCATGGAGAAGGCCACGCTGGGACAGGTGCGCCTCAAAGCGACTGTGGCTGTGGATAAGTCTATGCTGCAGCAGGTACACCCCTGGAGAGACTGTGGCTCACAGATAAGGCTCCACTTGGAGCGGGTACGCCCCTAAGGGACTGCAGTCTGCGGATAAGTCCAAGCCGGAGCAGGGGCAAGGGGAGGAGTTCATTGCAACGTTAAACCCGATGGTCTGGCCCGAAGGGACCAGGGGTGGAGATTGTAATGGAAATACCTTTAAACTGTTGTAACCCGGGATTTGAGTTGCATGTTACAGGAATTACTATAGCAGGAACCGCCTGTGCCAGTGGAGGACAAGCCTTACAAGAAGCAGGGCAGGTGCAGCAGCGACCCGACCTGAGCTGGCTTTGGGGCCCAGTTACTCCACGCAACACACCACCTCTCCTGTCCTGAGTGACCACCATCACAGGTGGAGCCCAAAGCCACGGACTAAATGAACTCAGTGGACATTTTGTGGGCATTTAAAAGACATTTTACAGACACTGCACAGGGGTGGTCCACAGACTAAGGGAATGATAACTGCGTATTATATCAAAGGGTGGGAAGGGGGGTGGTGGTTAGTGAGGATGTATCGGATAGTGTGGGACCTGAGCAGGATGTACATGGTACGGAATAAGGGGTGGAGAATGTGCTGGTTTTGGCTGGGATAGAGTTAATTTCCTTCCCAGTAGCTGGTATGGGGCTGTGGTTTGGATTTGTGCTGGAAACAGTGTTGATAACACAGGGGTGTTGTCGTTACTGCTGAGCAGTGCTGACACACAGTCAAGGCCTTTTCTGCTCCTCACCCCACCCCACCAGCGAGCAGGCTGGGGGGGCACAAGAAGTTGGGAGGGGACACAGCCGGGACAGCTGACCCCAACTGACCCAAGGGATATTCCACACCATATGGCATCATGCTCAGCATATAAAGCTGGTGGAAGAAGGAGGAAGGGGGGGACGTTCGGAGCGATGGCGTTTGTCTTCCCAAGTCACTGTTAGGCGTGATGGAGCCCTGCTTTCCTGGAGATGGCTGAACACCTGCCTGCCCATGGGAAGGAGCGAATGAATTCCTTGTTTTGCTTTGCTTACCTGCGCAGCTTTTGCTTTACCTGTTAAACTGTCTTTATCTCAGCCCACGAGTTTTCTCACTTTTACCCTTTTGATTCTCTCCCCCACCCCACCAGGGGGGAGCGAGCGAGCGCCTGGGTGGGGCTTAGTTGCCGGTTCGGGTTAAACCATGACATATATGAGGCAGCTGAGGGAGGAGGAGAGTGGTTCCGTATCTAAAAATCCTAACTTTGCTTTAACCCTAATGCTAATATATCCTCATATGCTTTAATCCTAAAAGGAGGATCCTTTTAGGAAGAGGATCCTTATAGCCTTTTAATCCTAAAGCAAATAGATCCTTTTATTCCTAAAGGAAATAGAATCCTCATAGAACAGTTTGGGTTGGAAGGGACCTCTAAAGTCCATCTAGTCCAACCCCCCTGCCATGGGCAGGGACATCTTCAACTGGATCAGGTTGCTCAGAGCCCCGTCCAACCTGACCTGGAATGTTTCCAGGGATGGGGCATCCACCACCTCTCTGGGCAACCTGGGCCAGTGCTTCACCACCCTCAGCATAAAAAATTTCTTCCTTATATCTAGTCTAAATCCACCCCCCTTTAGTTTAAAGCCATTCCCCCTTGTCCTGTCGCAACAGGCCCTGCTAAAAAGTCTGCCGCCATCTTTTTTATAAGCCCCCTTTAAGTACTGACAGGCCGCAATAAGGTCTCCCCAAAGCCTTCTCTTCTCCAGGCTGAACAACCCCAACTCTCTCAGCCTTTCTTCACAGCAGAGGTGTTCCATCCCCTGATCATTTTCGTGGCCCTCCTCTGGGCCCGCTCCAACAGGTCCGTGTGTGTCTCATGCTGAGGGCTCCAGAGCTGGACGCAGGGCTCCAGGTGGGGTCTCAGCAGAGCAGAGCAGAGGGGCAGAATCCCCTCCCTCGACCTGCTGGCCACGCTGCTTTGGATGCAGCCCAGGAGACGATTGGCCTTCTGGGCTGCGAGCGCACATTGCCAGCTCAAGTCCAGCTTTTCATCCCCCAGTACCCCCAAGTCCTTCTCAGCAGGGCTGCTCTCAAGCCCTTCACCCCCGAGCCTGGATTGATACTGGGGGCTGCCCCGACCCAGGTGCAGGACCTTGCGCTCGGCCTTGTTCAACCTCATGAGGTTCACACAGGCCCACTTCTCCAGCTTGTCCAGGTCCCTCTGGATGGCATCCCGTCCCTCTGGCGTGTCGACCGCACCGCTCAGCTTGGTGTCATCTGCAAACTTGCTGAGGGTGCACTCGACCCCACTGTCTGTGTCACTGATGAAGTTATTAAACAGTACCGGTCCCAATACGGACCCCTGCGGGACGCCACTTGTTACCAATCTCCATCTGGACATTGAGCCGTTGACCACTACCCTCTGGATGCAACCATCTAACCAATTCCTCACCCACCAGACAGTCCACCCATCAAATCCATACCTCTCCAGTTTAGAGAGAAGGATGTTGTGGGGGACTGTGTCAAAGGCCTCACAGAGGTCCAGATAGACGACATCTGTAGCCCTTCCCGTGTCCACTGATGTAGTCACTCCATCATAGAAGGCCACGTGGTTGGTCAGGCAGGACTTGCCCTTGGTGAAGCCATGCTGGCTGTCTCGAAGCACCTCCCTGTCTTCCATGTGCCTTAGCATAGCTTCCAGGAGGATCTGCTCCATGACCTTCCCAGGCACAGAGGTGAGACTGACTGGCCTGTAGTTCCCCGGGTCTTCCTTTTTTCCCTTTTTAAAAAGGGGGGTTATGTTCCCCCTTTTCCAGTCAGTGGGAACTTCACCGGACTGCCACGACTTCTCAAATACAATGGAGAGTGGCTTAGCAACTTCATCCACCAGTTCCTTCAGGACCCACGGATGGGTCTCATCAGGTCCCATGGACTTGGGCACCTTCAGCTGCCTTAGATGGTCTCGAACCTGATCTTCTCCTATAGTGGGTGGCTCTTCATTCTCCCAGTCCCCGCCTTTGCCTTCTGCGGCTCGGGCGGTGAGGCTCGAGCACTTGCCGGGGAAGACCGAGGCAAAAAAGTCATTGAGTACCTCTGCCTTCTCCGTGTCCCGGGTAACCAGGTCTCCCGTTTCATTCCAGAGAGGGCCCACATTTTCCCCCATCTTCCTTTTATCTCCAACGTACCTATAGAATCTTTTCTTGTTGCCCTTGACGTCCCTGGCCAGATTTAATTCTATCAGGGCTTTAGCTTTCCTAATCTGGTCCCTGGCTGCTCTCGGACAATTTCTCTTATTCCTCCCAGGCTACCTGTCCTTGCTTCCACCCTCTGTAGGCTTCCTTTTTGTGTCGGAGTTTGTGCAGGAGCTCCTTGTTCATCCACACAGGCCTCCTGGCGTTTTTGCCTGACTTCCTCTTTGTTGGGATGCATCGCTCCTGAGCTTGGAGGAGGTGAGCCTTGAATATCACCCAGCTTTCTTGGGCCCCTCTTCCCTCCAGGGCTTTGTCCCATGGCTCTCTGCCAAGCAGATCCCTGAAGAGGCCAAAGTCCGCTCTCCTGAAGGCCAGGGTAGTGAGCTTGCTGTGCACCCTCCTCGGTGCCCTAAGGGTCTTGAACTCCACCATTTCGTGGTCACTGCAGCCCAGGCTGCCCTTGAGCTTCACATTCCCCACCAGCCCCTCCTTGCTGGTGAGAACAAGGTCCAGCATAGCACCCCTCCTCGTTGGCTGCCGTGTTGTCCCTCCAACAGATGTTGGGGTGGTTGAAGTCCCCCATGAGGACCAGGGCTTGTGAGCGTGAGGCTGCTCCTATCTGTCTACAGAGGGCCTCCTCCACTCAGTCTTCCTGGTCAGGTTGCCTGTAGCAGACCCCCACTGTAATGTCACCTGTCCCTGCCCTCCCTTTCATTCTGACCCACAAGCTCTCGGTCGGCTCCTCATCCATCCCCAGGCAGAGCTCCGTGCACTCCAGCTGGTCATTGACATAGAGGGCGACACCCCCTCCTTGTCTCCCCTGCCCGTCCTTCCTAAAGAGCCTGTATCCCTCCATCCCAACACTCCAATCGTAGGAGCCATCCCACCATGTCTCTGTGATGCCAATAAGGCCGTAGCCCTGCAGGCATGTGCACGTCTCTAACTCCTCTTGTTTATTCCCCATGCTACGTGCGTTTGCATAGAGGCGTTGAAGTTGGGCCCCCGATGAAGTGTCTTACTGGCTGGAGCTCCTTTGTGCTGCTCTTCAGGCGCTCTCCTGCTGACCTGTGTTCCTTCTCCAGGCTCTGGGCATCTAGTGCTGGCCCTGGCATCAAACTGGTAGGAGCGGGATGGATTGAGGTTCCCCTCCCCCGGCATCTCTAGTTTGAAGCCCTCTTCACCAGCTTGGCAAGCCTGTGACCGAAGACGCTCTTCCCCTCCTCTGGCAGATGGACCCCGTCAGCCCCCAGCAGACCAGCTTTCTCAAAGCGAGTCCCATGGTGTAATTAGCCGTACCCCCGGCTGTGGCACCAGTCCCGTAACCATTTGTTGACTCGCCAGATTCGACCGGCCCTTTCAAACCCCCTCCCTTTGACCAGCAGGATTGATGGAAAAACTACCTGCGCTCCCGAGTCCCTTACCGCCGCTCCCAGGGCTCTGTAGTCCTTCTTGATAGTCCTCAGGCTGCTCCTGGCTGGGTCACTGGTGCCCACGTGAAACAGCAGCAGCGGATAATAGTCAGTGGACTGTACGAGGCTTGGCAGCCTCTCGGTGACACCCCTGATGCGAGCCCCCGGTAAGCAGCCCACCTCTCAAGAGAGTGCGTCCGGTCGGCAAACGGGCACCTCCGTACCGCTCAGAGGAGAGTCGCCTCTGCTGTCACCCGTTGCCTTTTCTTAGTGGCGCTGGTTGTTATACGGGGGCAGATCAGGCTGCGTTACTCAGCTCCAGCGCTTCTCCTGGTGTGACAGGACTTCCCTCTTCGGCCTGCAGAGCGGTGAAGCGGTTCTGCAAGGGCACCTCAGGCTTCGGGGGAAGTCTCTTCCTCCTGCTGGTCCTCGCCTTTGCAACCGTCCCTTCTTCTGCATTATTGGCCCCCCCGCTCCCTTCTGCCTGTGCCGGTGGGGGAGTTTTTGGCTGTTTGGCCGTGGGCTGCGGGTCCGCTGCAGACTGCGCTTGGAACCAGCTCTCTAGCTCCTTCTCTGCCTCCCTGATGTTACGCAGCCTTCTCACCGCCTCCTGCAGCTCAGGCACCTGCTGCAGGAGGTCCTCCACCCGCGCACACCTTTGGCAGGCAGGTCTGCCGCCTGTCCCTGCCCCAGGAGAGAGGTCCAGGCACGTCCTGCAGCCTGAGGTCTGCGCTGCAGCCTCTCCCTTCAGCAGCTCCGTCTGCATGGAGGCATCGGCCACCGCTGGGGTGGATGGTGCAGAGCCCCCGGCTGGAGCCGTGGCCTTTACCCTCAGACGAGTGCCCGCCATTCCGCCTTGAGGGTCGGGTAGGATGAGTGCCCTTATAGATAGATCCTTATAAATAGATCCTTATGCCCTTTGGTGTATAAAAATCCTAATTTTGCTTTAATTCTCAACCTGTGCTCTGTATGAAGGGCTGAGGGAGGAGGAGGGCAGTCTGGGTTTGGTATATAAGAAGAAAGGAAGGGGAGGAAGAAAGCACAGCTCCCCCGGGGACTTTGTCAGGCCAATCAGGAGATGGCGGCCTCATAGGATCATCGACTCACAGAATGGCTGGGGTTGGAAAGGACCTTTAAAGATCACCTAGTCCAACCCCCCGCCACGGGCAGGGACGTCTTCAACTAGAGCAGGTTGCTCAGAGCCCCGTCCAACCTGGCCTTGAACACTTCCAGGGATGGGGCATCCACAACCTCTCTGGGCAACCTGGGCCAGGGTCTCACCAGCCCCACGAGCGGAGGCAGTTCCCTCGGCCTGCCCTCGTGCGCCCCGGCCCCTCACCGTCCCGAAGGCCCTGGGCTGGGCCCGCACCCCACGCACCAGTGTCTTTCCTGGGCTGGGGAGACCAGGAGGGGACAGAGGAGTCCAGATGCAGTTGCCAAAGTACCAAATAAGAGAGAGGGAAAGCATTTTTGCCGTTACTTTCTTGGTTTATTGGTGGGGTTTTAATTTTCTGTTACCCAATCTTGAAAAGAACTAACGAAGCAGCTAGCAGGGGCCTTAATGCTGAAGGCCAGCACTTCTTCCTGGCAGACCTGCGGTCTTCTGCTTCTCCAGAGGAGCGGCTGTCTCTCTGACGCCTCTTCTTGATCCGTTGCTGTTCTTCCTGCACCAGCGCAGAGGGTCTGCCTTCATCTCCAACCTCCCGCCGGGCAGCCTTCTCGTCCTCAGGCCGAAGAAACCCTACCTCCAGGCCCCAGGGACCTCGGTGGCCCTCTGAGGGACTTCTCCCGGCGCAGGAGCCCGGCGGAAGCCATGTTGTCTCATACCCTTTTTCTTGGGGCTCAGAGCAGAGGAGATGGCACCCCTTCAGAAGGGGTGGGGGTAGGGGAGAGGGTGGGGGACGGGCGGGTAGGCCTCCCGGCTAGTGCCAGGTGCGGAGGCCGGGCCGAGGGTAGGGCGCTGGCCGGGCGCTCCTGCGGCACCGCGTCGCTGGTCTTGTGGAGGGGAGCCCTGGCACGATGTGGTGGTGCCAGGGGAGCCATCCTGGAGGTGGATCCACCTCCATCAGCTCCTCCTCATCTCCAGGTGGATCCACCTCCATGGGCTCCACACCATCAGCTACATGAGCGATGGCCATCGCTGCCATGTAGCTGATGGTGCCTCCCGTCCGACGCTGCCTCTTCCTCTGCGCCTCCCGCAACTGCTTCTCTCGTTGCCCACGCAGAGGTGGGCACCCGCTCGCTTCGCTGCTGTGGGTCCTCTTTCTTCCACTCATCATGGAGGTCGAGGGCCCAGAAGCTCAGCGAATGTGGGCCAACTGCTGGGGGCCCGGTATTTATAGGGTCCGGAACAGAACACCGTGAGGTAGCTCGTGACATCAGGAGGCCACTGTGATGGCTATTCTGGCAGCTGGGGGGCCTGTGGCCTTAAAGGTACCCTACCGTGGGAGGAAGAGGAGGGTCGGGGAGCAGGGGGGGCTGAAGGCCCCTTTCCTGGGGATCGCTCCCCTGTGTCCGTTCCTAACGGAGGGACATTTCACGGATCGGGTCTGAAACGTGGGCAAAGATTTTTCTGAGGAGGGCCAGAATTGTTTGGACTCCACCCACCCATCCCTTCTGGCACTTTAATGGCCGAGGGATTGTTAAAAATCTACGTGAGCCAGATGGAGACTTTCCACCGACTTCGGTGGAACTCGGATCAGGCCCAACGTGAGTGGGTCCTGACAGAGCTCGGGGAGAAGAGGGGGAAACTTTGCAAGGTCTAACTGGTCCCGAGAAGCGAGGCGGAGGGCAAAGAGGATGAGCGCTATGAAGATGCTGCTACCATTGCACTTCATTAGCAGAAGGCTGCGTTGCTGATTTCTGAGGGTGGATGGCAATAGAGCCCTGGCTGTGAGTCACATTTGGCTACTGGGAAAATGAAGGGGAGCTTTACCAGCTGTATGCGTGAAGCCACACAACATCTTCAATCACAGCAGCTATCAATCCGTCCCAAAACCCAAGTGCAAAGCACTGCTTCCAGGCTCAGTTCGCAGCCTCTCCCAGTCCTGGCCAGACAGGGAGCAGCAAGAACCTGTAGCAATTTTGGCAGCCCAAGGAATGGATCAGATCCACGCTGCTCCAGCCCTAGAATGCATCGTCTCCGTCCAAGAGCTACAACTGCCCATCCCGGTGCTGTTCCTGGATGCATCTTTCCACTAGAGGAAACTTCAGCTGGAGAAGATGGTCTTGCTAACCTTTGCATCCAAAACGATGTGATTCCACCTTGGCTTCTGGGTGTTACGTGGGACAAACACAGCACGTCACGAGGCAGGGCCACTGTGGCTTTCAAAGTGAGATTTAAATCTGTTTTGTGACTTAACGTACCTTGATCTTGTAGAGAGGGTTGGGGTGTGTCTGCAGACTAGGTGGCCTCTGAACTGGACGGATAGTCCAACATATCCCTCTTTTGGCTACTCAGAACCGCCAGTGAGTTGGTGCCTCTCGTCCAAATGGTGCTTTCCAGCCCTACCTTCCCGACTTTGGGCCAGAGCCCTCCACGGTTGGCTTCTCAAGCCCCTGAACTGCCTTATACGCTACGCTGGACCTTATTAATTTGAATCCGTGCCATCCCCTTCTCTCATTTACCACTTATTGCGGGGGGCTTTGGTTGCGTGCGTGTCAGCATCAGGACGCTGTGAGTTCAAGGCTCCTGCCTTACGTTGGCTGAACTCTGCTGCCTCTGCAGATTGGGACTGGCCTGGCATTTTTCAGGCAGGAGAAAAGTAGTTCTGATACTCTGGCACTACCAAAAAGCATCAGCGTTTGCGTTATAGCAACACCTAAGAGTCCTGCACCAATGGTCTGGCACTTCACTCCCAAACAACTGCAGGATCCTGATGAAGTGATAGAATGTTTGAAGAAAAAAAAAAAATACCGTGGCTGTTCCAAAGAGGCGTAACTTACCGCACGGTGCTGGGCCCTGGCCAGCATCTACCAAACACTGCCCGATATTATGCAGCACCCTCAAGGAGAAGAGAGGGGAAACACACCAACAGACACGATGGCTAAACCAGACACTGTATCAGCCGCCCCTGTAACTAAAAAGAAACAATGGAAGTGGAAGTCGACTCGTTCAGTAAGGGATGAAGAAGCTTCCGATTCTCTCCCCCATCCCACCGGGGGCGGGGGGGAGTGAGCGAGCGGCTGTGCGGTGCTTAGTTGCCGGCTGGGGTTAAACCACAACAGTCCTTTTTGGTGCCCAACGTGGGGCTCAAAGGGTTCGAGATAACGACAGGTTTGATTGGAATGTGCTAGATCAAATTTACAGCTGTTATTGCTGTTTAGCCATTAATCGGCAGGCGCCTGTGCTTGCCGTGGGGCTTGCTCGCCTTACTGTATGTTGGAGTCTAGTGCTCGTTAGTGGCTGCTTTTTGCTTTCGCTGCTTGCTGCACTGCTGTGCTGCTGATCATCTTACTGCACTGTGCCTGGGAACATTTTGATAACAGCCATGGCCATGCGCCTGGGCTGGCAGATGGCCGGGGCATCGCTGCCGTTCCTGTGCCGCTGTACCGGACAGGCTGGAACTCCAGCGTGAGCTCGAGTCGAAGGGACTGTGACCTGTGGATGAGTCCACGCGGGAGCAGGACACCCCGAAGCGTCTGTGGCCGTGGATAAGCCCAGGCCAGAGCAGGTACATCTCGAAGCGTCTGTGGCCGTGGTTATGTCTGTGCCGCAGCAGGTCCACCTCTGAAGGGATTGTGGCCCAAGGATAAGTCCATGCTGGAGAAGGTGCACCTCGAAGCGTCTGTGGCTGTGGATAAGTCCATGCTGCAGCAGGCACACCTTGAAGCATCAGGGGCTGTGCATGAGGTCATGCTGGAGCGCCTCAAAGCGTGTGGCCATGGATAAGCCCACGACAGAGCAGGTACACCCCTGGAGGGGCTGCAGCCATGGGTAAGGCCATGTTGGAGCAGGTTCACTTCTGAAGGGACTGTGGCTGTGGGTAAGGCCACGCTGGAGCAGGTATATCTCTGAAGGCATTGTGGCCCATGGAGAAGGCCACGCTGGGACAGGCGCGCCTCAAAGCGACTGTGGCTGTGGATAAGTCTATGCTGCAGCAGGTACACCCCTGGAGAGACTGTGGCTCACAGATAAGGCTCCACTTGGAGCGGGTACGCCCCTAAGGGACTGCAGTCTGCGGATAAGTCCAAGCCGGAGCAGGGGCAAGGGGAGGAGTTCATTGCAACATTAAACCCGATGGTCTGGCCCGAAGGGACCAGGGGTGGAGATTGTAATGGAAATACCTTTAAACTGTTGTAACCCGGGATTTGAGTTGCATGTTACAGGAATTACTATAGCAGGAACCGCCTGTGCCAGTGGAGGACAAGCCTTACAAGAAGCAGGGCAGGTGCAGCAGCGACCCGACCTGAGCTGGCTTTGGGGCCCAGTTACTCCACGCAACACACCACCTCTCCTGTCCTGAGTGACCACCATCACAGGTGGAGCCCAAAGCCACGGACTAAATGAACTCAGTGGACATTTTGTGGGCATTTAAAAGACATTTTACAGACACTGCACAGGGGTGGTCCACAGACTAAGGGAATGATAACTGCGTATTATGTCAAAGGGTGGGAAGGGGGGGGGTGGTTAGTGAGGATGTATCGGATAGTGTGGGACCTGAGCAGGATGTACATGGTACGGAATAAGGGGTGGGGAATGTGCTGGTTTTGGCTGGGATAGAGTTAATTTCCTTCTCAGTAGCTGGTATGGGGCTGTGGTTTGGATTTGGGCTGGAAACAGTGTTGATAACACAGGGGTGTTGTCGTTACTGCTGAGCAGTGCTGACACAGAGTCAAGGCCTTTCCTGCTCCTCACCCCACCCCACCAGCGAGCAGGCTGGGGGGGCACAAGAAGTTGGGAGGGGGCACAGCCGGGACAGCTGACCCCAACTGACCCAAGGGATATTCCACACCATATGGCGTCATGCTCAGCATATAAAGCTGGGGGAAGAAGGACAAAGGGGGGGACATTCGGAGCGATGGCGTTTGTCTTCCCAAGTCACCGTTAGGCATGATGGAGCCCTGCTTTCCTGGAGATGGCTGAACACCTGCCTGCCCATGGGAAGGAGCGAATGAATTCCTTGTTTTGCTTTGCTTGTGCGCACGGCTTTTGCTTTGCCTGTTAAACTGTCTTTATCTCAGCCCACGAGTTTTCTCACTTTTACCCTTTTGATTCTCTCCCCCACCCCACCAGGGGGGAGTGAGCGAGCGCCTGGGTGGGGCTTAGTTGCCAGCTGGGGTTAAACCACGACAGTGACAGAGCAGGCAGCTGGAAGGAAAAACCTGGTGCAATTTCATACTACAGAGGATCCCATTTTAGCTGGGCTGCGTTCTCTATTTTGTTCTTAATTTCACATGCATAGATAGATATATATATATATGTAGATGTTTCAACTTGGTGTTTTAGCTGGGGTGGATGAGAGGAAGCAGCACTGCAGCAGCTGGGTTCACTGGCGGGCGCTGGTGGGCACTGGTGTGGCCCCGGGGGCTGCGGGGGTCCCAGGGGAGAAGCATCCTCCCGCCATGCCAGCTTCTCCTCTGGGAAGAAGGAGGCAGAGCCCTCCGGAAAGGCCGGCATTTGCTTGACTGCTGTGGCAGGCGCTTGGGGAAGGCAGTAATCGCCAGATATTTAACTATCGCCCGCGCTGGGAAGGCAATGCAATTCCTGTCATTAACTGCAGCACAGGAAAAAAAAAAAAACAAACCCCACCACGCTGGAAATTTTCTCTCCCGATGGCTTCTGTGGTTAATCGAGTCTTTCAATAACCAAACCGGAGATAAGAGGGCAAGGCACTCTCTGTACTCAGCACATTTGCAACAACAGATTGGTTTTTTTTTCCCTAAAACACCCAAGCTACCAGCCCAGCCATTTCTGGGTCCGCCGTTCCCAGATCTGATTACAAGGGAGGGAAGCATGGGATGGTACCTGGAGGAGAGAGGATGCTGAGAGCCCCAGCTCAAAATCGGGATGCCGGGGAGCAAGCGGATCCCCCTTGGCATCCTTTGCCCACACTGCTGCTCCCCCTCCCCACGACTCCGACAGCTTCCAGTGCAAAAAAAATTCCCACCATCCCAGTATCTGCCCTTCAAAATAAATAAAGTAAAATAAAAGGAAGTAAAATACAGTAAAATACAGTAAAATAAAATGAAGAAAAATAAAATGAAGTAAAATACAGTAAAATAAAATAAAATAAAATAAAAATAAAATAAAGTGGAAGCAGGGAGACTCCGCTGGGAAAAAAACACCCAACCCAAAACCACCAGCAGCAGAAGACCTGCAGTGATTTCGGGTGTACCCTGAACCTCACGCTCCCCAAAAATACCCTATCGCAGTCGGTGGGACAACTCACACGCTCCAAGCTGGGGCGGCCTGCAGTGCAAAAGGCGGATGCATGTTGCAGGCAGCGGGAACAGGCCTGAGATCAATAAGAAAACCTGTGTTTTTCTATTCTACAGCCTTGGACAGCTTGAATTATTCATTTCCATCGTTATCAGTGCCTGGATTTCGTACACGTGCTAGCTGTGTGCGTTGTCACTCAAGCAACATTAACTGCTTCATTTCTTAAACAGAAGTTGGTTTTGGCACAATCGGTTTATATAAAATGTATCTTGTAATGACTTAATTCACCTATGTTGGTTTTCTTGCATGTCCGTGAGCTCGGAGCTACCGAGAGTCTCTTGAAATCAGGTTCATTTTCATGCGGCGCCTAGCAAGGAGGACGCTCTGCTGGGGCACGGCATCCAGCTGGGAAGGGAGAGGGCATCCCCTCAGCACGGCCGGCTCGTCACCCGCCGGGCGAACCCCAACCAAACCCACCCTTGCGAAACCAACCCTTCACTGGCTTGAGAGTCCCCGCAGCGTCACACAAGGCTTTTGTCACCAAACCCCCCATAAAACCACCCCACGAGGCTTTTGCGTGCCGTTGACCATCGGCCACAAGTGCTAAATCGTTGCCCTGGCTTGTTGCTGACCCCTTAAATTCGGGGTTGTCTCCGTTTGTCTTAAAGGCTGGGTGCCGCTCCGCATGCAAGGGGCCTTTCTGATATTAGCATTTTTATTTCTTTATTATTAACATGCCGAACAGCATCTCTGCCTCCGCGATGGATGGGTCCATCCTTTGGACTTTGCCTCTTGAGGAGCCCCCGTTTCTCTTCCCTGCGAAAGAGCATCTCTGCCACCGTCATCACCTCTGCCACCATCATCTCTGCCACCACGCAGAGCCACCGGCTACCCGGAATTCCTTTGTCTTCTTCCGAAGGGATGCGCCTGATGCCTCAGGGCTGTTAACGGACCTATCGATAGTGATATAAATTCACAGCGCTGTTTACCAAGTCTGATGTGACCTGCCGGTCCCCTACCCAAGAGGTATAATAGGTAAATAAGCCAAGACAGGCAGCTCAGGCACTGGTTAATAATTCAGCCGGTCCTAACGATGCAGAATCATTGCGGGGGGACGCCCCCATCAATTTTAAGAACGTTAAACAACAAACAATTAAAAAAAAAAAATAATAATCTTTAAAGCAATCTGGTCAAGAAAGAGGTGAAATCGCCCATGAGAAATATCACCGCGGATCTGAGCGCACGCACTGGCCGCAAGCAGAAGACTTTGCTTGCCCCCTCCAAAGATTTTGCCTGGTCTGGAGCTCAAGATTTACTAAGGATGGGGCCGGGGAGGGGAGGGGAGGGGAGGGGAGGAAGAAACGCTTGGAAAAATCAATTTTGAAGGGCAAGAGCCTGCCCCAGGCGAAGGCAGAAGCGAGGAGAGAACAGCAGCTCCAGACCTGCTATGTAGGGGAGAAGCCCGAGCCCGTCAGGGCTCCAGGTCGCACCTCCCAGGTGGTTCCCAGGTGCTCGGGAAGGACCTCTCGCAGCTCCTCGCCTGCCATCGGAAGGGCCATCTGTCGCGGCCGCCACGCGCCCAGAGGAACTTGGACGTGAGGAAAAATGTCTTTACTGAAAGAGTGGTTAAACATTGGAACAGGCTGCCCGGGGAAGTGGTGGAGTCACCGTCCCTGGAAATATTTAAAAGCCGTGTAGATGAGGCGCTTTGGGACATGGTTTAGTGGACATGGTGGTGTTGGGTCGATGGTTGGACTCGATGATCTTAGAGGTCTTTTCCAACCTCAGTGATTCTGTGAACGGCTGAGGCTTGCTGAGCTCAGCTTCGAGCTCCTGCTTTCCCTTATGGGGCTGGGGGGAAATGGCGGGGGGGGGGGGGGGGGGGGAGAGAAGGGAGGAAAATTAGGAAAGCAGCTGCCCTCTGGCAGCTCTCCGGCTTTCTACAGGACTCGACCTGGAGCTCTCGACGTTTCCCCTTCCCTCGCCAGCCGCAGGATTCCCCCACGATTCCCCCCCTCCGGCACGTTCCCCGTCCGTCACCTCTGCTTCCCCGACGGATGGCTTCCCGCCGTCGGGACTCCTCTTCCTTCTGAGGCGACTCTGGCGAGTAAGAGGCCTCTTCCCCCCAACCCCGGACCGAGCTTTACCTCAGCTCCAACCGCCCCCCCGCGGGCTCTTCCCGCCGACGCCGGGACGGGGGGCGGGAGCGGGCGGGGCGGCCGTAGGGCCGCCCCGCCCGCTCCCGCCCCCCGTCCCGGCGCTCTCGTCAGGCGAGGGAAGATGGCGCGGCCGGGCGGCGGGAACCTCCCGTGGTACGACCGGAGCGGGGCGGGGGGGGGGGGGGGGAAGCGGCGAGCGCTGCCCCGGGCTGACACCCCCCCCCCCCCCCTCACCCGCGGTGCGCTCTCTCCGGTGCAGGGTGGAGAAGTACCGGCCGCAAGCGCTGTCGGAGCTGGTGTCTCACCGGGATATCCTCAGCACCGGTAAGTAACACCCCCACCACACCGCCCGGGGTGGGGGGGGGAGGGGGGGTACCGGGCACCCCCCCAACCCCGTTATCCTTTCTCCAGTGCAGCGGTTCATCAGCGAGGATCGGCTCCCGCATCTTCTCCTCTACGGTCCTCCCGGTACCGGTAAGACCTCCACCATCCTCGCTTGCGCCAAGCAGCTCTACCGGGAGCGGGAGTTTGGTTCCATGGTGCTGGAGGTAAGTGGGGATGGGATGGGGGGGTCCCCCCCACCCCTGGGTGCATCCTCAGGCAGGGATGCAGATCCACGCCGTCTCCCACGCCGTCTCCCACGCCGTCTCCCTCCAGCTCAACGCCTCCGATGACCGGGGTATCGACATCGTCCGAGGCCCCATCCTGAGCTTCGCCAGCACCAGGACCATCTTTAAGTAAGTGGCGGGTCTGCGCTTCCCAAAGCTCCCCATCCCTTTGTCATCCCCCCCTCCGACACAGCCTGCCCCGGCGCTCTGCTTGGGAGGTGGGTTTTGGGGGGGGGGCGGCTCCTGGGGTGGGAAGTGTGCCGGAGCAGATGGGAAGGAGTCAGGGGCGCCCTGCCAGCGGGGAGGATGAGGGTGGTAAGGACGGGTGATAAAGATGCTGGTCCGGAGGGGAAAGGAGGGCTCCCTGGGAGCGTTCGCAGGGGTCACGCTGGGAATAAGCGTCCCCTGCTCCCCCTTCTCCAGCACCAAGCCAGCAGCCGGGAGCAAAGCCACCCCCTTTTTTCTCCCTTTTTAAGGAAAGGCTTCAAGCTCGTCATCCTGGATGAAGCCGACGCCATGACCCAGGATGCTCAGAACGCCCTGAGGCGAGGTGAGGGGTGCTGGGGAGCCCTCATTGCCAGCACCCCTTCAGCCTTTCCCAGCCCAGCGCGGGGTGGGAGCCTGCACGAGGTGGCAAATGAGGACCAGCCCCTGCTCCCTCCTCTTTGCAGTGATCGAGAAGTTCACGGAAAACACCCGCTTTTGCCTCATCTGCAACTACCTCTCCAAGATCATCCCCGCCTTGCAGTCCCGCTGCACACGCTTCCGCTTCGGCCCCCTCACCCCGGAGCTGATGGTGCCCCGGCTGCGGCACGTCATACAGGAGGAGGGGTGAGCCGGGGGAGGGGGGGGCAGCACGGGACGTGGGGGGGCTCCATAGCATCCTCCGCACCCCCTTCTTCCCCATTCCCCTCCATGGGGAGGAGCAGCGGGCTGCGTTTTCCGCAGTTATATTTCCCTCCAGCAGCGCTGGCTCCCTCTGCAGCCCCAGGTCTTGTTTTCCAGGGTGGATGTGACTGAGGATGGGATGAAGGCTCTGGTTACCCTCTCGAACGGTGACATGCGCAGGGCCCTCAATATCTTGCAGGTACGGACCGTGGCCGTGGCCGCTCTCCCCTCGTGTAAGCCGGCAGCGGTCGGCCCCACGCAGGCGGCTGCCCTGGAGGGGTCAGTGGAGGAAAGGCCGAGCTCTTCATCCCTCCTCCACCCTCCTTATCCTCAGAGCACCACCATGGCCTTTGGGAAGGTGACGGAGGAGAACGTCTACACCTGCACGGGACACCCCCTCAAGTCTGACATTGCCAACATCCTCGACTGGATGCTGAACCAGGACTTTTCCACCGCCTATCGCAGTATCCTTTTTCCTCCGCCGGCCCTGGGATTTAACCCCCACTGCTGTAAATCCTCCTCTTTGCCAGGGCTTCCCGTCCTGTGACCTCTTGCTCCGGCTGGGGTGGGTGCTGCTCGCTGGGGAGGGTCCTCGCGGTTGTCGCGGGGATGAGGAGTGGGATCCCGCAGGGAAAGGCCTGGAAGAAAGCCCTTCACTCGCTCTCATCTCAGAAATCACGGAGCTGAAGACGCTGAAGGGCTTGGCCCTGCAGGACATCCTCACCGAGATCCACCTGTTTGTGCACAGAGGTAGGGGCTTGCGGGGCCGGCTCCTGGCTGACCCTGGGAGGGCCAACCGTCCCCCCCCAGCCCGCACTGACCCACGCCATCTCCTTCTCTCCGCAGTTGATTTCCCGCCCTCGGTCCGCATTCAGCTGCTGATCAAAATGGCAGACATCGAGTAAGTGTCTGCTCACCCCCGCTCCTTGCCCCGAAACACCCTGGCTGGAGGCGGGGGGGGGCTGCCAGCGCGCTCACCCCGCGGGGGTCACCGCTACTGCACTGTGCCGAGTCCTGGCAGCCGGTGGGCACCGCTGGCAGACGCCCACAGCCCCTGTGCATCCGTCCCTGCCGCATAAACCCGCCAGCACTGCGCTTGGCTTGCTCGCTTGGGGCCATCGCTTTGTCGGGACGCGGACGGTGGTGTAAACACCCAAACCTGCCCTTGCCCCCTGCTCCAGGTACCGGCTGGCTGCTGGGACCAGTGAAAAGATTCAGCTGAGCTCCCTCATCGCGGCTTTCCAAGTCACCAGGGACCTGATTGTGGCCGAAGCCTGAGTCCTGCCGGGTGGATCCTTGCTTGCAAAGCCGGATCTCGCGGAAGCTGGAAGGGATCGTCAGCCCCATGCCCGGAGCTGCTCCCTGCAGCTTTCCACTTCCTTTTCGCAAGCCTTGAGCCCGCAGCCGGGGCGCGCGAGTCGGGCAGCGTTGTTTCTAAGCTTCACCGGGAAATACAGATGCCTCTAAAGCCCAGCAGGTTGCACTTGTCTTTTCTTTTCCCTCCCGTACAGCAAGGACCGAAGGGAGGTGGTCGAGCCTCACCCCCTGCCCCTGTCCCATTGCAAAGGCCTTGCGCCCGCACAGGCTGAAGTCCAGCTGCTGTCACCTGCCTGCAAAACCTCCCTTCCTTGCAGGGCAGAGCTTGTGCCACCCCGTCGCTCATGCAGCCGAGCGGGGCAGCCGTGCACAGCAAGCTGTGCGGGGACGGCGCAGTTTCTTGCCGTGACATCCCTGTTACAAGAGGGGACGCAGCTGTGGGCGACACCTGTACGGGTTAGGGAAACGCCAGCTTTCTGGGTTCAGCTGCTCGCAAGGGAAAACATCCCGGGGAGCATTTTAGAGGAGACATTCCCCATCTTCTCCATCAGCTGGGGTCACGGCTTCGGGCTCGTGCACAGACCGAGCCCTCTAGCATGCAGGGGGCTCAAAGCACATGCTGTCACTCCAGAGACCGGCTAAGCTGGAGGGAGACAAGCACACGAGACTGCTTCATGCACAGCATGTCCCGACACGGGGCTGCTGGAGTGCCGAGTTCCAGCGGGGAGAGAAAGCAACAGAGGAACGGGAGCTGGGGGCTGTGTGAAGCCCCGTGTCCCACCTTCACGGTGGACTGATCCTCCCCAGCACCCACCGCTGAACACTCCCTGGTCTGCTGCACTTCAGAGCCGAGCGAGCACTCGCTGCCGCCCCGACAGCCGCAGCAGGAAGGCTGGAGGCCCTGGGCCCCAGCCCGCTGGAGCCTGCCCTGCCAGGTATTCCCCAGGTCACCTCTACGAGCCAAGAGGAAAGACGTGAGGAATAATTTTTTTATTCTGTCATCGCTGTCGCCTAATCCGCAGAGACCTGCTCGGGTTTGTCCAAATCACGCCCAGACCAGGAGAGCGGCAGAGCCCGCGCTCCTCCGGCAACAGTACAAACCGGTCCCGGTGAGGGTCGGTTTTGTCGGGGACGGTCGCAGCCCCGTATTCGTACGAACGACAAAAGCTCCGCTCAGACTGCGGCTGCTAACCTTCAACCCACAACATTGCACTTGGAAGCAAAAGCACCTGACCCAAAACTTGCAGACAGCAGGGAGACAGGGGGACCTGTGTCCCCTGCGGGGCCACCGCAGCTGTGCCCCTTGCCCTCTGCATGCATTTTTGTTGGGTTCTAGTATTATTATACCGAAAAATCCCTCCACGTTCACAGACACAGCCCCAAAACAAGGGGAGTAGCAATCCTCCTGCCCCACGGCTCACGAATCAGCGAGACGTCGTTGCTGCGGTGTCTCCTCTGACCCAGGCCGAGCCCCGCCGCTGGGCAGAGGGCTCTCGCCTCCATGCCTCCGCTTTCTCCACTGCCTTAAAAGGTCCGGTAAGTAAGGAATTCCTTCAGCTTCCTGGGAATGGGGAGCGCGAGGACCTGGTACGTCGTCAGGAAGGTGCGCAGAGCTTTGCGACACAAGTGCTTTAGCGACGAGAGGACCCTTGGAGCAGTCCAGAATTGCACGTGGCCATCCCTGGTCCTGCAACGGGACCCAAACAAGCCGTGAGCACAGGGCAGAGCGTCGCGAGAAAACTCAATTACCCCCAGATATCCCCAGCTCGCAGCAACCACGCGCTCCCCAGCCCAGGAAACCAGCCTGCACCCCCAGGGAAGCCCAGAATTTGCTGAGCAGACCCAGAGCTGCAGGAGGAGGGAGCAGCCACGTGTTTCCCCGCTCTCTTCTCCCGCATACGCACCCCGTGGCAATGAAACCGCCGTGTGGAAAGTACATGCAGCACAGGCCGTTGGTCATGGGAGCAAACGCAACCGGAGACCGCAGCTCCAACGCCCAGATCCTCAGGAGCCTAAGGAGAAAGGGAGGGGACACGATGCCAGGCCCACATCCACGCAGTGCCTGCAGCTAAAATAAAGCCTCTGGGTTCACCTGAATGCATGCAAACTCTGGAGTAGGATTTTCTTCCCATGGGCTTAGAGCATCCCAGGACCGTCACAACACGGCAGCAAGGCGGGAGGCACTGTCCCCTGTAGAGCTGAGCTGGACGCAGACAGAGCTAGTGACTGGGCTGACGGGGACAGTGAGGGCGGCACGGCACGCAGGACACGGGCCCCGGCTCATCACTCAAGAGGGGCGACAGGGCCCTGACCTTGCTACCCCTTGCCACAGCCAAGCCGCGGTGTCCCAGGCAGCCTGCCCTTTCCCCTTACGCTGGGCATTGGTGGGGACCTGGCATGCGAGGTCTGCTCCCCACGGGCACGTCCTGAGCTCCTGGTTCGTTTTGGTACTGTCATCCTGGGACCCTCTTCCCACTAGAGGTCCCCAAGGGGGTTCACTCACCTGTCGTCCGCCACCGTGGCCAGGTAGAGGCCCTCAGGAGAGAAGCAGACGGAGCGCAGGGAGCTGGTGTGGACTTCGCTGCTGTAGTCCACCGCTGAGTGCAAGGGGACGTGGCTGCGGGTGGGGAGAACAAACCCAGCGTCAGCCCCAGGCTGCCGTGAGCCCCATCCCCGGTGTTCCGGGGCTGGCAGAGGGGCCAAACCCAGCAAGTCAGAGCCCCCCTTCAGCCGCTGGAGACAGGGGAGAGGTGCTGGCTGTGCCCAACTAGAAGGGAAGGCCACGCCTAGCCCCAACAATCCCCCACGGCGTTGCTGTCCCCCTTCCACGGTCCCTCACCAGCCCCCCGGCTCCATACCGCAGCGTCCTCAGCTGCTCCCCGGTGTAGGGGTCCCACATGATGACGCAGGCGTCGTAGGAGGCGGTGACGAGGAGCGCCGAATCTGGCGAGAAGTCGCACGACACCACGCTGCTCTGGTGCCCCTCCAGCCTCCGGATGAGGGTGTAAGACCGCATGCTCCACAGCAGCGCCTGCAGGACACGGGCAGGGGCTGAGGCTGGGAACATCCCCGGGGCAGGAACGGAGGAGAAGCATCTCCCCCTCGGGGTTTAAGGCACATGGGCTCTGGTCCCAGCTCCTCCATGGAGAACCAGAACGGCCGAGGAGGGAAGGTGGCTCTGGCCTGGCCCCTTCTCATAGCGGGGCTTCTCGCATGGGGGCCAAGGGGAGCACTGGATTCAGCAGGACACGGGATGGCTCCCATCCTGCAGGACTCACCGACTTCTCTCCGGCAGCGGAGCAGAGCATGCTGCAGTCCGGGGAGATGGAGCAGCAGTAGACCCACTGCACGTGGCCCGACAGCACCTGGACCTGCCGCCCTGGGGACGGCAGACACACGAGTCACGAGAAGGGAGCATAGAATCATAGAATCATAGAATCATTAAGGTTGGAAAAGACCTCTAAGATCATCGAGTCCAACCGTCGACCCAACACCCCCATGCCCGCTAAACCATGGCCCTCAGCGCCTCATCTACACGTCTTTTAAATACCTCCAGGGATGGGGACTCAACCACTTCCCTGGGCAGCCTGTGCCAATGTTTAACCACTCCTTCAGTAAAGAAAATGAGAAGCAGCGCTGGGCCCTGCCCCTGCTCTCCCCTCCCTTTCCCAAGAGCGAATGCACGTGGGGCTGGGGTGTTCCCCTGGGCAGACCCCAAGCTCTGTCTACTTGCAACCCCCTCCTGCACATCCCAGGCCCCACCTGGAAGAGGACGGCTCTGCTCCGTGTCGCAGGACTCTCCCCTTCTGCCTTGAACACTATTCCCAAAGATCCTCTCCCACCATCTCCCCTACCGAGGCGGGCTTCTCCCCGCTTTCCCGCTGAAGAGCCCAGCCTCAGCCAGGGGTGACCTAGCACCGGGGACATCCCTGCATGCTCCTACCATCTCTGCTCAGGTCCCAGACACGCAAGGTCTTGTCCCGCGAGGCCGACACAAGGATGAGGCTTCCATTGGGAGCGAAGCTCAGGTCTCTGACGACGTCCTGATGCCCCAAGAGGCTGAAGAGGAGGTGTCCTGTGGAGAGGAGCCGCGCTGAGCGCCGTCCCTCCACGGGGAACGAGGCAGTGCCCCTCACGCGCAGGCAGCCCCACTTGGGACAGGGCAGGGGCTCCCGCTCACCCCGGGGAAGTATTTGGGGAAGGATGGAGACAGGATCTCCTTCCAAGGGAGAGCATGGGGAGAGACACCAGCCTGAAGCCATGACTGCTCCCGCTGTCGGCGAGGGCCGCTCACCTGTCTGCACCTCCCAGACCTTGATCTGCCCATCGTTGAGCCCGGTGGCCAGGATCAGGCAGGGAAGACCCACGGCGCAGGCGGGGTCCGTCTCCCCCGCCTCTGCCACCGGCCAGGCGCTGAAGGCCAGGCCCCACACGATCTGGCCGCACTCCAGCGTCTTCTCCTTGGCCACCCCTCGGCTCCTCGCCTCCGCTTTGCTGCCGCGGCTCTTGCGCTCCGAGGTTTTGCAGCCGCTGGGAGAAAGGAGGGACGCACCTTTACCCCCGGGACAGCCTGGCCCCCCAGGATCCTCCACCCCGGCTCCGTGCACCCCCTGTCCATCCAGCCGCCCCCCCATACTCACAGCTCGGCCTCCTCCAGGGGCCAGGGGATCAGCTTGACCACGCAGTGTCCCTGCGACCAGGCGAACCAGGCGCCGTCGGGGGAGAAGGCCACGCTCCAGGTCTCGCAGCTGGATTTCCAGTCGTAGCGCTGGGGACGGCCCGGCTTCAGCTCCGCCAGCAGGACCGGCTCCTCTGGGCGGCGGGACAGCCACGTTACCCCCACCCCGGTCTGGGCTTCACCCCGCTCCTCCCGCCCTCCCCGTGGGGATAGGGGGTCCCGGAGGGGGGGGGGGGGGGGGGGTACCCGCTTCCCCGGCCCTCAGCGAGGCGGCCCCGGTCACCGCGGAGCCCGGCGGCCGCTCGCCGCCCCGCCTCACCTCCGCTCGGCTTCATGGCGGCTCCGCGGCCCACCCGGCCCGGCCCCGCCGCCTCCGCCCGGCCACGGCAAGGCCCCGCCGGGCCGGGCGCGGCCTCCGCGGGCCCAGGCTCAGGCCCAGGCCCAGGGTGGCGGTAGCGGCGGCGGCGGCGGCGCGGTGAGGGGAGCCCCGCTGCCTCCCCCTCCTCCTCCTCCTCCTCCTCCGGCGGCACCGCCCCGCCGCGGCCCGGCCGAGGCCTGGGCCTGGGCGACGGCAGCCGGGGCCCGGGGAGCACCGGCGTGCTGCGGGGGGGGGGGGGGGAAGGTGCCCGGGGAGGGACCCCCTTGCCGGGGGCTTCCCGGGGATGGCTGCCGCCCCGGGCTCTCCGGGGATGGGCTCGGGGCGGGGGGGGGCGGAGGGGCGAGCAGAGCGCAGGCCCCCGGGCAGGAGAAGCGACGGCACAGGGCGGACCCCGGGGACTGCCCTGCCCCGGGGCCCTGCCGCTCCCCGAGCCACGGGGCGGCAGCGGGAGGGACGCGGGCACAGGGCACCCGGGGAACAGGTCGGACGGCAAACAGAGCACCGAGCCGCGCTAAGACCTCCCCTATGGGGACGCCTTGGTCCCCCGGCCCCCCCCGGGTGCTGTGGGGCTGGCGGCAGGGGGGCCTGGCCTCCAGGCTGGGGGCGCAGGCAGATGTCAAGCCCCAAGGGGGACTCCAGGCACCCAGCACCCACACGGTGACACCCACTGGCGGTGACCCCCCCGCCAGTGACCCCCCCAGGGACCCAGCACCCACACGGTGATGCCCCCTGGCAGTGACCCCCCCACAGACCCAGCACCCACATGGTGACATCCCCCCAGCAGTGGCACCTCAAGGACCCAGGACCCACTGCGTGACACCCCCCGCCAGTGACCCCCCCAGGGACCCAGCACCCACACGGTGGTGCCCCCTGGCAGTGACCCCCCCAGTGACCCAGCACCCACACGGTGACACCCACTGGCAGTGACCCCCCACCAGTGACCCCCCCCCAGTGACCCAGCACCCACACAGTGACACCCACTGGCAGTGACCCCCCACCAGTGACCCCCCCCCAGTGACCCAGCACCCACATGGTGACATCCCCCCAGCAGTGGCACCTCAAGGGATCCAGCACCCACACAGTGACACCCCCTGGCAGTGACCCCCCCCAGAGATCCAGCACCCACACAGTGATGCCCCCTGGCAGTGACCCCCCCAGGCACCCAGCACCCACATGGTGACATCCCCCCAGCAGTGGCACCTCAAGGACCCAGGACCCACTGCGTGACATCCCCCGCCAGTGACCCCCCCAGGCACCCAGCACCCACACAGTGACAGCCCCTGGCAGTGACCCCCCCCCAGGGACCCAGCACCCACACAGTGACAGCCCCTGGCAGTGAACCCCCAGGCACCCAGCACCCACACGGTGACACCCACTGGCAGTGACCCCCCGCCAGTGACACCCCCCCCCAGTGACCCAGCACCCACATGGTGACATCCCCTGGCAGTGACCCCCCCCAAGGGATCCAGCACCCACACGGTGACGCACCCTGGCAGTGATCCCCCCAGTGACCCAGCACCCACATGGTGACATCCCCCCAGCAGTGGCACCTCAAGGGACCCAGCACCCACACAGTGACACCCCCTGGCAGTGACCCCCCCAGGGACCCAGCACCCACACGGTGATGCCCCCTGGCAGTGACCCCCCCACGGACCCAGCACCCACATGGTGACATCCCCCCAGCAGTGGCACCTCAAGGACCCAGGACCCACTGCGTGACACCCCCTGGCAGTGACCCCCCCCAGGGACCCAGCACCCACACGGTGGCAGCCCCTGGCAGTGAACCCCCAGACACCCAGCACCCACACGGTGACACCCACTGGCAGTGACCCCCCCGAAGGGATCCAGCACCCACACGGTGACATCCCCTGGCAGTGACCCCCCCAAGGGATCCAGCACCCACACGGTGACAGCCCCTGGCAGTGACCCCCCCAGGCACCCAGCACCCACACGGTGGCAGCCCTTGGCAGTGAACCCCCAGACACCCAGCACCCACACGGTGACACCCACTGGCAGTGACCCCCCGCCAGTGACACCCCCCCCAGTGAACCAGCACCCACATGGTGACATCCCCTGGCAATGACCCCCCCCAAGGGATCCAGCACCCACACGGTGACGCACCCTGGCAGTGATCCCCCCAGTGACCCAGCACCCACATGGTGACATCCCCCCAGCAGTGGCACCTCAAGGGACCCAGCACCCACACAGTGACGCCCCCTGGCAGTGACACCCCCGGCAGTGACCCCCCCAGGCACCCAGCACCCACACGGTGACGCACCCTGGCAGTGATCCCCCCAGGCACCCAGCACCCACACGGTGACACCCACTGGCAGTGATCCCCCCAGTGACCCAGCACCCACATGGTGACATCCCCCCAGCAGTGGCACCTCAAGGGACCCAGCACCCACACAGTGACACCCCCGGCAGTGACCCCCCCAGGCACCCAGCACCCACACGGTGACACCCACTGGCAGTGATCCCCCCAGTGACCCAGCACCCACACAGTGACACCCCCTGGCAGTGACCCCCCCAGGCACTCAGCACCCACATGGTGATGCCCCCTGGCAGTGACACCCCCGGCAGTGACCCCCCCAGGGACCCAGCACCCACATGGTGACACCCCCAGCAGTGACCCCCCCAGGGACCCAGCACCCACACGGTGACGCCCGCCCTGGGTGAGTCACCGCAGGAGACATCTGGCCAGCCCACCCCCGCACCTCCCCCCCCCCCGAAATTCGCCATCCCTCCAGCCCCCCCCAATGCCCCCCGCTATGCCTGGCTGGGGGGGGGCCACACACCAACAGGGCAGTGGGGACAGGGGGGACCTCACCCCCCAGTGCTCATCCTCCTTCATCCCCCCCGCCCCCCCCCCCCCCCGCACTGCGGCTTGGGGTCCCCCGTGCGGAAAAGCCGGGGCGTGGGGAGTGTGGGGATCTGGGGAGCGTCGCGGTGCTGCACCCGCAGGCACCCGGGATCTGCTGGAGTCTCCCCGGGCTGGCTCAGGGTGTCCCCTGCAAGGGCAGGGGGCACCCAGGGTGGGGGGCAAGGTCCCATGGGGGGCTCAGGGATCACCGTGCCAGAAGCCCCCCCCAAGCTGGCTGCTTCCTCCACTGCATCCCCACCCCGAGGCCGACACTCATGCCAGGCTCCCCATGGCACCCACTGCCACTTTGGGGTCCGGGGAGAACCCCCCCTCCCCCCCCCAGCTCGGGGACAGTCCCTAGTGCCACTCGGGTGCGACGGGACAGAAGCTGCCCCCTCCCCGAGGGGCCAGCGCTCTGCCATGGCCCTGTGCCTCAGTTTCCCCATTGCTAGAACGGGGGGGGGGGGGGGGGCTTTGCCCACGCCGGTGGGTCTCTGGTGCGCAGGGGGACCCCCACGGCGAGCTGCTCGTCCGCTGGGCCGGTAGGCACGAGGCCAGCCCACCCAAGCTCGCCCGCCGCCGCGTGCCCGCGCGCTCCGGCTCGCTTGCTCTCGCCCGCTGCTCCGGCGCAGGTGGGGAGCGAAGCAGCGAGAAAAACAACTGAGAAGAGGAAAAAGGAAGAAGCGACAGCGAGAAGCGGTCGGGGAGGAGGAGGAGGCCGGTGGCGGCAGCCCCACCGGCGGTGCGGGGGGCTCGGGGCACCCCGGGGCACCCACTGCAGAGCCCCCCCATGGACTCCTAGGCGCCCGCCCCGAAGTTCGCCGGCATGGCCAAAACCACCTCCCTGCACTGCCGGGTGGTGGAGGGGAAGGACCTGCCTGCCAAGGACGTGTGAGTGGCTTGGGGGGCTCTCGCCCCCCAATTTCCCTCTGCCCCCCACCCTGGGAGACATGGCGGGGGGGGGCTGGGTGCCCTGGGTGCTCTGCTCTCCCTGCTGTATTGGGGGTCCCTGCTTGCACCCATGCTGGCAGGGACCCATTGCCCCAAAGGCAGGGTCTGGGGGCGGCAGGGGACTGCCAGCCCCCCTCAGACCCCCCCCGCAGGAGGTGTATGAGCCCCCCAACCCCTCGGGCATCCCCTTGGTGCCCCCCAGCAGGGCGGGCACACGGTGTCCCCCCAAGGCTGTGGGTAGCACTGGGGGGGCACAGCCCCCCGCACCCCCACATAACTGCTGGGCATCCGTGCCCAAGGCGGGGGGGGGCGCTGAGGGGGACAGGGAGACCCCCTGCCTGCTCCTGCCTCGTGGATACGCCTCGGCGGAGCTGGCAGCCCCGGGCTCCTCCGGATGTGCCAGCCTGGCACCGCCGGCCGCTCCCAGGGACGGCTGCGAGCAGCGGGGCCTCCCTGCCTCAGTTTCCCCACCCAGCAGGGGTCATGGTGCCATGCTGGGTGCCCCACTTCGGGGGGGTCTGGGCACGGCAGGGTGATCCAGACCCACCAGCATGGGGGTGATGGGGGTGAGGTGCCCGGTGCCGCTCCCAGCCCCCCCAAATCCAGCTTGGAGCCGTGCTGGGGCTGCGGAGGGGCTCGGGGTGACCTGCTCTCGTCCGGGCTCTCGGGGGGAGTCGGGAGCTGTCGACCCCACAGCGCGCTGCCAAGGTTTGCCTGCCTGTCCCTGCCAGACCAGCCGGGCCGTGGGCTTTGCTCTACTGGGAGGCGCTGAGATACCCCTGGGGATTAACAACGCCGTCGGTTAGCCAGCATGCAACATCGCCCGGGGTTCACAGCAAGCGGTGCTGAGCCCCCAGCCTCAGCCCAGGACCTTCCCGTCCCCCACTCTGTGGCTGGGACAGAGGCTGGGGTCACCTCCTTTGCCCCACCCGGGGTCTGGCTCCTTGCCGGAGCGCCTCCCGTAATCCCCTGCCTCCAGCAGCTGGGGATTCGGGGCTCCAGCATCGCCCCAGGCACGCCACCCCGGGCTGGCATCCCTCGGTGCAGGTCCGGCTGCCGTAAATGAGCGGGGAAGGGGCTTTGCAGGGACCAGGTGGAAGAGCCCTGGATCCGGCCCTTGTCCCCTCCACCCCGTCCTCCCCCATGGAAGGGGTTAAGCCTGGGAAGGGCCCTGGGCCAGGCTGGTGTCACCCTGACACCGTGGGTTGCCACAGAAACTCGGGCTCGGCTGCGCCGCCGGCAAGACACCGGTACCCACAGGTGGGGGGCATGGGGATGCGGGACGATGGCAATGGCTCGGGGTGGCCTGCAGCGGGGGCCAGGAAAAGGTGGTGTCCCCCTCCCGGTGTCAGTTGCTGGGCTGGGCTGAGACCGGGCAACTCATCTCACCCCCTGGGGCTGGCGCTTCACTGGCGGGGTTTGAAGTGATGCTTGGATCCAGCCCCCTGAGCCCCCCCCCCCCAGCAGTAGCCCCCGAGGACTGGTGGGACCCCCAGGTGGGGGGGCTGACCCTGCGCACCCACATCCCCTGCCCAGGTCCGGCTCCAGCGATCCCTACTGCGTGGTCAAGGTGGACAACGAGGTGGTGGCCAGGTAGGGGGGACACCGCGCCACCCCGGGGAGGGGACGCCTGGGGGACGGGCCAACTCGCTGGGGGTGCAGCCACCTCTCCCATCACCGGCAGGACGGCCACGGTGTGGAAGAGCCTGAACCCTTTTTGGGGGGAGGAATACACCCTGCGTCTCTCCCACGGCTTCCGCAGCCTCACTGTTTACGTGCTGGATGAAGACACCATCGGGTAGGGGGGGCAACGGGGGCACGGGTGGGCACCAGCCACCCGTGGGGAGCCCCCCGAGGGGTGGCATGTTCCCGCCAGTGGCCTCAGCGCCCGCCGTGTCTCTGCCCTCGCAGGCAGGATGACGTTATCGGCAAGGTCTCGCTCAGCCGCCAGCAGATCTCAGCTGAGCCGCGGGGTGAGTGGGGGGCACAACGGGGGGCTGAGGGGGGGCGGCGGGGCCCGTCCCCACGCCTCGGGGCACCCACTCCATCCCCCTCGGCAGGTGTTGACAGCTGGCTCAGCCTGGCGCCCGTGGACCCCGACAAGGAGGTGCAGGGCGAGATCTACCTGGAGCTGCGGGTCCCCGAGCAGGGCCACCCGCGGGTGCTGCGCTGTCACCTCATCGAGGCCAGGTAGCGGGGGGCTGGCAGGGCACGATGGGGGCGCAGCCATCCCAGGGTCTTATTTTTGGCTGGGGGGGGTCTGGGCAGCGAGAGGAGGGGAGGTGATGGGGACGGCGGTGGCACGGGGCTCGTACTCCCCCCTCAGCACCGGGAAGGGCCCTCGCTGTGTCCTGCTTGGGGACGTCAATGATGCCAACCCGCGTGTGACGATGCTGTGGGGTCTCAGCAGGGAATGCGCTGCCTCGGACACTGCCAGCCCTGCTCGGGGACAAGGACGAGGGGACAAGGGGCAGAGCTGAGTGGCCCAGAGGGCCACGGGGTACCTGGGGACGGTCCCCGTCAGGCCAGCTGGCTCTCGCGCTGGGTTTCTCCCCTTTGGTTTCAAAATTGGGGGAAACTGAGGCACGCCCCAGGCTGCCCCTCTGCTTCGCGCTGGTGTGTGTGCGTGTGTGCGGTGTGTGGTGTGCACGCGTGTCTGCATGTATGTGTGCGCGTGCCCACACAGGCGGCTGCCAGACGGCAGGCTGCTGGCAGCGGAGCAGGTGGCACAGGCAGCATCCCGCTGCCATGGCAACCGAAGCGGGTACCAAGGCAACGGGATGGCCATGGGGACAGGCAGGAGGGACAGCAGAGCCTCCCCCCCCCCCGCTGTGCCATTTGGCCCCCAGGGACTGGGGGAGGAGGGGGTTTGGGGGAGGAGCGCTGGGGAACGGGGACCCACTCTCACCAGCATCCCCCCAGCACCTGTCAGCTGCCCCACGGGTGCCCGGTGTGCCCAGGCAAGCCGGGGGAAAGGGGGGGCACAGGGGTGCAGGGACCATGCTGGCGGGGACGGGCCCCCTGCCCGCTGCGCCCCCGCTGACTCCCACCTCCCCGCAGGGACCTGGCCCCCCGGGACCTCTCGGGCACCTCGGACCCCTTTGCCCGGGTGTCGTGCTGCGGGCACACGTTGGAGACAGCCGTGAGTCAGGGTGCTGTGTGCTGGGACCCAGAGGCTCGGGCACCTCGTCCCCTGCAGCCACCGGTCCCTGTCCCCGGCAGGTGATTAAGAAAACCCGTTTCCCGCACTGGGACGAGGTGCTGGAGTTTGAGCTGGCGGAGGGCGAGCCGGGGGAGGCCATGCTGAGCGTGGAGGTGTGGGACTGGGACATCGTGGGCAAGAACGACTTCTTGGGACGGGTGAGGACCTCGGGGCACGCTGGCACGGGGCAGGGTCCCCAGGGGCACCTCTGCACCCCCCAGCCCCTCCCCGTGCTTGGCATCTGGATGACCATGGGTCAGGACCCATGGAGATGGGATGGGGGCAGGGGTATGTGCAGCCGCTGAGCCAGGGGCAGCGCCGTATCCAGCCCCCCTGCCTGTCCTGGGCTCTCCCCCGAGGAGGGGTCCCCACTGGCGGGGGAAGCGAGGTGTAGCACAGGGTGCTGGCACGTCCCCCCCCCCCCGCCTCAGACCCTGCCTCCGGCCCCGCAGGTCGAGTTCCCCCTGGACACCATCCGCACGGACCCCACCAAGGGCTGGTTCCAGCTCCTGCCCTTCCCCAGCACCACCGAGGACCACGGGTGAGTGCAGGCAGCGGGGCCAGGCAGCTGCCTGCACCCTGCATGAGCAGCTCCCCAGGGCGGCTGTGCCCAGGGGTCGCTCCCCCATCCCGGCTGGGAAGGAGCCGGGGTGATGGAGGGCGGTGGGTGCAGGATCCGGCCAAGCCCCTCCCGTGTCGTTGCAGGGGGCAGCTGGGCGCCCTGCGGCTGGTCGTGCGGCTGGTGGAGGACAGGGTCCTGCCCCCCCCCTACTACCAGCCCCTCATCCAGCTCCTCACCGAGCCCATCCTCTGCCCGGGCCAGGTGGGTGCTGTGGGGTGGAGGGACCCTCAGGGGCAGCCGGGGATGACCCCAGCGCGGGGGCCTTGCCGTGCCCACCCTGCCCTCCCCACAGCCCCCCGCCGGCACGGCCCTGGCCGTCCTGGAGGAGGTGACCTCGGGGGAGAGCCGGCAGGACGTGGCCACCAAGCTGGTGAAGATCTTCTTGGGGCAGGGGCTGGCCGTGCCCCTCCTGGACTATCTCACCGCCCACGAGCTGGCCAGGACCAGTAAGTGCCAGGACTGGGGGGACCACCTGCACCCCCCCAGCCAGGAAACTGGATTGCCAGGGTCCCCCCAGACCTCCATGGGGAGAAGAGTGGGGCCACCAAGGGGGAAGCAGGAAAGGTGCCACGTGTCCGCGGGGTCGGGCACACCAGGGACGGCTGGGGCATCGCCCCGTGCCCGCCTCGCCACGGCCTCTGCGCTCTTTCAGCGGACCCCAACACCCTCTTCCGCTCCAACTCGCTGGCCTCCAAGTCCGTGGAGCAGTTTATGAAGGTGAGTGTGGAAGGGGACACCGGCCAGGTCCCCGCTGCGCCCTCCTATGATGGCATTGGGGCACAGAGCCAGGCAGGGCATCTGGGAACAGTTTGGGGACAACGATGGTGACTTCCCATCCCTTGCAGGTGGTGGGGCTGCCCTACCTGCACGACGTCCTGAAGCCCGTGGTGAACCGCATCTTTGAGGAGAAGAAATACGTGGAGCTGGACCCCGGCAAGATGGAGCTGAGCCGCAGCAGGTGAGTGCAGGGGGATGGCTGGGGGGGACGTGGTGCCTGGCACGTCCCAAGACATCCCCATCCCAGTGTCCCCTGCGGGAGGGGGTCACCCATTGCTGCTGAGCCCGTGGGGCACCTCAACGGCTTTTGGCCAATTCAGGGTGGCCCGTTCCTGGGCAATCGGGTGCCCCCTGACCCGGCGGTGTCCCCACAGGAGGATCTCCTTCAAGGGGTCCCTGTCGGAGGCACGGGTGCGGGAGAGCAGCCTGGAGCTGCTGAAGGGATACCTGGGGGACATCGTCGACGCCATCGTGGGCTCGGTGGAGAAGTGTCCCCTCATCATGAGGGTGGCCTTCAAGCAGCTCCGCAGGCGGGTGGAGGAGCGGTTCCCCTCGGCGCAGCATGAGGTGGGGCAGGCGGCAGGGCTGGGGCGGGGGGTCCGCGTGCCACCGGGACCACCGCCCCGAGCCCTGAGCTGTCCCTGTCCCTGGCCAGGAGGTGCGGTATTTCTCCATCAGCGGGTTTCTTTTCCTCCGCTTCTTCGCCCCCGCCATCCTCACGCCGAAGCTCTTCAGCCTCCGGGAGCAGCACGCCGACACCCGCACCGGCCGCACGCTCCTGCTGCTCGCCAAGGTGCGAGGAGCCCGGGGAGGGATGGGGACCTGGGGGAGAGATGGGGACCACTGGGAGAGATGGGGACCTGGGAGAAGAGATGGGGACCTTGGGGAGAGATGGGGACCCCAAGGAGGGATGGGGAACCTGGGGAAGGGCAGGGACCCTGGGGAGTGATGGGCACCCTGAAAGAGATGGGGACCTTGGGGAAGGACAGGGACCCCGAGCAGGGGTGGGGACCCTGAGGAGGGATGGGGGTCTCAAGGAGGGCTGGGGAGCCCAGGAAGGGATCAGGACTCCAGAGGGACCTCAGAAAGGACAGAGACTTCAGGGAGGGATGCGGATCCTGTGGAGAGATGGGGACCCATAAGGGATGGGGATGCCAGGGTGGGATGGGGACCCCAGAAAGGCAGGGAGACCCTGGGGAGCAGCAGGAACCCAGGGGAGGGATGGGAATCCTGGGGAGGGACAGGGAACCTGCGGAGGGACAGTGAGCCCAGGGAATGATGGGGACCCCAAGGAGGGCAGAGCCATTCCTGCCCCCATGCCACGTGCCACGGGCTGCTCCTTCCCACGCCGCTAGAGGCCAGCCCTGCCCGTCACCGGGTCGTGCCACCACGCATCAGGCACAGCGCAGGAGCCGACCTGGGGCAGCAGTTGTGTCCTATCACCCCCTGGGCTGCTCCGCTTTTCCACTTTCCTCCCCAATTCCCAAGCCCCCGGGGTTCAGGGGAGCAGCCGGAGGCGGGGGTGTCCCCCCGCAGCCTCCACGCCATGGCGGGTACGGCAGCGTAAGCCCTTCACCGCGCGGGGCAGGCGCTGCAGAGCATCGGCAACCTGGGGCTGCAGCTGGGCCAGGGCAAGGAGCCATGGATGGCCCCGCTGCACGCCATCCTGCTGCCCAGCGTCACCCGCGTCAAAGCCTTCCTGGACGGCCTGGTCGAGGTGGAGAGCGCCGAGGGTGAGCGGGCACGCCGGGCACCGTGGGGGCATGGGGGGCACCACTGGTGCTGGGTTCGGCCATGCCAGCACCCAACATGGGTGGCATCATCCCTGCTGTCCCCCATCTCCTGGGAGCATCCCCAGGGAGGGGGACCTGCTCAGTGCCATGCGGATGCTGCCAGGACGGCCGGGAAAGGGCATCCTCGGGCTGGGGGAGGCGGTGGCACTTGGGGTGATGCCGCTGCCTCCCTGCCTGGCCGTGCCATGGCTGCAGCGGGTGAGGGGCCAGTGCCGCCGGCACTTTTCTGCCCCTCGGCCACCATCAAGGAGGGGTACCTGCACACCCGCACGGCGGGGGGGCCCGTCCTGCTGCCCCGCTTCGCCTTCAAGAAGAGGTACTTCTGGCTAAGCAGCGAGGCCCTGACCTACGCCAAGTCCCCCGAGTGGCAGGTGGGTGCTGCCCGTGACCCCCACCCTGTGTCAGGTGCCTGGGGGGACGGGGGACGGGGGTGCAGTGAGACGCGGTGTTTCGGGGTTCCCAGGTGCGCTGCTCCATCCCCGTGCCACGGATGCGGGCGGTGGAGCAGGTGGACGAGGGTACCTTCCAGCACCCCCACGTCATGCAGATCGTGGCGCAGGATGGCGCCGGGCAGCTCCACACCACCTACATCCAGTGCAAGGTCAGTGCCCCCCGCCCCGTCCCAGGCACCCCGGGAACCCCCCACCCCAGCACCTCAGGAGCCCCCTCCCCAACACCCTGCCATGGGGCACCCCCAGATTCCATGGGAACAATGGGAATGGTCCTGGTCTCAAATCCAGCTATACCCAGGCACTGGCTGTACTGGGAACCCTGGGGCGCCCAGCCCTGGCTGTACTGGGGTCAAGGGGGTGTCTGGGCCCTGGCTGTACCGGGAAAACTGGGGTATCCTACTCTGGCTGTACTGGGATCACTGGGGTACTAGCTCTGGGATACTGGGATCAGTGGGTCCTATCGGTATCAGCCATATTTGCACTGGGGTCACCGGGCTACCCTGGCTCCTGCGGTGCCATCTCCCCACCAAGTCCTACCTGGGCAGCTTTGCCATCAAACTGTCACTCCCGGTCACCTGGCCCTGGTGCCCACCACCATCCCTGGTGCCCACCCCTGCCAGGGACCCCGTCAGCATGGCCCGTGCCCGCCTCCACCCTCCTCCTCCTCCCCGCCAGCAGTGCCCAGTGCAGGGTGCCTTGTGGGTGCCTGGTGGGGTGCCACCCTCCCTCCCTGTCCCCGCAGAGCGGCCAGGAGCTGTGGCAGTGGCTCTGGGCGGTGCGGCAGGCCAGCAGCACCAACGAGGCCATGCTGCCCACCTGCCACCCGGGCACCTTCCGCGCCGGCCGCTGGACCTGCTGCCTGCAGCCTGCCTGCACCGGTAAGGCCGGCAGGCAGCGTAGGGTGGGATTTCCCCTGGGTAGGGGATGCGGGGGTCCCCCAGCACCCCCACTGCTGCTGTCGTTGGCAGCGCCTGGGTGCAGCCGGACCCACAGCACCGTGGTGCTGGGCGAGTGGAGCGATCCCCTGGACCCCGCGGCGGCGGCGCAGACCCTCTACAGGCACCTCCGGCGGGCGGGGGCCCGGCTGTGGTGAGGCTGGGGGGGGGGGGGCCTGGCCTGCAGCAGGGGGGTCCCGGGGGACCCCAGGTGCTGGCGGGCAGGGTGGGAGCGTGCTGAGGGTCCCTCTCCTGCAGGGCAGCGGGGGCCGAGGGTCCAGAGGGCAGCGCGGCGTCCGAGCCCCCCTGCCCGGGGCAGGCAGGTACGGGCAGCCCTGCTGCGGGGCGGGGGTGATGGGGACCCTGCACCCCGGGGTGCTGCCTGGGACGGCCCCTGCGTGGGGCAGCTGGCACACGCATGCACACCCCGATGCACACTCGCATGCACACGCTTGCACACACTTGCACACATTTGCACGGGCATGCACACGCATGCACACACTTGCACACGCTTGCACCCTCGCTCCCCCCCCCAGCACTCAGCTGGTCCCCTCCACCAGGGGACAGCAAATATACACAGCCAGGGACACACGGACACGGGGACCCACGCCCACCTGGATGCACGCCTGCGCACACACGGATATGCACGCCCGGGCGCGCACTGATGCACACGCGGGTGCACGCGTGGGTACACCCACACCCACACAGAGCTTCAGACAATCCCACACCCCTGCACACGCACACCCTTCCCCCCCCCGGATACACCCACCCCCCCCCTAAACACCCACCCATCCCCACGCACACCCACCCACCCTCCACGCACACACACCCACCCCCACCCAGCAGTGCCTGTCCGTGTCCGTGGGGCGTTCGGGGGGGGGGGGGGGGCGTAGGGTGGGATGTGGGGGGGACGGATGAGGAACGGTGGGACAGGCTGGGATGGGGGGACGCGGGGGGACGGAGTGGGACATGGGGGGGTGGGGGGTGGGGGTCGGGGGGTGGGTGCCGGAGATGGGTGTCAAGGGTGGGTGCCGGGGGTGGCTACCGGGGATAGGTGCCGGAGGGGGGTGCCGGGGGGGTGCTGGGCGTGGGTGCCGGGGGTGTACCGCGAGCGGGTGCCGGGGATGGATGCCGCGGGCGGGTGCTGGGGATGGGGTGCCGGGCGCGGCGCTGACCCTGCCGGGGGGCACAGGCGGGCCCGTCGGGGGGCGGCTGCACGTGGTGCTGCGGGACCTGGACATCGCCCACGACGCCTTCGCCCGCCGGGACGGCGCCCCGGGGCCGCCCCCGAGCCCCCCACCGGCCCCGGCGCCCGCCATTTGAACGGCGGCATCTGGGACTACACCTCCCAGCATGCCCTGCGCCCCCTCGGCTCCCGGCCCGGCCTGCCCGCGCCGCGGGGCCTGCTGGGAGCTGTAGTCCCCGCCACCCACCCCTCTCCCGCTGCCCCCCGCCTCCCCCCTCTACGTGGGGGCCTCATCCCACCCGGGACCCGTGTCCCGCGGGGGGTGCCCGTGTGCGGGGACAGCGGGGCTGGGCCCCCCCCGGGCACCCCCCAGCACACGTGTGTGCAAACACACACACACACACACACATGTGCTCCTCTGTCCACGGGGGTGCCCCAACCTCCCCCCCCCCCCCCCCGCCAGCCCAACATCCCCGCAGGGAAGGACCGACACCCACCCTCAGCGACACCCCACTGGGGAACGGATCCTGTGGCGATGCCACCCAGCACCCCGGGAGGGCAGGAGGTGCAGGGACACGAATGGGGACACGGGGAGGACATGGTGGGGACACTGGCCCGGCGCGGGGTGTATTCTGTAACACAGAGATGTACACATGGCACCGGCTGTACGCGGCTCCGTGGGGCGGCGGCGGGTGGCACGGGTGGCACAGGTGGCACGCGGCGGCTGACGCACAAAGAGGCCACGGGTAGAAAAAGAAAAGCATCAGCCCACGATGCTATCGCCACAGGAGCGGGGCAAACCGGGACGGGGCGGGGGGGACACAGGGACGCGTGGCAGGTGGCACTGGGTGGCCCAGGATGGGGGACGAGCCCACCCGGCAGGGCTGCGGCGTCGGCAGCGAAGCGGCGCGGGCGGCGGTGGCACGGGCAGGGACGCTGGGCCGAGGGGGCGGTGGGGAGCCCCTCACCCTTGCCTCAGTCCTTCAGGGTGGCCTCGGAGACGCCCTGGGCCAGCAACTCGGCCAGGACGTTGTCCAGGTAGTTGGGATCGGGGTAGCCATGGCCCGTCAGGTTGGAGCCGAACTCGGTCTTGTGGTGGATCTCGTTCCACACCACCGTGTCCGACTCCCCCGTAGTGTTGGAGGTGCCGATGGTGAAGATGAGCCGCCGGTCCCAGGCCACGATCAGCAGCTTCAGCACCTGCGGCGGGCGGGCACGGCCATCGCTCGCCCACCTGGCACCCCAAGCCCTCCTCCCGCCTGGCACAGCACGGCCCCCAGCACCCCAGGGTGCAGGATTCAGCCTCAGCACAGTGCCCGCGTGGCACCACCCTTCCCTGTGGCACACCCCAGCCCCACCCTGGCACTGCTGCATCCTCCCCATCCCTTCCCATCCCATCCCTTCCTATTCTATCCCATCCCTTCCCATTCTATCCCTTCCCCCATCCCTTCCCATTCTATCCCATCCCTTCCCATCCTATCCCTTCCTATCCCATCCCATCCCTTCCTATTCTATCCCATCCCTTCCCATTCTATCCCTTCCCATCCTTTCCCATTCTGTTCCATCCTTACCATTCTATCTCATCCCATCCCATCCCTTCCCACCCCATCCCATCCTATCCCATCCCATCCCTTCCCATTCTATCCCATCCCTTCTCTTCCCACCCCATCCCATCCCTTCTCACCCCACCCCATCCCATTCCCATCCCATCCCTTCCCATTCTATCCCATCCCATCCCACCCTGGTGCCATCGGGGACGCTCACCTTCCTGCCCTTCTCGTTGTCGGGCAGGTAGCAGTGCCGCGGGAAGCCGCGTGCCGTGAACTTCTTGCCGGGATTGGGGTGCTCCGGGCCCTGGGTGGGAGGGCAACGGGGTGAGCGGGTGGCACAGGGTGGGGGGCACCCAGCCCGGCAGGGGTCCCGGGGGCGGCGGGCGCAGGGACCTTACCTGGATGCCGGTGGGGATGTCGTAGACGATCCGGATGGTTTTGGAGTCGGTGTAACCCGGGAGGGAGTGGGGGATGAGGTGAAACTCCATCTTCCCGGGGGGCTGCGTGCCCGTCTTCTCCCCGTAAATGGCCTTACAGGTGGGGCACTGCAGGCTGCCATCCTGCGCGGGCACCCGGGCGGGCATCAGGGACGGCACCCACCCCGCAGCACCCACCTGTGGGGTGTCCCCCCCCCCGGGGTGGGTCCCAGCTCACCTTGTTGCCGTTGTTGTACATGGCCAGGAGGCAGAGGAGGTGGTACATGTGCCCGCACTTGCCCAGCTTGCCCACCAGCTCCGGCTTGATGCCCCTGTGGCTGAGGATGCCCTCGTAGCCGGAGGAGGTGACCAGCCGCTCCATGCAGATGGTGCAATCCTGCTGGGCGCAGGTTGACGGGCATCAGCACCCGGGCAGGACGGGGAGGTCACCCCCGGCTCTCTGCCCGTCCCCTGCCCGCACCTCTCCCCACGCCCAAGTCCCAGGAACCTCCAGTGGCCCCGGGGTGAGTGTGTGCCTGAGCCGCGGCGCCCGGGGATACCCGCTCACCTCATCTGGGGGGTTCTTCACCTTCTGGATGTAGCGGCGCACCACGTCCTCGGGAGTCTTGCCTGCCACAGGCGGAGAGGAGGGAACGCCATCAAGAGCCTGGCATGGTGCTCCCAATGCCCTGCCACCAGTAAGGGGACAGCACAAGGGGGAGGGGGTGCCGGCATGTGGCACGGAGGAGCTGTGGGCATCACCCCAAAACCCTCGGGCAAACCCCTTGGAGGCCCCACCCCCGCAGGCAGCAGCAGTGCCCGTGCCTCAGTTTCCCTTCTGGCAGGAGCTGGCATAGCCGAGGGCACGCAGGGACACCGGTGGCTCCTTACTCTTTTTGAGATGCTTCTTTTTGGTTTTCCTGCAGATGCCGTTGACCCCAGGCACGGGTTTGATGTCACTCTTGCTGACAGGTGGTGGGTGCAGGATGGGTTTGGGGGCGCGGGTCAGGCAGACAGGCAACCCGGCGGCACACATGAGGATGCCCGTCATCCCTGCGCCGGGGGAGAAGTGCTGTCCATCCGTCCACCCAATGGCCGTCCATCCCTCCCTCCGCCTGCCCCACGATGTCACCCAGCGGTGACACCCGGCCGGTGGCAGGACCCCCCCCCCTTACCTGCGAGGGCAGGATGGATGGGGCCGGTGCCGTTCAGGTTCTTGACCGGGAGGGCTGGCACCCTGCGTGGAGACGGGAGGGGAAGGGGCTCAGCCGGGCTGGCAGGGCTGGCACTGTCCCTCCTGTGTGTGGCACGTCCCCTGGGCAGCGTCCTCCCCGTGGGACACAGGACAGGGTGTCCCCTTGCCAGCCTTGGGGGGTTGCTGTTCCATTTCATGGGGCTGTCACCCAGCGCCAGCCCAACGGTGGGGACCCAATGGTGCCGGGGACATCACGTCCTCCTTGACCCAGGGCGGGTGCCTCATCGAGATGTCCCGATGGCGATGCCCCGTGTCCCGCATCCCCCAGAGGGACCGTCCCTGTGCCTCAGCACCTCACCCATTGCCCTGGCCATCACTCCCGTGCCCCAAGGGGACCCCCACCCCTCCAGGGCTGCCAGCACCAAGACCCCCGGGGCAATGGCACGGTGCCTCCATGCCCGCTGGCCCCCGCTGACCCGGGGCACCTCCCGTGTGCATGTGCACCCGTGTGTGCACCTGTGGCTGGGCGCGCACCCGTGTGTGCACCCGCGGCCGTGTCTGCACCTGTGTGTGCACGGCGCTGGGTGTGCACCCGCGGCTGGGTGGGCACCCGTGCGTGCAAGGCTGGGTGTGCAGCTGGGAGCGCAGGCAGATGCCTGCGCAGGCAGATCTGGGTGGGAGCTGGGGACTGGTGCGCAGGTGTGTGCGGGTATGGAGGCGGCTGTGCCCACGGGTGGGGGCGGATGGAGGGATGGATGGACAGATGGCTAGGTGGAGAGAGGGAGGGAGGGAGGGATGGGCAGATGGATGGGCAGACAGACGTGTGGCTGGGCAAGTGGGTGGATGGATGGATGGATGGATGGATGGATGGATGGATGGATGGATGGATGGATGGATGGAAGGAATGGGGCACGCACTGGGATGGAAGACAAACAAGAAAGCCCAGCAGAGGAGCCCTGCGTAGTGCCCAAACGCTCTCCTGCCCCGGGGGGGGCTGCCCCAGCTCAGCAGCCTGGACAGCAGCCCCCACCAGCGGTGTCATCCCCCTCCCCGATCCCAAAGCCCCCCGTGCCCGCAACCATCGCAGTGACGAGTTCGGCAGTGCTCAGTCCCACATGAGCCGGGGCTGCGGGCATTTTCCCTCCCACTCCCAAAGCTGCCCTTACCCATGCCAGGGCAGGGGCAGTGGTTGAGGCCCCAGCCCAGCCCCTCCAGGGTCTTCCTGGCCCCCTCCTACCTGTCCATGGGGATGCGTGGGATGGGGCCTGCATGCCGGTACAGGGACAGGGACAGTGACAGGGACGGGGACAGGGACCGCTTGGCCCAGCACCCAGCGTGCGGAAGCGAAAGCAGCACGTCAGTAGGGGAAGGAAACGCACCAGGACATGCCGGGGGCTCGGTGAACCTGCCTGTCCCCCCAGCCCCCACCTCCCAGCCCCAGCTGGGGCCCCTCTGCCTCCCCCCGCACCCTCCCAGCCCCAGGCTGGATCCTGTCCCCACGGCAGGGAGCTGGGAGGGATGGGACAGGCTCTCCCCTCGTCCCCCGGGATGGCTCGCTGCAGCCCGGGGCACTCACTCCCCTCTGGGGGGGCTCTGATCAAATACCCCGGGGCCGGATCTGGCCCGGTTCCCACCTGAGCGAGCAGCACCGGGGCTTTCCCACGCCGGCAGGCTGCCAGCCGTGCCATCACAGCCTGCTTGTCAGGTCAGGTTTGGGGCCATGACCGCTCCTGCCTGCCCGCCCTGCCTGCCCCTCAGGCCGGTGACAGCCCGGTGCCAAAAGCCCCAAGGGGACACCAGGCTGACCCACCGAGGGGTACGGCCCTGGGGGCTTGGGTGCTGGGACAGGGACACCCACTGGGACACCCCACTGCGGGTCCACTCGTCCACCCGCATCCCCTCAGTGAGTTATTCCCATCCATGTAGGGGACACCGGGGCTGTCGTCCCCATGACGGTGTGCCCCCCAGAGATATGCTCGGTGGCACCGGGTCACAAGCCAGGGTCATACACCCCATGCTGGACAGCAGGGACACAAGTCCCCTCGGACCGGGCACTCCATCTCCTCCAGCTCGCATGGTACAGCATGCCACGGCATGGCACAGCACAGCACGGCATGGCATGGCTTGCCATGGCATGGCACGGCACGGCACGGCACGGCACAGCATGGCATGGCACGGCACGGCACGGCACAGCACGGCATGGCACGGCACAGCACAGTATGACACAGCACGCTGCACAAATCACCACAGCCCCTCTGCAGGGGCAGGGATCCAAGGGGCCGTCTGGGACGAGCCCACTGCTGGGACTGTCCCTCCTGCCACCGTGTCCCCAGGATGGGGAGCCTGAGGCTGGAGGTGACATGGTGCCGGAAAGGCTGGGGCTGCTTGTGCAAGGTGACAGCAGGGGACGAGACACCTCCATCTCCCCTTTCCCCCCGCTCTGTGTGCCCATCCCCGCACCCACCTCGCCTGGCATCCCCACAGCCTCGGTGACACCGCGGCCGTCCCCTTCCCCAGGCCGCCCTCCCCCAGCCAGCTTACCCCGGGGGGACGGTGGCACGGGCGCCGAGTCCGGCCCCCCGCTGCGTGCCAGGCCGGTTGAGGTTGTTGAGCCCGGGCAGCGGCACCCCACCGGGCACGCTCTGGCTGGGGGCGAATGCCCCGCCGGGCACCCGCAGCCCCTCGCCCTTGGTCGTGCCACCCGCCACCGCCGCCGTCCCCGTCCCCACCGGCCATAGAGCCGTCCCGGCGAAGGTGCTGCTCTGGCGGACAGCACCCGGGTAGAGCTTGCGGCGTTGGGAAGCCAGGATGGCGTTGGAGGCGGCGCGGGTGCTGTTGACCAGCAGGCACTGCGGGCAGGAGCAGGGCGTCCCCGTGCTGGTGCCCACCGGCCACGACTGCGACTTGGGGATGGAGCCCATGGTGAGGGGATACGCCAGGTCCATGCGACGCCGGAGCCGGCGCTTGCGTTGGGTTTGCCGGTTCATTTGGGACATGCTGCTGAAGTAGATGAGGTAGCAGAAGCCCAGGGAGGAGAGGTCCAGCCAGGGGTGCTGCTTCTCGTAGGCGTTCTGGATGGTGATGCAGATGTCCATGTCGTAGGGTGTCCAGGAGCTGTTGTCGTTCTCCCATTCCCACACGATGCCCTTCCCCGGGGCCGAGGACGGGTCGTAGAAGTTCCTCCGTACGGGGCGCATGGTCCCTGGGGAGACAGGGGGGGTCAGTGCCTGTGGGGCTCCAGCACCCCAGGGTGCCGGCGGAGGGACCCACGCCTGCACGCACGTGTGCGCGTCCGGTTCCCAGTCCGGCACCCCGCAGGGATGGGGATGCAGAGGCACTTCAGGGTGCAAGCAGCCGCTCTCGCCCTCCGCAAAGCACCCCAGGGTGCAGGAGGGGTGATGGCCACTGTACCCCAATGGGCAGCACCCGCCTCCCCTCTGCCGAGCAGCGGCAGCTGCGGCGTGCGATGGATCGATCAGCGTGTCTGCAGGGCTGCGCCTCCCCGGGGACTCGTGAGGCTCAACAACCTTCCATTAGCGGTGGCAGCAGTGTCGGCTTGGCCGCCAGCCGGGCTGCCGGCGGTTGAGATCACGGCCCCGGCCACCGTGGGAAGGGCGATGCCGCTCAGCCCCCAGCACCTTTTTCCATTCTTCTGGTCCAGGCCCATCTCCGCCCTCCCTGGCCGGGATCCCCTCGCCATCCCCAGGGCTGGGGGAGCATTTCCCGGTCAGGAGGGGTTTCCTGACAGCTGCCGTGGCTCTGGCCGGCGCTGGCAGTCACGGGAGCGAGGTGTTGTCCCCCCCCCGCGCGCGGCCAAATCCTGGCCCCTCGCTGCTTGTTTGCGACCGAGTTGGATGCTGCAGCCGCCTCTGAAGCTCCGCGGTGGGGGGGGAGGCATCGCAGCCCCCTCCTCGAGCCGCAGCCCTGGCAGTGCCCCCGGCGGCACGGTGCCTTTCTATCCCCCCGCCAGCACTGTTTGCCCAGCCCGATTAACGAGGCTAATAATGGTCATTAATCACAGGCCGCGTCAGGCAGCAGAACCTGGCCCCAACTGCCGGCCTGTGCTGAGGCAGCTCTGCCAGCAGCCCCACGGGAGGGAGGGAGGGAGGGAGGGAGGGAGGCTGCTCACCCCGCTCCGGCAGCCTGCGGAGAACCGCTTGTCCCCGCTGTCCGCTCCTGCCCGCATCCCGAATCCCACTGCCGGCTCATATCCACGTTCCACCGCCCGCTCCTGCCCACATCCCGCTCACATCCACGCCCTGCATCCCGCTTGCTTTGGCATCCGTGCCTGCCTCCTTGAGTCCATGTCCCCCATCCTGCCTGCCCACTCATGCCCACATCCCGCATCCCGCTCACATCCGTGTCCCGCAGCCGCTGGTCCTTGCACCTGCATCCCATGTCCCGCTTCCCGCTCACATCCGCATCCCGCATCCCCCTGCCCGCTCACATCCGCATCCCGCATCCCGCTGCTGCAGAGCAGAGGAGGACGGGGGGAGGACACCCCAGCCCGTGCACGGGGGCACACGCAGCTCCGGGTCCCCGAGGGCCACCAGCTGCCCCCCAGCCCCACAGCCACTGCCGCCTCCGCCAGCCGTGCCGGAGCCATGGGGCCGAGCCAGCGTCCCCAGGGCCACAGGGAGGGGATGCGCACGTCCCCGCTGCTCGGAACAGGGTCACCTCGTTTCGCAGTTGCCGTTTTGGCTTGGGTTTCTCCCACCCCAGGCACGGCGCAGGCCAAGTCCCCCCACCTTGTCCCCAGCCTCCTGCCCGCCTTCCCTGCGTCCCCATGCCACAGCAGGCACCGGGAGCACCCTCAGCACAGGGGACCCTCGTGTCACCGAGCACCACGGGACTCCAGAGGCGTTTGACAGCCTCCAAACCTGGCTGCCCCCAGGCCACATCCGAGGGCAGAGATGACGGATGGAGGCGGATACGGGGATGGGGCACACGGAGACGGCAATGCCGAGGACGATCTACAGGACAGAGGCCAAAGCGATGGCCCTGGGGATGGTGAGGCCCCTCTTTCAGCATCCCTGTCCCCAGGCCCTGCTGGCACGGGGACCGCAGTACCCGGGGACATCCCAGGAAGAACCGTTTTGCTCCCAGCCGTGGCCCCACCGCGGGCACGTGTTCCCTGGGAGCAGCCGGCACCATGGCCATGGGATGCGATGCCAGGTGCCTGCTGTCAGAGGATGGGTCCTGGCCAAAGCTGGCAGGAGCTGGCATGGGGACAGCCAGGGTGTGCCGGTGGCACCCGCAGCCCTGAGTCAGCGCGGCTGCGGCCGCCGGCACGACGTCGTGCCGGCGGCCGCAGCCGCGCTGACTCAGGGCTGCGGGTGCCAAGTTGCCCCTTGCCAAGTCCGTGACCAGCTGGAGGCCGATTTGGAGCCGGGCTTGATGGCAGAAGCAGGGTGGCAGGTCCCTGGCTCGGTCCCCATCTCGGTCCCCAGCCCATCGCGGGAACCACACCTGCACGCAGGGTCATTCGCCATCGCTGTTGACCGGGAACGATGGCATCGGTGGCTGGGCGGGGGGGGGGGGGGGGGGGGCACGGCCATGGGGGTCCTGCTCTGGGGTGGCCCCTGGGTGGCCCCAGGCAAGTCTGGGGGGGGCTGGGGGTGTCACCCGGTGCCTGGCAGGCCCTCTGCCTGCTCTGCCTGGCCTGGGGCTGGACCCTGCCCTCAGCAGCCCCATGCTTCCCGGCAGGCAGGGATGCAGGGATGGCCAGGAAAGCACCCGAACCAGCGAGTCCCCTGCGGCACAGCCGGCAGGCGCCGGTTTAACGGGTCACACCGCAACGGGGACACATTTAATGGGGTCTGGGCTCGGTCCCGGCACGGGACCAGCTTTGATTTCCCCCGAGGACGCGTGGCCTGGATGCGTGCCGCAGCACGGCGCCGTTGGCAGGCAGGCACTGACCGCCACAGCTGCGTGGCTGCAACCAGCCCAGTGCTCACCGCAGCTCCCAGTGCCCAAACTGGGGCCTCCCCAGTTCCTTGGGGACCCCGGATGGAGCAGCTTTGCGGGGCAGACGGGTGGCCAGTGTGACAGTGGGACAAACCACCCACCACAGCACCCCACGGGGTGTGAGAGGGGATGGAGAGACTTTGGGACACATCCCTCCAGGGCAGGGGTCCACGGTGGAGGGGGGGGAAGTGGGGAGGGGGAAAGGAAAGACCAGGAGGAGCCTCGCGGGGTCCCCGGGGGGAGCAGAGCCCGGCAGGGCGAGGGGAGGAGAGAAGGAATGGGAGGGACAGATGGACGGAGAGGAGGGTGTGTGCAGTGGGATGGAGGGACAGATGGACGGGCGGATGGATGGATGGATGGATGGATGGATGGATGGATGGATGGATGGAATTAAGTGACAGACAAGTAGAGATACACTGGGTGGGAGGGAGGGAGGGAAGGATGGTCGGAATGACAGACAAACAGACATGCAGTGAGATAGATGCATGGATGAATGGACAGCTGGACAGATGGACGAATGGAACAAGAGGCAGACAAATAGATACACCCTGGGGTGGGTGGGTGGATGGAAGGAAGGATGGGTGGAAAGAAGGATGGGTGGATAGACAGATGGGTGGAAGGATGGATGGATGGATGGATGGATGGATGGATGGATGGATGGATGGATGGAAGGATGGAAGGCTGGATGGGTGGAGGGATGGATGGATGGGTGGGTGGGTGGGTGGATGGATGTTCCCAGCTCGGCGCCAGCCCCTTACCCGTGTCCTGCCGGAACTGGTGCATGGACTGGAGGTCGATGACGTAGGGCGCCAGCTGGACGTCGACCTGGCCCAGCACCACACTGCCACGGGCGTCCTCCTTCAGCACATTCTCGATGTGGTGGCAGACGGCAGCCGAGTAGGGCCGCCAGCGCCCATGCTCGTTCAGCCACTCCCACACCACCACGCGGGCCAGGTTTTGCGGGGGGAAGCCCAGGCCACCGGAGGCCAGCATGGCCCCCGAGCCCTGCCGCGCCATGCCGGAGGGACGGCAGCTCAGCCCCGCGCCATGCCCCGGCACAGGGATGCGGGGCTCACCCGGAGCCCCTCCAAATCCTCCTCCCGACTCCCACTGGCTGTGGGCTCCGGAGCTCAGCAGAGCAAACGCTGCAGGGCTCTGCAGAGGCGGGCACTGCCAGCCAGGTCCCAGAGGTCCCCGAGCCGCCCGGTCCCGCTCCCCCGAGGCCGCCGCGCCGGGCTGGGGCCATCCATCACCCAGCACGTCTTCCTCGGCCCTTCCTCCTTCCTGCGGTGCTGGCAGGGCTCAGGCTCCAAAAAGTCTCCGGGACACCCCCCCCCCCGGGCTGCGTCGGCTCAAGGGTGGCCGGTGGCTGCAGATGACGTTAGGGACACACAACCACAGTGCTGTCCCCAAGACGCCCCCTCCTCCTCTTCCTCCTCGTGTCCCGCCGCTCAGCCCACGTCCTCGGTGGCTCCACAGCTGTCCCCGCCGCCCAGCACGTCACCGGTGGCAAACAAGGGGGGTGTCACCTGCAAAACAGGGCCATGGTGCTGGTCACCCCGAGTACTGTAACGCAGGTGGCAGCTGGGGGACTGTCCCCATCACCCCCGCGGAGCTGGCGGGCAGTGAGGCCACTGTGCCCGCAGCCCTGGTGGCGTGGGCTGCCTGCCAGCCCCGGCCGGCTGCTGGCCTCCAACATGACAGCGGGGACAAGGGGGACAGGGGGGGACAGGCAACCCTGCTCACAGCCCCGGGGGGCTGGCGGGGGCCCCGCAAGGCCGGGGAGCCCCATCGCTCCCTGCTCAGGTGGTCTGGGTGCCAGGGAGCCTGCGTCCCCCCGAGCCCGCTCCAGCCGCCGTTGATTTATGATCTGCACTGCAGGCATCGGGCTGGGGGTGATCCCGGGCCGCCCGCCCGCCCCAGCCCCCCACTCCCCGGCCCAGCCCCTCACCCACCCACGGCAGCCCCCAGTCCCACGGGGGTGGGGGGGTAGGGGGGGCCGGGGGGGGGGGGGGGAGTGTCTGCATAGCCGCCGTAGGCAGACAGACGCACAGACACGGCCAGGCGCACACAGACACACTGACACACAGACACACGCACGGGCACACGCGCTGGCACACACACACACACACACACACAGCCGGCGACACAGACAGACAGCGGGACCGAGACAGACGGACAGACAGACACAGGGGCCCACGGCAGCACACCACCCCCCCCCCCCCAGGGATGCACACGCACGCACCGACACAGGCGTGCACACGCGCACCCTCACACCTCCACACGCGTGTGCACCCTTGCGCTCACCCAGCACCCGCCGTGACCCCGAGCACCGCCGGAGCTGGAGGGACCCTCACCCCAACCCCGGCCCCCCCCTCCCCCCCCCGGCCCCCGTCCCCTCCCCGGGACCGGGCAGTGGGGACGAGCCCCGGTGCCATCCCCCGCCCCGGGGCCCGGCTGCTCTGGGCGGGGTGGAAAGGCCAGGCCCGGCCCCCGGTGCACGGTCCCCCCGCTGCACAGCAGCCCCCAGCCCCCGGTGCACGATATCCCCGGTGCACGGCAGCCCCCAGCACCCCCGGTGCACGGCAGCCCCCGGTGCACGGTCTCCCCCGGTGCACGGCAACCCCCAGCCCCCCCGGTGCACGGTCCGTCCCGTCCCGTCCCCCCCCCCCCCGCCCCACTCCCCGGTGCACGGTCCCGCCACCGCCCCCCCCCCCCCCCCCGGAGCCGGCACCCCCGGCCCCGCCATGGCCGCCGCCGCCCGGCATCGCCCGCGCCCCGCGCCGCTACCTCCGGCAGCCGCAGCCGCAGCGGGACCCGCAGCCGCACCGGGAGCAGCGGCGGCGGCGGCGGCGGGCGCGGGGCCGGGCGGCGGCAGGTCTCCGCCAGCGCCAGGCAGCCACGGGCACCGGCGGCGGCGCGCACGGCCGCGCGGGCACCCGCAGCGGGGACACGCACCGGGACCGGGCACCCGCACCGGCGACTCGCACCGGGACCGGGGACACGCACCGGGACCGGGCACCCGCACCAGGGACGTGCACGGGGAACCGGGCACCCGCACCGGGGTCACGCACCGGGACCGGGGACACGCACCGGGACCGGGCACCCGCACCGGGGACTCGCACCGGGACCGGGGACACGCACCGAGGACCGGGCATCTGCATCGGGGACACGCACGGGGGACCGGGCATCCGCACTGGGGACACGCAGGGGACCGGGCACACGCACCAGGGACCTGTAGCGGGACCGGGCACCCGCACCGGGACCGGGCACCAACACCGGGGACAGGCACGGGGGACCAGGCATCTTCACCGGGGACACGCATGGGGGACTGGGGACACGCACTTGGGACACGTAGGGGACCCGGCATCTGCACTGGGGCTGGGCACCCACACTAGGGACACACACCAGGGCCAGGCACCCACACTGGGGACGCACACAGGGGACCGGGCACCCACAGCGGGGACACGCACTGGGGACACGCACCGGTGCCCTGCATTGGAGACCCACACTGGGGACGGGCACCCACACCCAGCACCCACACCGGGGACCCCCACCTGCTGCGGGTGCCCACTCTGGGACCAAGTGCACCAGTCACACGTACAGCCACCCCCGCAGTGGGTACAAGGCCAGGACCCGCACCCACATTGGGGACCTGCCCCGGGGACCCCCACCAACGCCGGGGACACAGCACCCACACCAGGAACCTGCACCCAGCACAGGACCAGGCAGTGGCACCCGCAGGTGGCCCAGCCCTGGGGCACGGGCACACAGGCGTGTCAGTGGGGTGAGCACGCGTGTGCTCACACACACACGTGTGGGGTGGGGTATCCCCATGGGGGGCTGCCCCCCGGGTTGACCAGCCTGGCTGGGGGGGGACCTTGTCCCCCTTAGGGCATGTGGTTCCCGCAGCCCCGTGGGGAAACTGAGGCACGGGAGGTGGCAAGAGGTCCTGAGCCGTGGGGACACCCAGTGTCTGTCCCGCTCGCCCCCATCACCACCCGCCTCGGCCCAGGGGCTCACGGCTCTGCCTGCCGAGGGACAGATTTTGGGACAGAGCTGGGGACAGGGGGGTTGTCACTCGAGTTCTGCCTGGGGAGTGATAGATTTGGGGACAGATCTGGGGACAGAGGGGCTGTCACTCTGGCCATGCTTGCAGAGGGGACAGATCTGGGGACAGGGGAGTTGTCACTCTGGCTGCGCCTGTGGAGGGACAGATTTGGGGACAGATTTGGGGTAGAGGGTTTTTCACTCTGGCCATACCCATGGAGAGGGCAGATTTGGACAGAGGGGTTGCCACTGCAGCCATGCCAGTGGAGGGACAGACTGGGGACAGATCTGGGGACAGAGGGGTTGTTCCTCCTGGGCTCCGGCCACATCCACCCCCGTCGCGGGAAGGGGACACTCGTGGGCCGCTGGGCTGGCCGGCCGGGACCACCGGCGACCGGGGCTGGCCCTGGGGGTGGCCGGGGGCCTGACAGCGACGGCCACGGTGGCCTCGCAGTGCCACCTGGTGGCTTCGGCCAGGCAGCGTGGCAGCCCGGGGTGACACCACGGGGGGTCCCGGCTGAGCGGGGCACCGAGCCCCGGCTCGGTCCCTGCCCCGAGCACCCACCCCCAGGGCCGGGCAGGGGCTGAGCGGGGTCCAGCATGGGGACACCCACCCGTCCCCGTCCCCGTCCCCATCCCCACGGTGGGGGACTTGGCTCCCCGTCGGCCCGCATGCGCAGGAGCCACCCACTGCCCCACCCATGCAATGAGCTGCACCCAGGTCTCATGACAGGAGCTGGCCCCAGGGCAAACGGGGCTGGGGGCTGGCACCCTATGCCACGGCTCAGGCAGGGGTGGGGGTCCCAGGGAGCTGCTCTGTGAGCCCCATCAGCACCCTCGGGACCCACCAGCAGCCTCTCCCCATCCTGGTGTGCCCCACGCCTCGCCGGGAGCCGGGCTGGGAGGGCACTTGCTGTTCGGGGAGCCAACGGGGTCACAGAGGTAGTTGGGGGACACAGAGCTGGGGACATTGGTGGGGACACGGGGCAGGGCCCTGCGGGCACTAATAGGCCGTAATTGCCCTGAGCGGCCCCACCTGGTCCCTGCCCGGCCCTCCCCTGGCCCAGGAGCCTCATTTAAGCTCAGCTCTGAGCCCCGGTCCCTGCCTGGGCCATGGCATGGGGACACGGAGCTGGGACAAGGGTATGGCATGGGGACATGGACCTGGGGCAGGGACGTGGCATGGCATGGCATGGGGACCTGGAGACAGGGCAGGGACCTGGAGCTGGGACGTGGCATAAGGACCTGGAGCTGGGATGGAGACATGGCATGGGGACTGGGAGCTGGGCCATGGCATGGGGACCTGGAGCTGGGGCAGGGACATGGCATGGGGACCTGGAGCTGGGCCATGGCATGGGGACCTGGAGCTGGGACAAGGATATGGCATGGGGACATGGAGCCAGGGCAGGGATGTGGCATGGGGATCTGGAGCCAGGGCAGGGATATGGCACGGGGACCTGGAGCTGGGCCATGGCATGGGGACCTGGAGCCAGGACAGGGACATGGCACGGGGACCTGGAGCTGGGCCGTGGCATGGGGACCTGGAGCTGGGATGGGGACATGGCACGGGGACCTGGAGCTGGGCCATGGCATGGGGACATGGAGCCAGGGCAGGGACCTGGAGCCGGGCCACGGCATGGGGACCTGGGACTGGGACAGGGCCATGGCACAGGGACCCGGAGCCAGGCTGAAACACACCTGAGGAGCCCTGGAGGGATTCAACCCATCAAGCAGGGGTTGGGCATGGGTGAGGGGACCCCAGGGCCGGGTGGGGGTCACTCAGGGGAGCCATGGGGGCAAGGTCCTGTGCAGCCCGAGGCTGGGCCCTGCATGTTCAGCTCTGGGCTGGGGACAGCCTGGGACGGCCACCAGGAAGCAGCGGGAGCAGGGCTGCTCCACTTTGGGGGACAAGATGGGGCACCCCAGTGCCTGCAGCCCCCCAAAGCCCCAGCCCCCAGGCTGCCGGAGGGAGCCTGCCAAAGCAAAGCAGGATCCATCCCGCCAGCGCTGAGCCCTCACAGCACCCCAGCCCTGTGGGGACCACCCAGACCTGGGGGGGGACATGTGCATCATCTGGTGCGATACCCACCCGCCCCCACCCAAGGGCCCCCACCAGACCCCAGGCGCCCGACCGCAGCCTTGTTTAGTCTGAGGAGGAGCACGGGCGACCTTCGGCTCCTCTGAGCACCCACGAGGGTAAACAGCACAGCCCAGGCCCTGCGGCAAGGACACGCCGGGGACTAGGCTGCCAGCGGCGCTGCGGGGGAGCCGGGGAGGGGTTTGGGGACACCCCCATGCTCTAACCACCAAGGGGGTGGCTGCCAGCCGGGGGGCCGGCAGGGCTCCCCCCGGGGAGTCGGGGCGATGGGTGCCCCCATACGTGGGTGGGTGCTCTGGGGGTGCATCCCCCCCACCTGCACCATGCCAGGTCCCCGCTTACCCCCCCCCCCCCCCCCGGCCCAGAGGAAGGTGGCACCCATCGGTGGGGGGGCCCCGTGGGAGTGCTCCCTCATCCGCTCCAGCGCAGAGTCCTCCTGCACCGCTCTTCTCCCCCCCCACCCCCCCCCACCCCGAGCCCAGCTCCAGGCCTTCCAGGGCTCTCTCCGCGCTGGGGGAGGCGGGGGGGGGGGGGGGCAGGCAGAGCGCAGCCCCCCCTCGCACACCCCCAGCCCACAGATGGGGGGCCCGGAATCCTGGGTTCCCGCTGCCTGCGTGGGAAGGGACTCAGCAGGTTAGCAGATGAGCCGACGGCGACCACCCGGACGCCTGGGTCCCCCGTTGCAGGCAGGGTGGGGGGTGGGTGCTGACAGCCTTGATCAGGGGCTGAGCCCCACGGGGGGGGGGGGGGGGAAGCTTTGTCCTGGCCCCCACCCCGCAGAGGGGTGGGGGGTCCGGGGGTGCTGCCAGTGCGGGGACGTGTCCCCCAAACAAACCTCGGGCCCGTTATACACGCATACACATGCACGCACGGGCACGTGCACACACGCACGCACACACACGCTGCCTATAGGGCCCCCACACACACACACACACCCCCACTGACACCCCTGGCAGGGACCACCCACGCACACCCATGCACACACGCGGCCTCCTTGCACGCCCCAGCACAGGGACCACATGCGCACACACATACACACATGGAAGAGGCAGCTGGAAGAACAGCTGGAGACAGGCAGACAGACAGACAGACAAGACAGGCGGATGTACACACACCCGGGCCATGTACACACACATACACACACACAGACACAAACACACCTGCGTGTGCACAGAGACACGCACGGGCCTGCAGCACATCGCACACGGATGGGCACGTGGGCACACGGGTGCGGGCGCAAGGACACACAGATGTGCACGCATGTGCACACGCATGTCTGTACTCATGCACACACAGATGCACACACATCTGTGTACCCATGCACACACACGCACACACACGCGTGTACCCACGCACACCCAGATGCACACCCACGTGCACCCGTGCACACACACATGTACCCACGCACACCCAGATGCACACCCACGTGCACCCGTGCACACACACGTGCATACACCGGGGTGCACACACACACGTGTACCCATGCACACCCAGATGCACACCCACGTGCACCCATGCGCACACACGTGTACCCATGCACACCCAGATGCAGACACACGTGCACCCGTGCACACACACGTGCATACACCGGGGTGCACACACACACGTGTACCCACGCACACCCAGATGCACACCCACGTGCACCCGTGCACACACACATGTACCCACGCACACCCAGATGCACACCCACGTGCACCCGTGCGCACACACGTGTACCCATGCACACCCAGATGCACACACACGTGCACCCGTGCACACACACGTGCATACACAGGGGTGCACACACATGTGTGTACCCACGCACACCCAGATGCACACCCACATGCACCCGTGCACACACACGTGTACCCACGCACACCCAGATGCACACCCACATGCACCCGTGCACACACACATGTACCCATGCACACCCAGATGCACACACATGTGCACCTGTACACACACACGTGTACCCACGCACACCCAGATGCACACCCACGTGCACCCGCGCACACCCACGTGCATACACAGGGGTGCACACACATGCGTGTACCCAAGCGCACACCGAAGCACACGCGTGTGTGTACCCATGCACACACGCAGAAGCACACGTATGTGCGCACCCATGCACGGGCATATGCCCACACGCGTGTACCCACGCACACACGCGTGTGCACCCACGCAGAGGGACGCGGAGGCGTTCACACCCGGGACACACTCGCTCACACGGGGACCAGGGTCCCGTATCTGGGACCAGCTCCCCGCATCGTGCCCCCTCCCTGCGCTGAGCCCCCCCCCTCCTCCCCCCCGGCCTCCCGGGCTGTGCCTCGGCCGGCCCCCCCGATTCTGCCCCCCGCCCCCCCCGCCCCCGGGCCAGTGTGTGTCGTCCCCCCAAAAAATTGTGCCCCCCCTCCACGTCCGTGCCGCCAGCGGGACCCCCGGGCCGGCGGGGCGGACGGCGGGGGGGCGGAGGGGCGGGGGGTTCCTCCCTCTCCTCCTTCATCCCTCCTCCTCCTCCTCCTCCCCCTCCCCTCCCCTCCCCTCCCCTCCCCCTCCCGCCGCCCCGCTCGGTGCCGGTGCCGGTGCCCGGGCAGCGCCGCCCCACGCCGAGTCCAGCGGAGCGGCATGGCGGGCCGTGGCCGGGGGCTCCGCCGCTGCCGCTGCCTGCCCCTGCCTGCACCCCTGGGGCTCTGCCTGTGCCTCTGCCTGTGCCTCTGCTGCCTGCTGCTGCTGCCGCCGCCCGCCGCCGGCTCCTGGAGCCCGGCCGGGCTGCAGCCCGCCGCCCGCAGGTACCGGCAACCGGGGCCACCGGGGGGGCCTCTGGGCACGGGAAGCACCGGGGAGATGGAGCGCAGGCACCGGGGGGGGGGGCGGGCACGGGAGGGACCGGGCGCGGAGCGTGGGTGGCACCGGGGAGATGGGGATACGGGCAGAGGGGGCATCAGGCACCGGGGGACTCTGGGCACCGGGGGTTGCGGGTACCGGGGTACATCGGGGGGCACCGGCTGCTGCGGACGGCAGGGCAGGGGCTGCTTGGTCCGTGCTGCTGGGGCTACCGGGGCTGGGAAGGCTGGGGGGCTGCTGGGGGCTGCTGGGGCTGGGGCTTACTGGGGGATACTGGGGCCGGCGGGACTTACTGGGGCTGGGGGTTACTGGGGGGTTAATGGGGCCGGCGGGACTTACTGGGGGATACTGGGGCCGGTGGGGCTGGGGGTTACTGGAGGATACTGGGGCCGGCGGGACTTACTAGGGCTGGGGGTTACTGGGGCTAGTGGGATGTACTGGGGCTGGGGGTTACGGGGTCTAGCATCACTTCTGGAGTTACCGGAGCTACCGGGGCTAGCAAGGTGCTGGGACATGCTGGGGCTACTGGGGCTACCTGGGCACACTGGGACTGCTGGGGCTGGTGCGGGGTGAGCGGCCCCGGCCCCAGGGTCCTTGCTCATCCCTGGGAGGTGGCGGGGGCTGGGTCGGCCCGCTGTCCGGTTCGGGGGGGGGGGCTGTGGTCCCTGTCCCCACAGTCCCGTCCCGGCGGAGCGGCAGGCGGGGTGGCGGGCGGGGGGGGGGTGTTGTTTACAGGAAATCTTTGGCTCTGGCCATGTCTCCGGCACCGGATTGCCGGGACCTCCCGGTTCCGCTCGGGTCGGTGAGGCGACGGGCAGAAGCTGCCTCATTTCCCCTTCCCCTCCCAGCCAAGCCCAGGAAGCCCCTGGCGCCTTGGCACCACCCTGCCATGTCGTCCCGTCCCGTCCCCCGGGATCTCCCCAGCCCATGACCCAGCACCCACTACCCTGCTGTAGGCATCGGGGGGCCCAGGAGCTCCCACCCCATCCCTCTCGTTGGGCTAACGCATCGCTGGGGCCCCACGTGCCCAAGCGGGAGGGCACGAAGCCAACAGGCTGGTTTTGGGAAGGGGGTTGGGATTTGGAGCCAACCCCGACGTGGGCTTTCCCCCAGGTGCGTGCATGCCCTGGCAGCAGAGCCCAGGCCCGCTCGGTGCACGAGTGCCAGCCCGGCAGCTGGTGGGCCGGGTCAGGCCGGGCCATGCGAGCGCTCGCATGCTGATGCCCGCCAGCTCCTGCCCTGTTCCCCAGGAGGGCATTCCCCCGCATCCTCCCTCTGCCAGGCGGGAGGTGAAACGGGCCGGGACCCGTCCCCATCCCCGCAGGCGCCCGGCGCAGCTGGGGCTGGCACCGCTGCTGCATCCTCGCCCCGAGACGGCGCGGCCGCATCCCAACGCAACGCCCGTTGCCATCCCCATGTGCATGGGGAGCATCGCCCAGGAGCTGGATGCCCGCCCCGGGAGGAGGGGACAGACACGATGCCGGGGGCTATCACCCTGGGTAGGGGGGGCCGGAGGTGCCGCTGCCCCCCGGGACCCCGCTTGGCATCGCGGGGCGGCAGCAGAAGCGTGGAGACAGCCCCGGCGTGCCCGGCGCTTTTGTGGCCCTGGCACGGGGCCCGCCTGGGATGCTGCCCAGCCGGAAAGCCCTGTGCCACCCTGCTGTGCACCCACCCACCCCCCCCGGCACCTCCCAGACAATTGTCCCCCCACGGCGCCCGCTCGTCCCTGCCGCCACCGCCTCCCTGCTTGCAGGGGCTGTGCAGCGCTGCGGCGGTCCCAAAAAGCTCGGGTTTTGACCCAAATTGCACAGCCTCGGAGTTTGGAGCCGCCGAGGGTACAGCGAGTCCTGCCCGCCGTGGGGACAGGAGCGCTTGGCGTCGTGGCACTGGTGTCCCCTCCTTCCGCAGGGGGAAACTGAGGCTGGGGGGCGGGGGGGATGCCCGGGGCAGGCAGGGTGGGCAGAGCCTGGCACGAGGAGCCGGCATGGGGCAGGCAGGCGCCCGAAGAAAGGAGCCTTTGTGCGGGGTGGGCCGGGGGCGCAGGGGGGGGCTCCGGGCCCAGCTCCAGGCCAGCTGGCGCCAGCGCCATGCCGGCCGGGAATGCAGCAGGAATGCAGGGCCCCAGCTCCCCCCGGCGTGCCAGGGCAGCCCCCGCCCAGGAGGGCCCTCCATGGGCACCCCAAAAGCTGGGGGTGGGCATCTCCCGGGGCAATTTGGGGACAGGACCCCCTGGGATGGGGGGTGGGCACACCCCGAGTGGCACCGCCATCTCCGCCAGCCCCGCGGTGTCCCCCGGCAGGGCTGACGGCGCCGGCGGTTTGCCTTCCAGCAACTGGTGCTCCTACACGGTGACACGGACGGTGTCATGCCACGTCCAGAACGGCACCTACCTTCAGCGGGTCTTCCAGGGCTGCCGCTGGCCCCTGGCCTGCAGCGGGGGCAGGTGAGCAGTGTCACCGGGGTCCCCTGGGAGCGGGCGCCCGGCATCCCACCCCAGCACCCTGGGGTGCTCTGCTGCCCTGGGGTTTCAGACCCGGGATGGGTCTGAAAGCGCTGCCCCGCTCTGTGCCAGCAGCTACCGCACCATCGTCCGGCCCATCTACAGGGTGACCTACAAGACGCTCACGGCGCTGGAGTGGAGGTGCTGCCCCGGGCACGCCGGGGCCAACTGTGAGGAAGGTGGGAGCCGGCACAGCCGTGGGAAGGGGCCTCATCCTGCCCCGGCGCTGGGCTTCTGCTCCTCTCCACGGCCAGGGCGGGGTGGTGTCACCCAGGGGCTGTGCCCGGGCCACGGCCGTCGGCATCGCCGGAGGGGATGGGCAGGGTGGGGTGGGGAGGGCTGGATGGAGGGACGGACGGACCCACGTGTGGGTGGGAGGGATGGCTGGCTGGGTGTCACTCTGTGTGGGTGGAGGGATGGACGGACGGATGGATGTTCTCCTGTGTGGGTGAATGGACGGATGGATGTTCCCGTGGGTGGGTGGGTGGATGGATGTTCCCGTGGGTGGGTGGGTGGATGGATGTTCCCATGGTTGAGTGGATGGATGAATGGATGGATGTTCCTGTGGGTGGATGGGTGGATGGATGTTCCCGTGGGTGGGTGGGTGGATGGATGTTCCCGTGGTTGAGTGGATGGATGAATGGATGGATATTCCTGTGGGTGGATGGGTGGGTGGGTGGATGTTCCTGTGGATGGGTGGGTGGATGGATGCATGTTCCTGTGGGTGGGTGGATGTTCCGATGGATGGATGGATGTTCCCATGGGTGGATGGATGGATGTTCCGATGGATGGATGTTCCCGTGGGTGGGTGAGTGGTTGGATGGACGTTCCCGTGGGTAGATGGATGGATGGCTGTGTCCATGGACGGATGAACGGATAAGCGGATAGACGGCTGGCTGGACGTTCCTGTGTCGGCGGGTGGGTGGATGTCCCTGCGTGTGGGTGGGTGGGCGGGTGGTTAGAAGAAGAGAGATTCCTGTGGGTGGGTGGGCAGACGGGTGGATGGCCCTACGTTTGGCTGGACGGGCAGATGCAGGGGTGGGTGGGCAGATGGACGCTTGGCTGGCTCTGCCCGGGGGTGGATAACTGGAAAGGTCAATAGATGGACGGGGTGTGGATGGACGGACGGACGGACATTGCCGTCTGGGTGGGTGCGCGGCTGTGCCCGCGAGGGGACGGCTGCCTGCCCGCTGTCGCTGCGTGCGGCCGGATGGCGGGTAGGCAGCTGCCTGCGCGCGGGTGGATGAATGGGTGCAAGGCTGTGCCATGCGTGGCGGGACGGGCGCTGCCGCCTCGGCAGCTGGCCCCCAGCCTGCCTCCTTACCCGGGGGGGGTGGGGTGGGGGCTGTCTTTGTCCCCATCGTCACCCGCATCCTCCTCCCTCCCTCTCCCCTGGGACCCCGGTTGTGTGTCCCCAGCCTGGCCCCGGCTCTGCAGGGCATGGGGGGGGGGGGGATCCCAGGGCTGCAGGGTGAGCGGGTGGCACCCAGGGGTGGGGGCACCCTGGGGACAGCGGGGTGGCACCGAGGGCCTGCAGGACGGTGGCTGACTCAAGGGGCTCCGGAGCCAGCTGGGTGGCAGCAGCACGGGGTGGGGGGAGGCGGAGGGCTCTTTCTCCTCCTCTTCCTCCTCCGTGCGTGCTTGGCCGGGTGCCCCACATCTGGGCCCGCTTAGGGCGGCGCTGGCTGTCCCCTGCAGCATGGCGGTGGCTGTGCTGGGGTGGGGTGGCAGCAGGGGGGGGCAGCGGGGGGGGGGGGGGGGGACGACACGTGACGCTGCCAGCTCTGCTCCGGACACCCCTTTCCTGCCACACTGGGTGGCCCCGAGCCGCTGTCCCCAGGGTCCCTCGGTGGGGACGAGGTGCTGGGACCCCACAACGGGTCGTGGATGTGGGCAGTGGCCCCAGGAATGTGGGGGCCACCTCCAAAGCCACCCCTGAGCCAGGGCTGGGGTGTTCTCGCTGGGGGCCATAGGGGTGTTGGGGGGGGGGGGGGTTCAGGACCATGGGGGAGTTTGGGGGGGTCTGGCTGGGGGTTAGGCGGTGGGGTGGGAGATCTGGTGTGTGCTCATGGGTGGGTTTGGGGGGCTCTGGCTGAGGGTTATAGGGTGGGTTTGGGGGGGTCTGGTTCAGGACCATGGGTGGGATTGGGGGGATCTGGCTGGTCACTCACGGGTTCAAGAGGGATCTGTCTTGGGAACGTGGGTGGTTTTGGGGCTCTGAGGCTCAGCAGGAGTGAGGATGGGGCAGAAGCAGCGGGAGCCCTTGCACCCCCCCACCCCTATCTTGGGGTGAGGGGCAGCAGGCTTTCCCAGCCCTGTGGCCCTTGGGGGTCTCCCAACGGAGGCAATGCACCAGGGGGGTGCCCCCTTCCTGACCCCCCCCTTCCCTCGGCAGAGGCTCACGCCTTCCTCGCCCTGCGGGATGCCGGGCACCCCAGCGCTGCCCCACGCCGGCCCCCGCTGCGCCCCACAGCTTTCTCAGGTGGGTTCCCCCCGTCCCTTGCCATCACACGCTGCATCAGCGTGGGCAAAGAGGGATGGGTGCCCCCCACCCGACCGCCCGTGCCCCCCGCTTTCCCCCCGCAGGGTGCCTGAACTGCAGCCGCGTCAGGGAGCTGACAGCCCGGCTCGCCACTCTTGAGGCGCAGGTGAGCCCCGCAACGTGCCACCAACCTGGGGTCCAGCCACCCCTTGAGGGGCGCAGGAGCCCGGGCGCGGGGGGGTGTCACCTTATGCTTTCCCCCGCTGTGGCACCCAACCCTCCCCTCTCTTTGCCAGGTGGCCCGGCTGTCAGTGGCTGAACCCCCCACCTCCCTGGCACCCAAAGGCAGCGCGCCGGGCAGGGGGCCGGAGACCGGGCAGCTTTGGGGTTCTCCGGCCGCCCGCGGGAGCCCCGGGGATGACGGTAAGGCAGCGCAGGCAGCTGCCCCCCACCCCCCACCCACCCCAGCCATCTGCATCCTGCGGCACCGGCGGTGGTGGCAGTGCCACCTGGCAGCACCGGTGGTGCCATTGCCAAGGAAAAGCACCCAGGTGTTACCAATATTTGGGGGGGCACCTGGGGGACCCCCCTATTGGAGGCCCTCACCTTGGGGGAACGGGCTGCAGTCCCACCCCAGCTGTCCCCAGGGGACGGTGGTGACATCGAGCCACATGTGGGGACCCGGCCAGCTCTGGGGAGGGATGGAAGGGCTTTGGCCCCCTCCAGTGTTTTGGTTCGGGGCAGGGTGGGGGCACCGACATGGGGCTGCTGCCCTTGGGGTGCCCCCCACCCCCCCCCGGGACCGATGCTCTCCCCACCTGCACCAGGGTTGCAGCAGGGAGCCGTGCCGGGGCGTGATGGTGGGGACCGGGCGTGGGTGGGGGGCACCCGCCAAGGGGCTGTCCCCGGGGTCCCCGGGGCACTCCCCTGAGGATGCTGCTCTGCTGCAGGGAGACTCGGCTCGTGGGGGCCACCCAGCCCCTCCGGCCCCAAGGGAGACTCGGGAGGACGGGGACCGTCGGGCATTCCCAGGATGAAGGGTCCAACGGGGCCGCCAGGTAAGGGGGGACGGGGAGCCCCGGTGGGAGGGGGTGTCCCAGTCCAGTGCCTGGCTCCAGTCGAGCACCCACCCTCCTGGAGGGCAGATCTCGGGCCGGGGGGGTGGGGTGGGGGGTCCGTGCAGTGGTTTTGGGGCTTGGAAGGGCTCCAGCGCTGCACAGCTTCAGGCATTGGGAGTTTAACAGGCACCCCCCCCCCCCCGCCCCAATCTTCACCCTCCCCTTCTTCCCTGCAGGTCCCCCTGGCCCCCCAGGACCGCCCGGCCGGGATGGAGCCAGAGGGCTCCCTGGAGAGAAGGGGCTACCCGGCCCCCCTGGCCCCCCAGGACCCCCTGCCCCTGTGGGGCCAGCGATAACCCGCATAGCTGAGCCCAGTAAGGAGGGGCTGGGGGGGGGGGCTGGGGGGGGGGGGGGCTGGTCACCTCCCCGGGTTGACCCCAAGGATGGTGCTGGGGCAGGGGCTGTACCACAGCGGAGCATCCCTGCTCCGGCGATGGGGCTGGAGGGGCAGCCTGGCCGTGGGGAGTGGGCTACAGGGTCCGGGGTGGGCAGGGGAGGGTGGGAGCATCGCCCAGACTGGGGGGCGGTGTGGCCAAATCCTGCCCGGCTGGGTGGTGCTGGGAGCCCCGGGGGGGGGGCGCGGTCTGGCCCCTGCCCACCACCCATGCTCTCCCCCAGGGGACCCGCTCCTCTCCAACACCTTCACCGAAGCCGCCGGGGGCATCGTGGGTCCCACCGGACCCCCCGGACCCATGGGGCCGATGGGTGAGTGTGTGTGTGTGTGTGTGTGTCCCTTCCCTAACCCCCCCAAGCACTTTTGGGGGGTGCGCCAGTGTGGGGCAGTCTGCCAGGGCCGAGCTGATCTGTGCCCCCTCTCCTTGCAGGTCCCCCCGGCCCCCCGGGTCCCATTGGGCCACCCGGCCCCCCAGGACCTGACGTAAGTGCTGGGAACAACGGGGTGGGGGGGCATGGGGCGGGCTGAGCCCCCCTGGGGGCCCCCCCCACCGCGGCTGATGGCACCCCGCCTTGTCCTTGCACAGGGTAGAGCTGGGGCACCTGGAGCTGCCGGCCCCCCCGGGGAGAAGGGAGACAGGGTGAGTCCCCCCGCCAGCCCAGCACCGTGACATGAGTTGGGGGGGGGGGGGGGCGCTCCGCCGGCATCTCCCACGGTGGGGGGGTCCAGCTGTGCCCCCCCGGGTGCTGACGGGCTCTCTCCCCCCCCCCCCCCCTCCAGGGTCCCCAGGGCCACCCAGGCAGCCGTGGCCAGGACGGGGCACAGGTACGTTGCTGGGTCGGGCCCCCCTGGGCTGCAGCCCCCCGTGCCCCCCCCCCGCTGCCAGGCCCTCTCCTTTCTGTGTTTCAGGGCGAGCCGGGCCCCAGGGGCGAGCCGGGCGAGAAGGGCACTTGGGTGAGTGGCGGGTGGCACCGGGGACAGGAGCGGGGACACATCTGCTGACAGGGGTCGGCCATCCGTGGGTGCTGGGGGCGGGGGCGGTGATGGGGGGGGGGGCCGGTCCCCTCCCTTGCTCTCCCCCACGTCTCGTCCCTGGGACCCCAATGATGGCATGGGGGTCCCCTGCACTGCCCAGTGCCCCGCATCTTGTCCCTGGGACCCCAATGATGGCATGGGGGTCCCCTGCACTGCCCAGTGCCCCACATCTTGTCCCTGGGACCCCAGTGATGGCAAGGGGGTCCCCGGCTGCGCCCAGTGCCCGTGTCCCATCCCTGGGACCCTGGTGATGGAACGGGGGTCCCCGGCTGCGCCCGGTGCCCCACACCTCATCCTTGGGACCCCAACGGTGGCATGGGGGTCCCCAGCTGTGCCCAGTGCCCCACATCTTGTCCCTGGGACCCCAATGACAGTATGGGGGTCCCCGGCTGTGCCCAGTGCCCGTGTCCCATCCCTGGGACCCTGGTGATGGAACGGGGGTCCCTGGCTGTGCTTGTCCCCCCCACCCCCACCCCGAATGCTGGAGCAGGGGGGGTACCACCCCTGCATGCTGCCCCCTCCCATGGGGGGGGGCCGCCTCTCTCCGCTGCACCTGAGTGGGGTGATGGGGCGCAGAGCCAGCCCCCCCGGGACCCCCCACCACAGGGGGGCACAGAGCTGTGCTGGGGACACAGGGTGGGCTCAGACCCCCCAGGGGTAGTGCTGGGGGCCGGTGCCCCCCCCCCCCCGGGGTACCCCCACTCCTTCCCCCGGTGTCGTGGTGAATCGGGGGGTGCCAGGAGGTGGGGGATACCCATGTCCCCTCTGTGCTCCCCCCAGGGGCGGTAGCCCAGGGCCATGCAGGGGTCCGGCCCCCCCTCACCCCCGTCCCTCTCTTCTCCCCAGGGGGAGGGTTTGCACCAGCTCCGCGAGGCGCTGAAGATTTTAGCGGAGAGGGTTTTAATCTTGGAAACAATGATTGGGCTTTACGGTGAGTAGGGGGGGCCCAGCCCGGGCCGCGGGAGGGGACAGGGACCCCCAGGGTGGCCCCCGCTCCATGGGGTGGCCCCCATCCCCTCTGGCAGGTCACCAGGCCCCCATGACATCACGGTGGCCCTTAGCTCGCTGATGTCATGGAGCTGTGGGGAGGGGTCCCTCGGCACCCCCTCCCCTCCGCCACAGGGGGCTGGGCACCACGGCAAGGCGTCTGCCTAGCCTTGGCTGCGGTGTGATGTCATCAGCCGTGCATGACATCGTCGCCCACACTGTGGCATCATGGCCAGCGCTGGGGACAGCTTGTGGGGTGAGGGCCACCAGGGCACCCCCTGCCTGCACCCACGGCTGGGCACCTCAGGAACTGCCCCCCCCCCCCCCCCGGGGCACTGCCCAGGGTGCCCACCTCGGGCAGGGACACCCGTGACAGTCTCCGTCTTGGGGACAAGCCGGTGGCCCCACCCCGGGCAGGTTGGGGGACGTGTGTCCCCCCCACACGTGTCTGGGGGCTCGGTGTGCTGGGGCGTGGCAAAGGGACCACCCCGCTGGGACTCGCCCGGGCAGGGGACAGCCGTGTCCCCATCGGGGCGCTGCCGGGGACATCGAGGCAGCTGCGGCTGCCGCAGGGTCAGCGCAAGGGACCCCCGGCCCTCCCTGGACCCACAGGGATGAGGGAGCCCCTCGCATCCCCCTGGGGCCGCGGGAGCCCCCGGCACCCCTCTGAGACCGGGAGGAGCACCCTCCTGGGAGACCTGGCACCCCCCCACCCATTGCACCGGCACCCCCCCGCCCGCCGGGGCTGCACCCACGCTATGCCACCCATGCCGTGCTATGCCACCCATGCCGTGCTGTGCCACCCGTGCCGTGCTGTGCCACCCGTGCCGTGCCCGCCGCGGGGCGAACGTGCGCTCTGCTCTGCTCTCTCACTCTCCCCCAGGCCAGTAGCTTCCAAACCCTCCTGCGGCAGCAGGCCCGGCTGGAGGTCCTGGCTAGAAGGGTCACCTTGCTGGAAGCCATCATCTGGCCAGGTAACCGCGCCGCCTTCCCCCCTCCCCTCCCCGCATGAGCTGGGTGCGCCGCGGCCCCCCAACCCCCACCCCCACCCCCCCAGGAGCAGGCATGGAGCACGGGGGGGCTGGAGCCCCTGGGACCAGGTCCCTGGAGCCCCCCAGGGCCAAGGGAGACCATGGAGCGCCTCTTGGATTGAAAGAGACAACCATGGAGACCCTCTTGGACCAAGGGAAACCCTGAAGCTCCCCAAGATTCAAGGGAGCCCCTGGAGCCCCTCTCAAACCAAGGGAGACCACAGAGACCCTCTTGGATTGAGAGAGACAACCATGGAGACACTCTTGGACCAAGGGAGCCCCTGGAGACCCCAGGGCTAAAGGAGACCATGGAGGCCCTCTTTGGACCAAGGGAGCCCCTGGAGCCCCCCCAGGGCCAAGGGAGACCATGGAGCCCCTCTTGGATTGAGAGAGACAACCATGGAGACCCTCTTGGGCCAAGGGAGCCCCTGGAGACCCCAGGGCTAAGGGAGACCATGGAGCCCCTCTTGGATTGAGAGAGACAACCATGGAGACCCTCTCGGGCCAAGGGAAACCCTGGAGCTCCTGGGACCAAAGGAAACTCTGGAGCGCCTCTTGGGCCAGGGGAGACCATGGAGACCCTCTTGGATTGAGAGAGACAACCATGGAGACCCTCTTGGGCCAAGGGAGCCCCTGGAGCTCCCCAAGGTTCAAGAGAGACCATGGAGCCCTTCTCAAACCACGGGAGACCCATGGATGCCCTCTTGGACCAAGGCAGCTCCTGGAGCTTCCCAAGGATGAAGGGAGGCCCTGGAGGAGCCCTTCAACTTGGGGAGCCGCTAGAGCTCCTCTTGGATGGAGGGAGCCCTGGGACCCCTCCTTGGTCCAAGGGAGACCCCAGGGCCTAGCCCCCGCCATGCCAGGTTGCCCAGCTGGGGGGCGGTGGGTGCCCCCTCCCCTCTTTCCCCTGCCCCCTCCGCCTCCACTTTCCAGCTGTGCTTTCCTGCAGGGGGGACCCCGGCTCTCGGGGTGCCGGCCAGGGGTGCCAGGCAGGGGTGCCAGCCCGGGGGGTCCTCGTGTCATCCCGTTGCCCCCACCCCCAGTGTGCCTCTGCCAGCACGTCCCTGGGGACAGCCGGAGCCGTGGGGCTCGATGCTGCCGCGTGGCCGGGGAGCAATGAACCCCATTTCTGTGGGGCAAGGGACCCCCACCCACAGCACCCAATGCCGGGGTGACTTTTGGGGAAGGGGGGGGGATCTCTGGCATCCCACCGCCTCCCACCGCCTGACGCCTCTCTCCTTTCCTCCCTGCAGAACCAGAGCCCGGCTCGGGCAGCGGCCCCCCCGGCACGGCGGCGCCCAGGCCCCCCCGCAGCAAGCGTGGCAGCGGCCAGCCCCCCTACCGCATCGTGGCCCCCCACCGGTGGCCCCCCGGCAAGCAGTGATGGAGTGATGGAGTCTGGGGCGGAGGGGGGTGTCACCCACTGTCACCCCCCACCCTGCGCCTGCCGCCGTGCCGGTATGGGCAGGAGCATCACCCCGGAGGGGGGGACAGGATGGGGGTCACCCCACACACCCCCCCGCGCCCCCCCCCGGCCCCGCAGGGCACTTGGTGCTAGCCGGTGGCACGGCACCGGCCCCGCCCGCATGCTTTGCCCCCCATCACTCCTGCTTGAACCCCCCCGGGGGGGGGGGAGGCAAAGGGGTGCCAGGGCCCCCCCTGCCCCTTTTCTGCCCCCACCCCAATGTGCAGCTCTGGGGGTGCTTAATTCCTTCCCTGGCCCGAGCCCCCACGGCCACCCCTGCAGCGGGGAAGGGGGTCTTGGGGGGGGGGGCAGCGGTGGGGACCCCCCTGGGCAGGGACCCCGCTGCACCGCACGCTTCATCCCGCTGCTTTGGGACCCTCGAGGTCATTAAACGCCTCCTGAACCCATGTCCTGCGGCGTCCATCAGTGCCCCGGGGGACTCCCTTGGGTGAAGCGGGCACCCACGGGTGCTGCCGTGGGGACGTGGGCAGCTGGAGCGGGTCCCCTCCACCCACAGCAGGTGGCCTGGGGACGGTGGCGGGGTCCCACGGGGCGTCCCTGGGGCTGCCAGTGGGGTGGGACAGGGCCACGGGGAGGTGGGCTGCGGTGACCTGGAGGGGGACCCAGGGGACGCATGGCTGGGCCGTGCCACCTGCGGGACACCCACCCACACCGTGCCACCCATGAGATACCCACCCACGTCACACCACCCCTGGGACACCCACCCACACCATGCCACCCATGAAATACCCACCCACACCGTGCCACCCCTGGGACACCCACCCACACCGTGCCACCTATGAGACACCCACCCACACCGTGCCACCCATGAGATACCCACCCACGTCACGCCACCCCGGGACACCCACCCACACCGTGCCACCCATGAAATACCCACCCACACCGTGCCACCCCTGGGACACCCACCCACACCGTGCCACCTGCGGGACGCCCACCCGTGCCACACCACCCATGGGACACCCACCCATGTCAGGCAATCCGTGGGACGCCTGCCTATGCCACGCCACCCCTGGGACACCCACCCACTCCACGCCGCCCGCAGGACACCCACCCACACCACGCAGGCGTGGCAGGACACGCCACAGCCCCCCCCCCCCCCCCGCCAGCACCTGCTGGGGCGCAGGCGGCCGGGTGCCCGCAGGCAGGGTGGCACGGGGTGCTGGGGGGGAACGGGGGCACCCCCGGGGGTGCCGTGCCAGCCGGGGCCGTCCCCGCCGTGTACCCGCGTCCCCACCCGTGGCCTCATGGGACAACACGGCCGGCAGCGTGGTGGGGGAACGTCACGGACGGTGCCGCACGTGATGCGACATCCGTCACGCTCACGCCGTGACATCGCGCGGGCAGCGTGTTAACGCCAGGCACGGCGTGGGATCCCACGCAACGCTGGGCTTGGCCTGCAAGCGTCACCTGCTGGCACGTGAGGTGTGACGCCTGGCGGCGTCATGCGCAGCCCGTGGTGTCACTTGCTGGAGCGTGATGTCAGGCGACGGTATTACACCGTGGCACACCGCGTGCTGTCGGGCACTGACGGCACGTGCAGCGCCACTTGCTGGTGCGTGACGTCAGGAGCGACCCCGCCCACGGCCCGGCGGCGCCGCTCGCTGCCGCGTGACGCCCGGCGATGACATCACGCCGTCGTAGCTCCGCCCCCCCGCTCCGCCTACCGGCCCGAACGGCTCTTGCGCGACGGTCCCTAACAGCCGTGGGCCGTACCATCCCGCGGCCCGGCGGGGGGGAGCGCCCGGCGCCGCGGGAGACCCGCTCTCCCGAGCGGCGGCCGCCGCGGCGCGGGGCGGTCCCGGTTCTTCGCGGAGGTCGGGGACCGCCGGGAGGGAGGCGGGCCGGGGCGAGGCGAGCCCTCGGCGCGCGGCCGCCCGCGGCCCCCCCCCCCCCCGCCGCCGCCGTGGTACGGCCCGCCGGGGCCGAGCGGCGCATGCGCAGTGCGGGGCGGCGGCGGCGGCCGGACGTTGTGAGCGCGGAGGAGGAAGGCGAGAAAATGGCGTCGACGGGTGAGTGGGGCTGGGGGGGGGGGGGGGGGGAGTTGGGCCGGCCCGGGGCCTCCCCGGGGGCCGCCTCGGCGGGTGCGGCTGAAGCCGGACCGACCTCCTGCACCGGCGTCCGTCAGGACGGGCTGAGCCTGGGGTTGGGGCCACCGGCGGCGCCCCGGGGCCGGCCGGGCTGAGGGGAGGGGAGCGCCTCGGGGCCGGGCCGCGGCCCTGTCACGGCGGGGCGAGGCGAGGCGCCGGGCCCGGGCCACCCCGCGCTGCGGTGGCGGGCTTCCTCCCGGCCGGGCTGCGGGCTTCGTGGCCGTCCTGGCCCCCACCCAGCCCGTCTTCCCCCCGCCCCCCCCCGGCGCCGCTGTCCCCGCGGTGGCCGGGACCCTCCGGTGCCTCCCTGGGGTTGCAGTGCCCAGATTACCTCTCCGAGATAGTTGTTAAAGGGTTGTTTACAGCAGTGGACCCTCGGTGCTCCGGCCCCAGAAGATTCTTTGAGTTACGCTCTTTCAGGAGATCACTGTCCTTACCGAAGGCTTCCTCCGCGCCTTCGGCCTTTCCCGTGGCTGTTCAGGACGGTTTCTGGTGCAAACGTAATTTCTTTGAATAAAACCAGTGAAGCATCATAGAAGGGAACGTGCTTTTATACGAGGGCTCCAACAGGATGCGAATAGGTCGAAACTGAGACCCGCCGACCCCGGCAACATCAGCTTTAAAGTAGCCTTAAAGCCCAACAGCCGAAGGTCGCACCTCTCCGCGGCAGAAAACGCCACAGGCCACGGACTGTGAGGGAATATGACTAATATCACCTTGGAGAGGTTTGGAAAAAAAAAAAACTGCTAAAGAAACACGTGCCAATGGAATTGTCAAAATGGGGTTTAAAAAGACAGCTGTCTTTCCGCTTAATACATGGAAATGTTCTTCTGTGGGAGCTGCTATTTTCGGCTGCACTATTGTGCTCTTGAGCCTCGTGAAATAGAGGGATGAACATTAATTTCCCACTGGAAATAAAGGCTCAGAGATGGTTTTAACTAAATGAACCATAATATTTTTTTTTAATGTTTTGCGTTGGTCTAAATTCGAGCAACTTAGAAGAGAGGGATTACCGGAGACAAATTGCAAATTCAACACCTGGATTTAAATCCTACAAAGGGGAAGATGTCATGTCTGGGTAGGACTGGGGGAAGGCTGTAAGAAGGGATGTGTGATGGGTGTTTAGTCGAAGACTGTGTGTGTAGCTCAAGGCTCCGGCAGCTCTCCGGGAGGGCGGTAGGCTGCTGGGGGTCTACCAGCAAGGGGTGAAGGTTGGGGAGGTCCGTGCTCAGCAGCCTGGCCGTTTTTTTTAACAGCCTGGAGTACTGTGGTAACCCAGCGGGGTGCAGAAAATGAGAATTAAATGAGGAATGTGGAGGTTTCGGTGGCTGGAGGGTGAACAGGCTTGGAAAAGAGGAGGCAGAGGTGGAGGAGGGTGTACGGCGAGATGGGGGGGAGGATGGAGGGGTGCTGGTACAAGGAGGCGGTGGGAGAGGGAAGATGGATGAGGGGGAACGGGCGTTTTTAACACTCGGGAATTAGCAGAGTTTAGAGCCACGTGTAGACGCAAAAAAAAAAAAAAAAGAGCAGTGACCCTGACTTTAACAAGCTAGATTTTTCAACATTAAACATGACAGCCTGTAAGGAAAGCAGGAGCGGTGCCAGAGTAGTTTAACAACTTGTGCGGTGCGTCGCAGGAGCGTGGAAGCCTTTGGATAGCAGTTCAGCGTCTTTTTATTGTGTGTGGTATTTCGATCATCTTCCTTGTGTACTCGGATCGATTCCTGCGCTCTGATGCAAGGTTGAAGTAATTAATCTCTGTCAAAAATCGCTACCAGAGCCACGGCACCTCCTTTCCTTGACCATCAACACGCGCCCCAGGGTCTGAGCTCCGGCATCAGCGGAGGGAAGTGAAAAGGAGGAAAAGCCGTAAGCTCACATAGAGGGGTTAGGAGGAGGAGAGGAAAGCTTTATTAGGGATGAATCCGCAGCCTCAAGAAACAGGAGGTTCTGGTGTATGAAAAGAGTATTTTCAAAATGATTCCTGGTGCTCCCATCACCTTCAGTTGCGAACAGCGTGATAAAGGCATTAAAACGGTCCTTACAACCTAGGGATAACCGAAAGCTGTAGGAAGTCGTCAGCTGGCTTCTTCAAATTCATAATCTTCGGTTTTCTAACTCGGCTCAGCATACCCCGAGGTGCGATCGCGATAGAAACGCCGAAGCCTCTTCCCGCACAGTCTGGCTCTGCCTGAGCAAAGCTCTACTAACGTCCAGCTTCTGCCTCCAGCTCAGGCAGTTGCGAGCCAGGTCTGGACTCATTCCTGATCTCTGTCCTCGGGACTTTTGTGGTGCCGGGAGAGCTGGAATCTGGCTGGCAAGGTCTGGTCTGAGTGATGAATTCATCGTTCGCTCTGGAAGTTTGGATGGGAACTGGAGTTGCTTGGTGACTTTGAGGGAAAGCGTACATTTAGGAGCTGTAATCATTTCAAATATAGCCTCGTAATTGCCATGTGGACACATTTTTCATTCCTGCCAGCAGACCAGTTCAGCGTAGACTTTTCTGCTTGGATTTTCAGGATTTCAGTTCTCGTCTAAATCAGGGTATTGGTGTGGATCAGGGCTTTGAGGAAGGAATTACTGCTAGCTGCCCGTCTCGAACTCTCCTAGGGGACAAGTGTTAGAACTTCCCAGCCGTTTGTTTGTGTCCTTGGAAGTTAAATAGAGTGAAGTGTGGTGGTTTCTCCAGACCCAAAAGCTTGCAACCTGGCCCTTTGAAACCAGGGCGGGGGGGTTTGTAAGTGTCAGCCCCAGTGTTTCTTTTGTTCCAAAACAAAACACCCTCCTGCCAGCCCCCTTGGGTGTCATCCAAGGTGGCAGTTAAATTAAAGTAGGGTCATCTGAGATCAAAGTTGCTGCTGCCAACAGCAGTAACAATGAAGGGAAGAGAGGTTTTGTTTCCTTCAAAAAAGACTGAAAAAGTGCATTTACCTTACGCTCTTTTGAACCTGGGTTTCCAGCGGTTTATAGCAGTTCTTTCAAGCTGCAGGAGGAAATTCCAGCTGCTGTGCTCTTACGCTGTTAATTTTGTTAAGCCTTTGTCAACCTTTTTTTCCTTTTTTTTTTTTTTTTCTTCTTTTCTTGCAGATTATAGTACCTATAGCCAAGCTGCAGCTCAGCAGGGGTAAGTAGCATTATGGTCTTATCCTCTCTGTTTTAAAAAGATGTAATATAAGTATATAATAATTGTGGTTTAGTCTTAACTCAAGTACGTTTGTAAATCCTGTGGTTTTCCTTTAGCTTTTAGATTTTGTATTGCCATAGTATTTCAGCAGAAATCATTTGGATATGTGAAAACTGTCTTGTGATACGTGTTTTGCGCAAGTCAGAAATACGGCGATGCGTTATAAACGTCTTTAAATTCATTTTACAGCTACAGCGCGTATGCACCTCAGCCAGCTCAAGGATACGCACAGACCACCCAGGTAAAACATGGGACGGGTTTATAGTTGCTGCTGAATCACGTGTCTTCCAGCAAACTACACGGGGCTCTGCCAGCCACGAAAAACGCTGAGCGGCAACGTCAAAATCTGTCATTAGAAGTTGTCTTGTAGCTTCCCCCACAGCCCAAACTGCTTTCTTAAAGTGAAAACAACCTAAACGTCAAGGAGCCTCAACAGTCCCCTTCTTTGTTAATACATCCGAGCCTAAGGTGGCTGTTGTCGAGAGGGTTATAAAAGCCTGATTCGCGGTGTACGTTTGACACCACCGTGTTGGTGGGTGTTTTACTCAGCGGTGTAGGAGAGAAAAACCTAAAAAAAATAGAAAGGGGGAGGAAATTGCCGTTTGTGAGATTGCAGCAGTTGGTCAAAGTAGGAGGAGGGAATAGACGCTTTTTTTCATGGAGGTATTGTTGCTAAAGCTATTAATACGCTCAGTTGGCTAGACTGCAAAATGACGATGATCTTTAAGAGATTAATTAAACAATGCTTATTTTTAATCCTTAGAATACAGGTTACTAAAAACATTTGTATACACACTCCAAGTATGTTTTCAAAGGTAAACTTTTGTCCTCAAAAAGAAGTGTAGGTTGATTTTACCCCGCCTCTCCAGAGAGGTTTTTGAAGGGAGAATCCTGCCGCCCAAGAGTGTGTCTGTGTTACGGAGATAAAAACCACCACATTGTCATGTTGGAGCGTTAGTGAGCAGCTTTAAATCAGTTAATTCTGGTTGTGAAACAGCTTGGCTTTGGTGCTGCAGGGCTGAGCAGGAGCTACCTTCCTGTGCCTGCGCAGGCTACCTGTGCCGCGCTGCCTGCTGCTGCCTGCGCTAGCCAGTCCAAAGCAGGTGAGGCTGCGTGAATACTGCACTCGCTTGTTCCTGCGGCAGGGTAAGAAGGCCCCTTTTGTGAAAAATACCGGTGTTAGAGGAGGAGCACAGGTTCAGTCTTGGCATTTGGGTCGGCTTAAATGAAGGTGAGGGTAACTTTTATTTTGAATAAGTATTTTGAGACCGAACAACTGCAAGAACTGCTACCAAATGTGCAGGTTACGCGGAAGGACAAGTGTAAGCAGACTGGCAAGAGTAAGAACAGAAGGCCTCAGCAACATCCTCTAGTGCGCGACTAAAACAATTAACCAACTAAACTCAGCTGCAGGCAAATAGCCATGGGAGGTTTGCAGCGTTTCCTGCCTCTCGATGTAGTGAGCTTCCGCAGACGGTGACATGTTCAGTCTGGTCAAGGCTTTTCTACTCTTGGTTAAGATCTGGGGCTTGAGTTCAGGGAGGCTGGCTCACGAGTAACACAGGCGTAGATCCCAAAAGGCACTTAAGTTCCAGGCTCCCACAGGAGTCGGTAAATCCCTTTGAGAATCTGGACGTTAAGGCTGTCTTCGTGTCGCTTCTTGAGCTGTAGCTAGAGTTTTATCCTAACCCAAACTGCTGGCCGCACAAAGCTGTTGGAAGTTGGCTGGTGCCTGAAGTTGGAGCCGGCTGGTCGGTGGCGCGGGGCTGAGGTAGCTGTTCAGCTGGTAAAGCTGCAGCACCAGCAGCTCTGCGCTAATCCAGCCACGCTGCGCTGCCGGTCGGATCGCCACGGCTGAGGAGTTGCTTTGCGGTGCTGTCTTCAGGATTGAGCCAGACGATGGGCAGAAGTGGTCCTTTAGTGATAGTCTAGACTTGAAAATGAGCTCCGGGGAAGGTGCGAGTTGAGAGCTGATCTCTCGCGGAGTGCAAAGGCACCAGGACGGCGGTAGCTGTAACCGGGATGGTTTGGTGATGGCAAGCCCTTGGATGCTCCTGCTGATCCCGTCCTTGGGTGCCTACGTAAACTCCTATTTTTCAAACTGTTGGCCAGTGGACATAAAGAATATTCAGAACAACTTCACTAAAACCTTAAATAGGTTTCTTCTAGTGAACACTAAAGCAGTTTTACGCTGAAGTAACTGACTTGTTTTACTTCGTGCAGTTCTGCCCTCTGAGTAGTCCCACTCCCCGTGTTTCAGGTGAGCGCTCGGGAGGTACCTGTGAGTGTTGATGGGTGCCCAGGCAATTATGAGGAGCTGGATGCTTTCATGTGTTGCTTTACCTAGAGCAGAGGTGTGTTGTGAAAACGTAAGAGGCTGCCCCTCCGGTCCTGGCATTGAAAAACTGCGTTTGTAACTTCATTACAGATCTGAACGGAAATTTGCAGTAGCACCCAAACTTTCACAGTAGCCTTGGCTTGACTCTGATTGCTTTCAGTACATCAGGTAACACAGATCCCCCAGTCTGTGTACATCACTGAAACAGTCTGTGTGTGTCTCTGCAACGCCTGTGAGTCGCTTCTGTTCATGAATTAAATTTGTATCATTTTTGGAGCAGACATATGGGCAACAGAGTTACGGAACCTACGGACAACCCACCGACGTCAGCTACACGCAGCCCCAGACGACTGCGACGTACGGGCAGACTGCGTATGCGACGTCCTACGGGCAGCCTCCTACCGGTAAGAGCCCCCGTGCCTGCAAGGCTTGACTTATCCTGGGGAGAGAGTTGAGCTCAAGTCTGCGTCGGGGAACTCCGGCCCAAACCATACTGAATTCCTCTGGGCGGCTCTGATGTGGAAAGGGCTTCCTTCCTCAAGAGCCTGCCTTGAGCGAAGGGCAGCTTAAAACGATGCGAAGACGCGGGTGGGCTGAGAAGGAGTAAGTAAACGTGCCCGTTTAATTTTTCAGGGAACGTTTTGGGTGCTGGGTCATGCTGTGGAACTAAGCGTGGCTGCAGAGTGGACTGTGCCTAGAGCAAAGCAAACGCGAGCTGCGCGGCAGCGCTCCCTGGGAGCGTGTGCTCTGGCTGCTCTTGAGAACCCGTGTCCTCAGCACTTCGGTTGCCTGAAAATCGGATCGGGGAAGTGATGTACGCCTGTTCTGATAGTGTACCCTCTACTTTTTGTCTTGTGCTTCCCACAGTAGAAGGGACCAGTACAGGTTTGACTATCCTGCTCACTCTTGCATGGAAAAATGCTGTCTCATCCTGTCTAAACTTGTGGTGTTAACCCTTTAGGTGTCACTTGGTTTTAGCGCTAAAAACGTCCAGCATCAGAGCGCGCGCGCACGATGACAGGGAGAGTTTGCTAGGCTGCAGTGCTGTTTGCCATCTCCACCTCTCTGTAAAGTCTCCGAGTGGCGTACTTTATGGATAAAACTTCCTGAGCGCTAATGACAGCCGTGCCGAGGCGTTTCGGGTGAATCTAACCCCATTGTCCTACCGTTTCCTAAAGGGTAAACAGCCTGGTTAGACACGTCCAGACGTCCTGACCGCCACCTTTGCATGTTCCATGTTGCCTTTGGATTTCCAGTGCAGATGCATACGTCGCGTGTTCATTAACGCGCTGTGAACTATTCCAACGTGTGCTCTTTAAACTGGAGTTCTGTACGTACGAGTGTCTTCGTGTCTGGAAGAAACTATTGAGACGTCGTTCAGTTCTGGTATATTTGGACTGAATATTCAGGAGACTTTGAAAAAGAAAGCAAATTTTCCTCCAAGTAGTGCCTTGGGTACCGTTTTCTGCAGATTCATCCTTTGCTATGAGAGACATTGTAAAAATCTGTTAGAGTGGGAGCTTTCTTAAATAATTCCCAAAGCAAGGGAATACCGGGACAGACAGGTGATGGGGTCTCTGGCCACAAAAGCCATCGAGGAATGCTTCATAAGGAAGAGGGGAGGGAAAATGTTAACCTATAGTCTATCCAGTTGTACGGCACTGAAAATATTTAACATCTTTACATGGATAAGGAAAATTTCTGCCTGGCAGTTAGCGCATGTCCTGCAGAATGAGAGCCAGTACCCTTTAGCCAGTGTCGCTGCGGCTTATCTACAGGGTTTTTTTTCCTTTCATTTAAAAGTATATGGACAGAAATTGGCAGCAAAAAGGATTTGCGGAGTTCCAAAATCCCTTTCTTAGAAATATTTGAGTCCCTTAATCCTTACTATGGACTCCAGTCCTGCAGGGGTCACAGGAAGCTGCGCTGTTTATGTTTTTGCTTGTCCCTTAGGAGTATATTTGCTGGAGGAATAATAATAATTAGTCACCTTTTCTGCACAGCTGCTTTTTTTTAGGCAAAAAGCTTCATTTTCTTTTCATCCAAAAAAAAAGAAGAAAACTCAGGAAGTGGTCAAATGAAAGATCATATCGGGCCTTCAAGAAGTACGATTTGCCCCAATCCGCGTGGCGTTGGTCTGTGGCAGAACTGTTGATGTTATTCTCCAGGCAGAGTGCCAGGTTGTATTTATTCTTCCTACACCTGCCTCTCCTTGAGGAGCCAGAGCTGTGCAAATGAGACTGATCGTGCTTAAAGCCTGTCTCCCTCTCTCGGTCTCTGCCTTTCATACTAAATAAAGCCTGGGGTGTTGCCTGGGGCGTACATCTTTATGCCCTAAGAGACGTGCAATTTTTACGGTTGAATCTCAATTTATTTTTCCTAGGCATCGCCTTTTTTGTAGCAGAGGGATGCCTGCAATTACCTAAAAGCGAAGTGCCTTTTTTTGTCTTAACAGCCTGTTTTTCGGGTAAGATGCCATTGTGGTCAGGGAAATTCAAATCCTGTGCGGATACACCCTCTCGGGACTCCGCAGGAACGGCAGAGACGGTTCCTCTGCATCGCCTCGGAGCCTCAGATGAGGGCTGTTGTAGCCTGCCCGGGGACCTTTCCGTCCCAAGCACTCTGCCGTCCAGCCTTGCGCTGGCTCCTGGGCCGCCCGCGGCGTGAGTTACTGCCCAGGTTGTGCTGCTTCCCTCCCCGGGGCTGTAGGAAAAGGCGTCTTGGGAGTCGCCCTGTCGCTTTGTTACGGAGAAGAGGGGTTCGGGAGCCTGCGGGCTCCTCTGCAGCTCCCTGGATGCCAGCTGGGTTAGGGGATTAATCGCCACCGTCAGATCTGTGGTCGTGGTTTGTTCTTTAATCGCTGCGGCGTATAGGCATGAATTGCGAGAGCAAATCAAGAGCTGCATCTGTTAGGGTTATCGGCTTTCTAACAATGTTGTTTGGGGGCAAAGGCATCATTTCAGACGTTCAAGTATGAATCTCCTTTAAGTAGCTAAGTGGGAATTACTCTCTAAGGACAGCCAGCCCCCACTTCTCTTTTTACCTGTGAAATTTAGTGTTATGTATATTTTAAGTTTCTAACGTGTTTAGAATTTGAAAGGAGCGCACCCGTAGCTGTCTTGGCTACCGCAATAATCTGTGGTACCAAAATAGAGCAGAGAGAGGGTAGCCTGTGCGTCCCCTTCTCCAGACCCTCGCTGGTAGAAGCTACCAGCATGCCAAAGAGGAGTCGGCTCTCTTTGGGCACGCAGACCCCATGGGTAGCTTTTAATACTGTTTGCAGCAGGGAGAAGCCTTCAAAAACTGCTGCTTGCTGACGTGAAGCCTGCTTATTTCGGAATAAATCTCTTTGAATCCAGTATTTTCAGCTGGTGTTCTCTGAGGACCAAATCCTGCAAGCTTCCCCTCCGCCTGAAGAATTCCTAGACTTCAATAAGGGTTTTGTTTGCAGGCTTGGATACTTTGAGAGGAAACTGAGCCACGTAACTGGACTTCTTAAGCAGATGAGCAAAGTTCTTCTGTTACCTTTTTCTTACAGTAGCTGTTCCGCAGACTCGCCGTTTATCTTACTAACTGGTGGGGGGAGGAGAGAGAAGTGATGTAATGCAAATGCCCCCCTCAAAAATACGGCTCTTGAGGATTTTCAGAGTATCTAAACTAAGTTGTTGAAATGAAAATTTAGAGCAGTGGGATGTTAAATCACTGCCTTTTCTTTCTTTGGTACAAACCCTTCCAGCTGAGCACACTTGCACAAGGGAAATGCTCCTTCCAGAGCTGAAGCGTTAAAATTCAGGATTTTTTTTTCCCTCCCTTTTATTCTGTTGACTGTGCAGAGCCAGGTGTTAGCAGACCTGCTCGCTTGCTTGATTGGAGGGGTCAGTGCTGCCAGTAAGAGTACCGAGAAAGGCGGCCCAGATGTGGGAGGACCAGCCTGTGGCTCCGAGTCTGACGCGAACAGCCGAGGGCAAGGCTGTGGCCTTACTGCAGACTGTACTTACGCAAACAGCAGGCTTTTTTAGTAAGTGGTCAGGCTTCGGCCAGTTCAAATAAGGATTCCTTTAACTTCTGGTGTCGGTGCTCTCTGTGGAAAAGCTGTGGTGGCTGACATTTAAGTGTTTGGACTGTATAAATTTGTCCGAGGCTCTAAAAATCATGCTCATTTTATCCTGTTCGACATCGTCCCATTCACCCCGCTCAGCAACGCTCAGAACAGGACTTTGCTTTTCAGACAACTTCCCAGCGAAAAGGAATAATGACGATGAAAACGGATTTGCTAGTGATCGGCGCGAGCCGTTTCCTGGTGGGAGACAAGCTTACTGTCTCGCTTTCGTGTTTCCAGGTTGGCAGCCCTGCGATGTGGGAGCCAGCCTGTGGCGTTCAGCAGGAGGGCGGTAGCGTGATGAGCGCTGGGGGGGCCCAGGGCAGGAGGAATGAGGCTTGGTGGGAGCGGGCAGGGGCTTTTTAGGCTGGCCGTTGCAGGTGACAAGAGTGGACAGGCTTGTGTCCCCTTCATCGGGATCCTGAGGCTAACCAGAAAACTCAAGAGCGTCACTCGGGACAGAAAGCTGAAGTTTGGGGTTTTTTAACTACTGTGCTGTGCCAACTTCCTCCTCTCGCTTCTCTTCCTCTTTACTCACTGATTCAGAGAGCCACTGGGAAGGGTCCTGATTTTGTAGCAGGGACGACGAGATGTGGAAGTACTGCGGTGCTTCGGGAGGGCACGCTCTATTCTGCTGAAAGTATATTTGTTTTGCAAATTAGAGAATTGAAATAAAAAACTACAGCACAATGTGCGTAAAATGCTGTATAATTAGAAGGAAGAGTATGTCACAAGTGTCCTATGCTTATTAAAAATAAGAAGCGATGGAGAAGCTGTTACCTTAATTGATGCAATTAAGATCACATCAATAAGACTGAGACCAGTTGGCTGCTCTTTGGCAATCGATGTTTTATATTTTTAGTAAGTCAGCTTTTGCTAACAAAATTTTTAATTGGTCTTTTTTTCATGTAAGTCTCCGTTTCACAATTTGAAAAACTGCTCACAAGGTTCGTAACTATAAAAAGCCACCGTGTTAATGCCGGGTTTATAGTTCATCTTTGTGACAAGCCAAATGGTCGGCTAAATTATACAGCGGCGGCTGCTGGAAGCACTAATTTAAATGGAGCTGTTTTGGGATCTTGGATGTTCTTGTAAAATTGTTCAGAAATAAATGTATGATCTCTAAGCTTTTTACCTAAAAGAAACTGAAATTCTGAGAAGAGCGAAGGTACATAAAACATCAGGAGCTACCTTATGTGTCTTTTTTGACCTTTCTCTTCAGTTAAAGCAAATGTAAAGTGCTTTTCTTTTGTTTGCAGAATTACTGATTTAAAATAAGACTTCATAAATGGCTCAAAAAGACTTGTCAAGTCAGCCTGGTGCCATTTTGTGCTTTCATTTTTCAAAAAAGCTGAAAGGATGGGACCGTACTTCTTAAATCGATTGGATTTCTTTTCCTTTAGGGCTAACGGGAGCTTTGTTTAGTCTTCCTGTGTTCAGAAGACACTGCATGCCTCAGCTTGCCCTGTGTGCGCTTTGTTACATTAGCTGTGAGCTTCAGTAGCTGTAAACAAACAGCCTTTGGATGCTGATTGAAGGGTGGCTTCCAGAAAGCTCCTCGGAGCGTGGTTTTTGGATGGTGAGGGTAGAGCTGGGGCTGTAGGCTGAGGCTTCCCAGGGCAGGGGGTTTCTCTGAGGAAGGCGAAGGGGCGGCGTGGGTTAGTTCATCGTTTTGGGGTTATCTGTGATACTTTTGCAGTGGTAAAATCTGTGCTGTGCCCGGGGCCTGATAAACCGTCAGCAGAAGCGCAGTAGTCTGAAACGTTACGAGTGAAGGTCGCCAAACTAATCTGATGAGGCTGTCGTCTGTTCTAGGTTATACCACCCCAACTGCCCCCCCAGCCTACAGTCAGCCCGTCCAGGGGTACGGCACAGCCGCCTACGATACTAACACCGCTACGGTTACCACCACCCAGGCTTCCTACGCAGCACCGTCCGCTTACGGCACCCAGCCCGCCTACCCAGCCTATGGGCAGCAGCCAGCAGCGTCCGCTCCCGCAAGGTAACGTCTGGTTCCTCTCTTCCTCCTAAGGCTGTGTTTGCTCTGCTCTTGGGGAGCAACAGCACACCGCCCGCTGAACTGGGGCCCGCTGGTTTCGCTTACGCCTTTTCTCTGCCTGCTGCGCTTGAGCTTTGCTCTTGCTGCATCCGATCCCAGCGCGTTTCAGGGCTGGGGGAAAGCCGCGTAGGCAGGTTCTGCTCCGGCAGGGTGAGTCAGCACTGTTACTGGGAGATGAGAGCAACCAAGCAGCAAAAATGGGCTCTTGACTCATGATGCAGAACAGAAAACGGACCAGTCTGATCTGACCTTGAGTCACAGAGTCAGGCAGGATACCGTTACGTACTGTGACTTCTTGAGTGGATGCACATGCTGTAGACAATTTCCTTTTTAAATCTCTTGTGTCTGAGCACTGTCACTAGTATATTTAGTTTAATTGTTTGCTCAGGATATGAAATATTTAGAATACATAATGGAAACTTGTTTAGTAGTGAGTAAAAACTGCTTTATTCGTTTACCTGATGTTTGTAGCAACCACTCCAGTAAGGAAAGGGGGAGCTTGGCACAGCTCTGTCCGTATCTGTCATATTACACTTGTAAGTATGAATCCTGACACCATTTAAAGTATTTTTTTCCCAGCTTGTACGACAAAAGTAGCCTAACTCTTTTTACTCCGCTCTGATAAACACTGAGAGATTGTAAACGGTATGGGACAAATACAAAAGAAGGGGACCTGCGAGTCACATGCAAAGGGATCTCTTTGTTTTCAGGCCTTGAGAGTTAATACAAAACATAGAATCACAGAATCGTTTCGGTTGGAAGGGACCTTTAAAGGTCTTTTAATCCAACCCCCAACATCCTTTCCCTTTCATCGGATGACGTATGTGGGGCAGTATCTGCTTGCACTGGATTCTAAACCAAACAGCGGTGCGTTTAACTGACAGCGTTTCTGGCTGCTTTTGAGCTAATCGTTTCCAAGCGTTGTGCAAAACCAGCTCGAGCGGAGGGGCAGTGCCGCTGACCGCTTTCCTGGCCACTTCACATCTTCGACTCAATTCTAGAGCCAGTCTAAATCCCTCGCCTTCGGTTTCATAACACAGCTGGTGAGCAGAAGCTGTAGTACTCTGGGCTCTCTGTTCAGGATGCTGCCCGGGCCTTTCCTGATGGCAGGGGACTGTGCAAATACCCAGTCAGCAGGTGCTAAAATGTTTATAGTGTTTAATGAGCTTATATTAGCTGCTGCCAGAGTGATGGACACCGATGCGGTGCCAGCTTGTAACGCTACCCAAAGAAATAGGTAGTGCCGTTCTGTCTTTGGGGGGGGGGGGGTTTGATCTGAACGCCTTCGCTGCTACCAGAGGTGGAGGTTTGCACCAATGTTTCCTTCTTGTTCAATATTGCTCCGTAGACCCCAGGATGGCAGCAAACCAGCAGAGACCAGCCAGCCGCAATCGAGTACGACGGGCTACAGCCAGCCCAGCCTAGGGTATGGACAGAGCAACTACAGCTATCCTCAGGTGCCTGCCAGCTACCCCATGCAGCCGGTCACTGCGCCTCCCTCCTATCCTCCTACCAGGTAACTCTCCCAGCAGGCTAAGCCTCATGCAGCTGGCGTGGGAACTTTCAGGTTAGCTTGGGCAAAAGGGGGACTTCTCGAGGGATTTTAAACGAACAGATGTAAAAGGAGGTTTGGTGTCCTGGGAGGAGGGAGGTGTGGTTCTTGTTGGTGTGCTCCTTGTCGTAGGGAAGACGTGGCTGTGATTGAGTGCGTAAGTGTCTCTGCGTACATACCTGCAGCAGCAAGGCGTAACGACGACATATGTTTTTAAGAAATTTCCTAGATACGGAGTGTGTTATAGCGACCTTTCGCTGCCTTTACACGTGGCTTTGACAAGGGGCTCGCCTCTTCCCCTCAGGTGTCTTTAATGTGCTGATGCTGACTTCTAAAGTGTGTGTTTTGAAATTCTCAAAGCCCGAGATGCGTGAGGGGGGGAGACTGTTTTATTATCCATCAGCTGAAAATACTGCAGTGCCAAGGCAGAAAGGGAGACCGTTAATTGCATTGCCACTGATTTTTGCCCTGGCATTTCTGCCTCTTTCTAGAGGTATGAATAAATTGTGAACAGTCGCGTGGATTTTGCTTTTAGCAGTCTGCCGGGTTTATTTTGTCTCCTGCCACCAGACTAGCCTCCACAGAATGACTTCACCTTTTTAAATGGTTTACAACAGTACATATGGCTTATAATTGCATTACCTTCTACCTGTGAGCCACTTCTGCAGCCTAATGCACGTTGCCAGTGAACTGGCTCGTCTTTCCATCTTTTCAATGCTTTTGTCTTCCAGCTATTCCTCTACACAGCCAAGCAGTTACGATCAGAGCACTTACTCCCAGCAGAGCACCTACGGGCAGCAGAGCACCTACGGACAACAGACTAGCTATGGCCAGCAAAGCAGCTATGGGCAGCAGCCGCCGCCGACTAGTTACCCGCCCCAGACGGGATCCTACAGCCAGGCCCCAAGCCAGTACAGCCAGCAGAGCAGCAGTTACGGCCAACAGAGTGAGTGCGCTTAGCAGAGCCGCGTGGTTGCGGAGGAAAGGGTCGGGCCCCCCCCTTGCCCTCGCAGGGTGGGCTGCCTCTGAAGGAGGCTTGGCGTTGCTTTGGGTCTAAAGCTTGCAGCTGCGTCGAAGGGAGAGCATGCTGTAGCTGGGTTTTGCCCTTTCTCGCTGACAAACGGCTTGCCTGCTGCAGCGGCAAATCGTGATACTCCCCTCAGCGTGGCGAAGGTGAACGGACGCTCGAAAAACACAGGAGCACAAAATACCGTTGTGGCTGGTGCAGGCAAGGCTTGGTGTAAACCATTCTGTTTGGCCAGGTGGCAGTTCTGCAGAAGTCCTACTGGCAGGGCCTAATGTAAAACTTGATTCCGCAAACGGAAAGCGGTGCATCTCTCCTTAAATTAACGCTGTTGCTGTAAGCGCTGTTGCTGTAAGCGCTGTAGCGAGTGATTGGTGCTGAAGGCAGGTAAAAGGGCTTAAAAAGGGGACAGGCAGCTTCGACCCGCTCTTGTCTGCAGCTCCCTAACGTGTTTCTTACAAACTTCCTCAGGCTCGTTCCGTCAGGACCATCCTAGCAGCATGAACGTATACGGGCAGGAATCCGGAGGCTTTTCAGGCCCAGGAGAGAACCGGAATATGAGCGGCCCTGATAACCGGGGCAGGGGAAGAGGGGGATATGATCGCGGAGGCATGAGCAGAGGTGGGCGGGGAGGAGGACGCGGTGGAATGGGGTAAGAGCAAATCTTTTCTCCTTTTATCTAATTCTGTTTTACCCGTAGGATTTGAAATGGAAAGAAGGGACTGAAAGGTTGGCATTCCCAACGGTACTTCCATGGAGAACATCTCTGTAGCAGCATTGCTTCTAATCCATGGAAATATTATCTCGGGGGAAATAGGAGCAGGATCTATTTTTTTCGTCCTGCAGCTGGTTGGGCCCCGGGGGGGGGGAAATTAGGGGTATTGATAAACCTGGAACTTTCAGCTCCCTTCGTGGTCGCGCAGAGGTGAAATCCTCTGCGGGGTTTAACAGTAACTCCGGATCGAACACACACAAACCTTCCGCCAGGTCCAGGAGTCAGTCGCTCCCTGTGCCTCAGTAGTGGGGGTCTTGACGGTTCAGGTATGTACAGGGCAGAAGCCTGGGGTCAGCCCCGTGTTACGCCGTCGGCCTCTTCACCTCAGCAGTAGCTCGCGGAGCTACGTCTGCAAGTGTGTGCCTGGGGCAGATTGCTGCTGTCGAAGCCATGACTCTGAGTGGCCGGAACACTTAGAGCTTGGTCGGAGTGTGAAGAAAGACCCCCGAGACAGCAGAGAGGTCTGGCTTGGCTCCCCGGACTGCTCCCCCTTGGAGCTTTCAGGTGGTCTGAATCAGTTTGGCCATGTTAACTGATGGCAAAACCTGGTTTGGTAAACCTGCGCCTTCAGGTCAGCAGCGCGTCTCCCTGCCCGTGATGTTTGTTTTGCTAGAGGCGAGGAAGGAGGACTAATCCCAAAGGCTCCTAAGAGAAGGAAGGTGTAGCTTTGTGTGTGTTCCATCCCTTCGCCCCGTCGCTCAGAGCTATGCAGAGTGTCCCTAGGTGCACACTGGAGATGTGGCGCGGGATGCACAGTGCTAGCCCTGGTACTCGGCAGGGTGGCCGGAACCGCAGCTTCTCCTCGCTAGGCAACTTCTGAAGGTGTTTTACAACCTGGTGGCAACCGGAGTTTGGCAAATCGATAGTCCCATTCTGCATAGCTCTGTCGAAATGAAGTGGCGTGAAATCTTTATCGGAGAAATATAACTACCGGTGTACGGAAACAGAAGAAAAAGACTGGCTTGTGTTGGAACGCATCTGGCTTGAATTGGCTCGAGTGGAACAGAGTTCCGTGGTTCTGCATAAAGATTTCACCCATGATGTATTTATCTCTAATGGTTTAAAGTAGATGCAGACACTGGAAATGTCTATCATCACATCTTAAAATTTTAGCCCCTTCGGAGCTTCTCATCCAAAAGATTTGTCATCCGTCTCTTGATTTCACACCCTAATCTGAGCTTAAATTGCGTACGTAGTGATTTCCACCTGACTAGACCATTACAAAGGGTCCCCTGCTTTATGGACGTAGGCTTTCTGCTGTCCATAGAAAAGGTGGCCTCCCTATGAACGCCAAGGGGCAGGTAGGGGAACTCGGCCCTTCCTATCACGCTGTGGTGATGGATTTCAGTGTCTCCGGCAGGTAAGGAGCTCGATGTTATTAACGTGCCCTTTTTCATTGACTCAATTATTTTATATTTTCATTGGCTGTTAAACATGGAAACTTTTTAACATGCTTTGTCGCATTTATATGCTACAGGTTACAAAGTGAGAGCCTTGTATACACTTCAATACTTAAAAAGTACCCGTACTCAGTACTCAGCCGGCAGCATAATGAAAAGTGGGACTAGACACGGTGTCCATATGGAGAGGAAAAATATACATAGAATATTTTTAACCAAATGTATTCATTGTATAAATGGAATCCTTCTGTAACTTTGGTAACTGCATACTTGTTGTTTGGTAATAAAACCAGAGGAGGTATACTACTTTAGAATTGTGTAACGTTAAAAAGTGTAAACGTATGTGTTTAAAAAGAGAGACATTACGTAAATGGTGTGTACTTTAACGAGAGGAGGCAAAGCTGCATGCAACAGCTTGAAACTGTGTATTGACGACTTTTTTTTTTCCAGTATTAGAGGTGCAATACTTGCTAGAAAATAGGCGGTGCTCTCCCTCCCCTGCTCGTCTCCTTCCAAACGGCTTTTTGTCTTTCCAAAAAGAGCAAGAAACGTCAAAATCCTTTTCAGGTGGCATTTTCCTAATTAACCAGCGCTTGAAAGCAGTCTTAGCTGCACGCTTCAGCCAAAGCTTTTGAGGAAAGCTGCGGCCGTGAGTTTGCGTTGGCGCGTGCCGAAATCTTCCGTTCTGGTCTGTGTCCACAAAGCTGCACCCCAGGCCTTCGAGCCCCCGCTGTATTCTGTAAGCTCTCCCTCCACAGAGACTTGTTAAATTCAGTAGCGACCTGAATGTATGGCTTTATACCGAGGTTTTTAGCGGAAATGTCATCGGAACTGTGTTGTAGGTATCGCGTATGGTTGTCTCCTACCTTTTTAACTGTTAATGTCAGGGACCCGCGGGCTCGTTTCGCTCTCGTGCTGCGAGAGGCTGAGGGTGCACCTTTATGGACACACGGAGGGGAGGGAGTTGACCAGCGAACGACCCCATGATTTCTCCGAAGCAAAAGTCCCATTTACAACGCTCGAAAACATTTTTTGCCAAGTATTGCACTGATAATACCCATACAAGTAACGCAAGGGTACCGACAGCAAAGTGGTGTCTAAAACCAGACAAGCGAGGTTGCGTATATGTAAAGGAAATTTGAGCGAGCTGCCCTGAAGAAAGGCATAGTGCCGAGATGAGAGAGAGAGAGACAGATGCATTGTTTGGAGATGTTTAGCCAGTGCCCTTCTTCCCAGTGAGCCGCAGAGGCTCAGAGCGGTACTGGCTTTGTAAAGGGAAAGGCCTTCATTTCTTCGTTTATCCCCCCAGCAGCGCTGGAGAGCGAGGTGGCTTCAATAAGCCTGGTGGTAAGTTTTTGAGCATTACAATGGATAGTGTTAAAAAAAAAAAAAAAAAAAAAAAATTACAGTCAGTTTTTAGAACAAAGTGTAATTTTTATTAGTTTAAGTGGTTAAAATGACATATGCAACAAGACCGTAACGGGTACTGCCGGCAATGCCTAGGGGTATGCGGTTACAGGACACAGGGTAACTTGGAAGAATTGAGCAACCACTTCTGTAATTTGGGGAAAATAAATGGTTTGGATTTAATAAATTTTTCGTAAAGTAACTTTTTATTAATGAACGTAAAACTGATTGGCCTGGTAAAGCACTTTAAAAAAAAAAAAAAAGAAAGAAAGGAAAGTGTAATAGCGGTTAATGGTTTGAAAGGCTGCTAAAAATAGCAAACCGATCACCAAGTAAAAGGTGCATTGCTGATGTTTTTGCAATGCAGGTCAATTGGAGTTTAACCGGCGCCATCGAATGGTGGTCATAAGTAGATAGTATTGTGTGTGTCGGTTCTTCAGCCCGCAAGGCGTGCACTAACACAGCTTCTTATGATTCTTTCCCGACTGGCAGGACACATGGAAGAAGGACCGGACCTTGATTTAGGTAATTGCCGATAACTGCTGGGGACTCTCTCCCGAGCTCGCGAGGTTGAGGCTTCCGTGCTCGGTCTCTGCTCCAGACGAGGGCTGTAGCCACGGGAAGCGTTAGCCCCGCGGCGTGCCCCTTCTGTAGGAGCACGAGGACGCTCTGCCATTTGCAGGCTCTCTCCCGCCATTTCGTTCGTTTCTCGATTCCCTGATTCATCAGAACAGCCGGACTGGTGGAAAACGGCACGTGTTTGTGAGATGCTTACCCTTCTCCGCAGGAGCTAGGGGGGCTTTCAGGAGAGCTGCTCCGCGGCTGTTTGGTTCGGCAGAAAGCCCTTTATCAGGCAGCCTTAGCCTGGAGCTTGTACGCGCTGGTCCAGTGGCCTCCTCTCGTGCCACCCCTGGCCTGTCGCCGTGCAGCTCTTCCCTTCCTGTGGCACAGGCGTGTCTGGAAGCTATGCGTCAGCCTTCCAGGATCGGCACGTTGCTGCGGGAAGGGGGTGGGGGGGGTTAGCGCAGCCGGCCACGTGCGGGAGCCCAAAGGCCGCAAAGGTCTTCCTCGCGTCTCGCCTCGGATGTCTCCCGTGATAACCCAAGCGGTTTAACCACGCGGTTCTCCTCGCGCCGGGTAGATGTGGGTTTCTGGCTGCGGCAGGAGAAGCCGCCAGGCAGCCGGGGGGGGGGGCAGGCCAGCTCGGCAGCGGGGTGCAGCGCAGTCCTGCCTTGCCTGCGTGGAGAAGGTGGCGTAGAGTCGCCCCTCTCAGCGCCTGGGTTTTCGGGTCACTTGATAAATACGCTCGTTGAGAGCGAAGCCGCGGCTGGCTGAGGGGATGACGTGGTGAAAAGTACTCCGTTAGGTTGGCTCGCTGCCTTTCCTCTCCCTGCAGTCACCCCATGAATTCTCTCCTAGGCCCACCTATGGACCCAGACGAGGACTCGGACAACAGTTCAGTTTATGTGCAGGGACTCAATGATAATGTCACCCTGGAGGATCTGGCAGACTTCTTCAAACAGTGCGGTGTTGTCAAGGTGAGAGGACCGCGTGGGCGCAGGTCGGCCTCCAGCTGGTAGGGCGTTTGGGGGAAAGGGATCGCCCACCTCCTCCCTGCCTGCACGTTGCTCGTCTCCGCCCAGCCCTTCGTTTCCAGGAGCTGGCAGGTCTCTGGCTGGTTGGGCAGTAGGGTGACCACGGCCCGGCGTTGACCTGTAGCTCAAGCTTTCCCAAAGAACCTTTGCGGGATTTGCCCCTCAACAGCGTGACTAGACTTGCAGAAGCGCCAGCGCTTACAGCCGTGGAGGAAGCGCGGCTCTGTGGATCTGCTGCTGGTGGGAGGTGTCACAGCACGGGGGGGGGGGGGGGGGGTCGGAGTGGTGGGGAAGAGCGCGGGAGGATGCGGGGAGGCTGCAGCTCGGTTCTTGCGCTGCCAGGTGCAGGCGGGAGAGGCCTGCCGGGCCAGGCAGCGCTGTTCTGGGCCGGTTCCTTCGTTTGTTGGGTTGCCCGGGCAGTAGCTGCCGCCCACGGTAAGCCGGAGGGGCCCTTTCTTCCGCCACGGAGTCGCCAAAATGAGGCTCGGTTGTCTCGAGTCAAAAGCAGAACAGAGGAGAGTAAATCCCCCGCTCAGCTTATGGGGAGGTGTGACTTGAGGTGGCGTTTTGCTGTCCTGCTAGATGAACAAGAGGACTGGGCAGCCTATGATAAACCTCTACATCGACAAAGAAACCGGCAAACCAAAAGGAGATGCCACGGTATCTTACGATGACCCGTCTACCGCCAAAACAGCGGTTGAATGGTTTGATGGTGAGTATGCGGGGTGTGTTTTGGGATGGAATCGCTTTGTCTTCGATTTCGGAGCTAAATTCTTGTCCGACTGAAGTCAGCGTTTCTGTCCTCGGTGCGTGGAGGATCGTAGTCATTTAAGGCTAGCTCTAGGTGGTCGGGCTTTTGCCGAAGAAGCTCCTGGTTTTAACTGGAGCAGATAAGCGTGGTGCTTGGGTTGTGGTTGTCCTCAGTTGCCCAGGCTTCTGCCACCTGTTATCTCCTGTAGCAGGAGTTTATCTCGGTCCCGGGGGTGGAATTTTGCCCTTCTGCTGTCTGTGATGCTTAGGTAAAATTTTCCGTGTGATTAACGGCTCGGCGCGGTGGTGTGTCCCGTGGAAAGATGTGTGTGGTACCGGGGTCCGGTGCGGAGCGGAAGTTCGCAGCGCAAAGTGATGCTCTTGCCCTTGTGTTCCTCCTAGGGAAGGATTTCCAGGGGAGCAAGCTCAAAGTTACCCTCGCGCGGGAAGAAGGGCCCGATGAACAGCATGCGAGGCGGGATGCCCCCGCGTGAGCAGCGGGGAATGCCTCCCCCGCTCCGCGGAGGTAATGGCCACCCCCCGCCCCCCCCCCTTACCCCCCCAGCCCCCCGAAGGGCACGGCCGGAGGTGTGGCACCCGCCGAGCTGCGCCCTGTCCCCCGGCCGTGGCCGAGTGCCGCCTCCTGGGATTAACGGAACCTTCCTTGCAGGCCCGGGGGGGCCCGGCGGCCCGGGGGGGCCCGGCGGCCCGAGCGGCCCCATGGGCCGGATGGGAGGCAGAGGCGGAGACAGGGGTGGCTTCTCCTCGAGAGGACCGCGGGGATCCAGGGGAAACCCCTCCGGAGGGAGCGTCCAGCACCGAGCTGGCGACTGGCAGTGTCCCATCCGTAAGTATCCCGTGCTGCCCGCGTCTTCCACGCGGTCACAGCGGCTCCGCGTGAGCCCGGCACCTCGGAGGTCGCTCCCGCGTGGCGACGACGGCCGTCTCTCGTCTCGGAGCACCAAGGGGCCCTTTTGTCCGAGCGCTGGCTGGGATAAATAGGCCTCTCCTAAAAATAACTCGCTGGGCCTTCCGAGGGAGTTCCCGTCCGGAGCAGGGAGGGAGGGCTGGTGTCGCTGCCCGGCTGACTTCCTCCGGGTCCTGCTGACGGGCGTTTGTGTCTCCTCTCCTTGTGCCCTCCCGTTAACGGCCAGGCAGCGCTTCCGAGCGTCGCTGAGCCGGGAACACCTTCCGGTCTTCGCTAACTGGCGTTTTTACCCAGGGGGTGCGGAAACCAGAACTTCGCCTGGAGAACGGAGTGCAACCAGTGCAAGGCTCCTAAACCGGAAGGGTTTCTTCCGCCCCCTTTCCCCCCTCCAGGTATGGGTGCGGCAGGGTTCACGGCGGGGCTGGAGGCACCCGGGGTTTCCAGCGAGCTGCCCCAAGGCTGGGTTGGGGCTGCTCGGGGAGCGGCCGTTTCCAGCCCCGGGAGCTACTGGGGCTTTCGTCCCTCCTTGAGCTGCGAAACGGAGGCTGGGGAACCGCTCTGCCCTCTCCTCCTCCCGCGCTTCCCAGCTCTTCCTGAACTGCCGGGGCTCTCCCTTGGGCCTGTCTGCAGCACTTCGGTTCCCCAAAGCGCCGCTTTCCGCCTCGTTAGGCAGCGCCCTCCTAACGCGCCCCGGCTCTCCCGGCTCTGGGGGAGAAGCTGGGCGAGGTGTGCTGGCTTGCGCTCCCCTGCAGCGTCGGTTGCCTCGGGGTTCCCAACCCCTCCTGGATCTTCTCGTTCCTAGTGCCCGGAGCTGGGTGTGCCGGGTTCATCGGGGGCAGGGTTCGACAGGCCGGAGGAGCCTCCGGCGCGGGCTGGCTCTCCCCTCGGAGCGCCCTGAGAGTCTTCTCCTCTCTCCCAGGCGGAGACCGCGGTAGAGGCGGCCCCGGGGGGATGAGAGGGCGGGCGAGGAGGTGGCCTCATGGACCGTGGGGGACCCGGTGGCATGTCCGAGGCGGCCGCGGTGGAGACAGAGGCGGATTCAGAGGAGGCCGGGGTATGGATCGAGGTGGCTACGGAGGAGGCGGACGGCGAGGAGGAGGAGGAGGAGGACCCGGGGGCCCCCCGGGACCCCTGATGGAACAGATGGGAGGCGGAGGCCGAGGCGGACGGCGCGGAGGACCGGGAAAGATGGACAAGTACGGCCGGAGAGTGGGGGGTGGGGGTGGGGGGGGTGTCTGAGGCTCCGCTGAGGGAGGGGGCAAACCCTGGTGCGCGAGCCGGAGGCACCTTGGTCACTGGGGAAAGGGGACGGGGCGGCACCGGGGGCCCCCGCTCCTTTTCCCACCACCCCCTGGCGCCCAGGTCGGGTTTGGGGGTGGGGCGAGCGGGTGGCGGGCCCGAGCGGGTGGTGGGGCGAGGACCCATTCCCCGGCCCTGGGAGGGATCCCGGGGTGCGGTGACTGACCCAGCCTCTCCCTCCCCTCGCAGGGGCGAGCACCGCCAGGAGCGCAGAGACCGGCCCTACTAGAGGCGGACGGACCCCGCAGAGCTGCATTTACTACCAGATTTATTTTTTTAACCAGAAAATGTTTTAAATTTATAATTCCATATTTATAATGTTGGCCACAACATTATGATTATTCCTTGTCTGTACTTTAGTATTTTTCACCGTTTGTGGAGAAACATTAAAACCAAGTTCAACGGTAGCGTGCCGAGTTCTCTTTCCCCCTCCCCGCCCTCCTCCTCCCCCCCCCCCCTTTTAAAAAAACGGTTGTTTAACGAAAAACCTGACCCTGTGCGCCCCCTTGTCGCGAGCATGCTGCGCCCCAACCCCGGAGGCGGTGACGAGCTGTGACGGTGGTGATGGCTGTGACTGTGACGGTTTGGGGGGGGGTATTTTTTGGGGGGGGTGGGGTGGGTGGGTTTTTTTTCGTTTGTTTGTTTGTTTTTTAAAATAAAAATTCCCGATGTTATAACCGCACCACTTCTCGCCTCTCTTGAGAGCACCCCTGCCCGGGGGGGGCCCTTCACGGTGGGGAGGTGGCAGTGCCCCCCCCCCCCCCCCCCGCGGCTCTGCAGGCCCCTGCCTGGAGCGGGGCTGGATGCGACACCCACACACACACCCCCCCCGGGGGAGCTGCGGGAAGGGCCCGATCCTGTGGGTCGTGTGTGTGTGTCCCCCCCCCGCCAGCGCGGGGACCACGGGCTGGGTGCGGGGACGCAGCGGCGGGAGGGATCGGGGGGGGGGGCAGCTCCAACCCAGGGGGCGTGTGTGACACCGCCCCCCCCCCCCCCCAGCGTCGAATCCCACCCGGGCTGGGGGGGGCGGGGGGCGTCGCTGTGTTTGTGGTGGCGCCGTACGTCGCCCCCCCCCCCCCCCCCCCCCCCGTGCCCGTGTCCCGCGTGTCGGCCCGTCCCCGCCCGCCCCCGCCCGCCGCTCCCGTCCCGGCCCTTTCTGGGCCGCCTCCAACTTCCGGCCGGGGCGCGGCGGCGGCGGCGGCGGCGCGGGGCTGCGGGCGCTCCCCGCTCCGCTCCCGGTCCCTCCGCTCCGCTCCCGGCCCCTCCGCTCCCGGCGGCGGATGGCGGCGGGGGCTGCGCGGGGCCGGGCGGCGGCGGCGGCGGCGGCGGGGCCCCCCCGGCGCTCAGAGCCGCGGCCCGGCCCGGAGCGGGGAGCGGGCGGGCGGCGCGGCCCGGCCCGGCGGTAGCGGAGCGCGGAGCCGGCGGTGAGTGCGGGGGGGGGGGGCGGGGGGGAGGGCGGGTGTCCCCGTGCCCCCCCCCCCCGGTGTCCCCCCCCCCGTGTTCCTTCCCCCCCACCCAGCGTGTCTCCGGCACCAGTCGGCATCTGCCTCGCAGGTGCTGACCCTCTCCCCCCCCCCCCGCCTCGGCAGACAGACCGCCCGCCCGCCCGCCCGCCCCGGGGCAGGGCCCCCCCCAGAAAGAGACACCCTCCCCCCCCCCCGGGAAGGGGGAACCCCCCCCCCCGGGTATAGATACCCCCCCTCCCCAGCAGAGCACCCCCTAACCCCCCCCCCCCCCCCCGGCAGCAGGACGCTCCCAGGGGAAGGCACCCCCCCCGGGGCGTGGGGGGGGGGGGGGGGGGCGGGCCGCAGGGGGGGTCACTGGGGGTTCCCCCCCCCCTCCGGCGGGGCAGGGGTTCACCAGCTCTTGTACCCCCCGGCCGGGGAGGGCAGGGACACCCCCCCCCCGCCATGGCTGAGCGCTGGGGCCCAACGCCCCCCCCGGGGCAGCCACCGGGGGTCGGTAGCCCGGGGCGGGGCAGGGATCTCCCTGCCCCCGGCATGGGCCACCCCTCCTGGCACCCAGACCCCTCGGGGTGTCACCTGCTCCCACGGTGGTGACACCCCGGATGGTGACACCCACCATGACTGGGCAGCTTTGGGCTGGGGGGGGGGGGGGGGGTGGGGTGGGCTGGGGGGGGGGGGTCCTCTCTGCCACAGTCCCCCCAGCGGGGGCCTGGGGGGGGAGGGGGGGGCATCGGTGACAAGGGACTCATTAACCTGGGGAGGACACGGGGGAGAGGGGGGACACGGGGGACACACACACACACAGGGGGTGCCGGTGCTGCGGGTCCTGGCAGGGGACAGGCAGGTTCTGGAGATGGTGGTGGTGACTGACCCCCCCCGCCCACAGGTGGGGGAAACTGAGGCACAGTGGGGTCACCGGGGGGGGGGGGGGGGGAATGGGACCAGGCAGCCAAATTCTGCTTGGGGAGGAGCCGCTGGGGGGGGCGGGGGGGGGACACAGGCTGGGGATTGGGGGGGGGAGGGGTTGTGGGGTGTTGCCTGCCCGCGTCTGCCTGTACCGGCACCCATTGCCCCCCCCCCGCCCCAGGCAGGTAGCCCGCCATGGCCGACCCGAGCCACATCCAGTCGGCCGCTCCAAGAGCATCCGTCCCTTCCGCTCCAGCGAGGAGTACCTGGAGGCCATGAAGGAGGACCTGGCCGAGTGGTTCAACACCCTCTACGACCTGGACATCCAGGTGGACACCTTCCTTGGAGAGCCTGGAGACGGGCTGCCACCTCTGCCGACACGCCAACAACGTCAACCGCATCGCCCTGGACTTCCAGCAGCGGCACCCCGAGGTGGCCGCCCGTATGCGCGTCCCCCAGAACGAGGTCGTCTTCCAAGCCAAGAACGTGGTGCCCGGGTCCTTCATCGCCCGGGATAACGTCTCCAACTTCATCCAGTGGTGCCGGCAGGACCTCGGCATCCAGGACGTCCTCATGTTCGAGACCAACGACTTGGTGCTGAGAGAACGAGAAGAAACTTTGTCCTCTGCTTGTTGGAGGTGGCCAGGAGGGGCTCCAAGTTCGGCATGCTGGCCCCCATGCTGATCCAGATGGAGGAGGAGATCGAGGAGGAGATGAGGGACCAAATGGCCTACGGCGTGCTGGGCACGCGCCAGGAGAGCCGGGACCCCCAGGCGCCCGCCTACCCCAGCAGGGCCCGGCCCATCGCCCTCTGCGACCTGAAGAACCTGGATGAGCTGGTGAGACGCGCCTCCCCTGGGAGCCCTGTGCTTGGGTGAGGGCCTCGCCAGCCACTGGCTGCTCTATGGGCCCCCAGGAGGTCCTCTCTGTCCGCCCAACGGGGTGCTCTGTGGTCCACGGGAGGTCCCACCTGTCTCCATGGCCCGTGGGAGGTCCTCTCTGTCCACCCAACGGGGTGCTCTATGGTCCCTGAGAGGTCCCACCTGTCTCTATGGGCCCCTGGGAGGTCCTCTCTGTCCACCCAACGGGGTGCTCTATGGTCCCTGGGAGGTCCCACCTGTCTCCATGGCCCGTGGGAGGTCCTCTCTGTCCGCCCAACGGGGTGCTCTATGGTCCACGGGAGGTCCCACCTGTCTCCATGGCCCGTGGAGGTCCTCTCTGTCTGCCCAACGGGGTGCTCTGTGGTCCCTGGGAGGTCCTCCCTGTCCGCCCAACCAGGCTGGCTGCAGCCCATGGGATGTCCTTCTCCCCCCACCCGGCCAGGCTCTCCGTGGCCCGTGGGAGGTCCTCGGCCGCCCAGCCAGGCCCCCGGTGCCCTGCGGAACCTCCCGACGTCAGGACGAGTTATTTTGGTGGCCGTGGCCGTAATCGCAGGGGAGACACAGGTGTCACCTCTGCCCCTGCCGCTTCCTCCCCACGGGGGGGACATGACACGCCCAGTGGTCCCCACCCCAGGAACCCGCTCCTGCCCAGATCCGGCCCTCCTCCTCCCAGCACCTTGGGGCTGGTGTCCCCGGGGACAGACAGACAGACGTGGGGACATCCCGGCGGCTCACAGCCACGATTCGGGGTGTCGAGAAGGGGGGGTGGGGGGGGGGTGGGGGGGGAGGGTGTCCCCTCCACGAGCCGGGGTGCAGGGATGCCGCCGTCCCCCTCCCCGCCCCCGGGAGGCTCAGGAGGGATTAAAGCTGGGCGGGGTGCAGGATCAGGCCCGCGCGCGAGGCAGCAGATTAATATGGGGGGGGGGGGGACGACGACAGGACATGGGGGGGACACGAGGGGACACGGGGGGGGGGGGTCTGCCCTCCCCTGACTCCCTAAGCTCAAAGCTGTTTTTTAACCGAAACCCCGATTCCTCATTAAGTCCCGCAGCCACCATACTCAGGGCGGGGGGGGGGGGGAATGCATCCTGCACCCCCCCCCTCCACCCAGTACCGCTGCAAAGGGCCCCCCCCACCCCCACCCCGCGCTGTTGCCCCCCCCAAACCCCCCCGAGCCCCCCTGGCCGGGCGCTGCCAACCCCGGCTGCATTTTTCCGGGCTGCGTAATTCCTCGCCATCGGCTTTTATGGGCAGCGCTGGAGCCGGGGAGGAGCCTGACGGTGCCGGATCCGGCCCGGCTGGTCCCCGCATCCCCCCCCCCCCCCCCCCCCCGAATGGCAGCAGGGTCAGGAACCCCCCCCTTTCACTGCAGCACCCCCCTCTCCCCACCCCCTCCCCCACCCCCCCACCCCCCCGTGCCTCAGTTTCCCCGGTTGGGGCTGACCTTGCCAGCCGGCTGCTGCCCCGGATGGGAACCGGAGCAGCCGGATCCTGCCCTGGCTGGACCCCTGCGATGGGCAGAAAGGCAGAACCTGCAGAAGAAAAAAAAAAAAAAAAAGAGGAATTATGAAAAAAAAAAAACCCAAAAATTTAGGGGTGAGGGAGGCGGCGCCGTGTGTCGTGTGTCCGTGTCCGTCCGTCCCCCCCCCCCCACGGGCTGGGGCAGGATGCGGCCATGTCCCCGCGTCCCCCCGTGGCTCCCTGCCTAATCCCTGACGTCAGCCCCGGCCGGGCCGCGGGCAGGACGGCCGCCCCGGATAGAGCGGGCAGCCGGGGAGGCAGCGCTGTCCGGCAGCCCCCACGGCGATGGGGCGGGGGGGCCCCTGGCCGCCCCCTCCCCACCCCCCCCCCAAATCTCCCTTTGGCTTTTTATCGGTGCCAGATGTTAAATTTGGGGGGGGGGAGGGAGGGAGGGGGCCAAAAAAAAAAAAAAAGGGGGGGGTCTAACCCTTTTCTGTTGGTGGATGTGGGGTGCAGTGGGGCGCTGGAGGTCCCTGCCCCATAACGGGGTGCTTGGGGGGGGGGGGGGCAAATCCCCCGTGGTTCGGGGGTTAGCGGGGCCGGGGGTGTTTCCTCCTCCTTCCCAGTTTTGGGGGTCCCGGAGCGGGTGGGCTCCAGAGAGCAGGGCCGGCAGCAGATGAAGAGAGTTGCGCCCGTTCTCAGCCTGCTCGGGGGTGGCCGGCCGTGGGAAGCGCCCCCCCCCCCCCCCTCCCCGGGTCCCCCCTCTCCCACGGCGTGTGGGTTCTGTGGGTGCTCCCCCACCGCCTGGGGCTGCGGTGGGAGCTGCCGGCTCGGGTTCCCGCACGAACCCACCCGGCTGCTTCCCGGCAGGTACAGGCAGCGCTCTGCCCACGGGGGCGAGCATGGGCGAGAGGAGGGGGGCTGCCGGGCCGGGACCAAGCCGGGTCCCCCCCCCCCCCCACCACCACCACCACCTCGCCTCTCCACGGGCTCTATACAGCCCCTCCGCGTGCGCCTATCTATAGGGGCTGGCCCTATCGCTGGGGGTCCGCGCCCCACCGACCCCTCCCCTCTCTGCCGGCAGGTGCGGGAGATCCTGGGCTGCTGCTCCTGCCCCTCCCAGTTCCCCATGGTCAAGGTCTCCGAGGGTAAATACAAAGTGGGCGACTCCAGCACCCTCATCTTCGTCCGAGTAAGAGCTGCCGCCGCGTCTCTCACCCCGTTGTCCCCCCGCCGGGACCCCTCCCACACACACTCTCCTCCTCCCCCCGCTCCTCGGCGCAGCGGGGACCCGTCCTGAGGGACCCCGTGGTGGGGTGGGCCCTGAGCTGAATTTTACTCCCCATAAGCTGCCCCACGTCGGGGACCTGGGCCCCCCCCACCCCCAGGAGTGGTCCCTCTTTGGCCACGTCCCAGGGAGCAGGCAGGGCGGGCAGGGTGACGGGCTGTCCGCAGGTGCTGAGGAGCCACGTGATGGTGCGCGTCGGCGGCGGCTGGGACACACTGGAACATTACCTGGACAAGCACGACCCGTGCCGCTGCTCCTCCCTCTGTGAGTGCCCCCCGGGGACACCAGGGACCCACCGCCCCCAGCCCACCCCCCCACCCCCGGCCGGTGCCACCCCACCTCGCCACGTTTCGCGGCTCCTGGCTCTCCGTGGGGCTCCTTTCCCTGGGGCTGGGCTGCTCGGGGCGCTGATCCGGCTGAAATGGGGAAAAGAGGGGGGGGGTGAGAAAAGGCGGGTTTTTGGCCAAGTTAATTCCCGAGGTGATTAACCCACAGCCTGGGAAACCCTGGCTGGAAAAGCCGGGTGCCGGCGCGACGCGAGGGGTGTGTGTGTGGGGGGGTGGGGGGTGGCGAGGGATGCCCCCCCCTCACCCCCCCGGTGTCTCTGTTTCCAGCTCACCGCCTGCCCCAGCCCCGCGCCCCGGGCTTCTCCCCGCAAAAACCAGCTCTCGGCAGCTTCTCCCCCGCGCCCTGCGCCCCCAGCCCCAGCACCCCCCGCCGCCTCCGCGCAGCCGGCCCCCCCTCGGCTGGGGGGGACAGCAGCCACGCCAGGACGGAGCGGGGCGGCCACCAGCCGAAGGGCGGCGGGGAGACGGGCATCCCGAAGCCACCGTCCGGCGCCAAGCAGGAGGGTTTGCCCCCACGGGGGGGCCCGGCCCCCCTGCCTGGTTCTGCCAGCCCTTCGAGGAGCCCCGCTGAGCCACGGGCAGCCGGCACGCTCAGGTAGGGCACCCATGGGTGCTGCTTGGGAGGGGTGGGGGGGCGACCATCGCCTGCCAGGGGACCCCCACCACCTCCCAGGCCCAGCAAGGCCTCAGTCCCACGGCAGGGCCCGACTCCACAGCAGGCCTCAGCCCCACGGCAGGCCCCAGGCCCCACGGCGGGGCTTCCGCCCCGCCGTGGGGCCCGGGGCCTGCCGTGGGGCAGAGGCCTCCTCCCCGTGAGGGAGCCAGCCCCGGCCCATCCCCGCCCCACGCCACCCGTGCCCTGGGGGTCGCGGCCGTGGGGGTCCCACACACACACACACGCCCCCCCCCCCCCCCGCCTCTTCCCGCCGCTGCCGGCGCGCAGGCGCAGTGCGCACGGCGGCCCGGGGGGCGGGGCCTGCCGTAGCCGCGCCCCCGCCCTCCGCGCGATGATTGGCAGGCGGGCGGGCCGCGCCCTGGCGGCGCGGGAAAGGCAGCGCGGGAAAGCGGCAACGGGGAGTGCGGGGGGGGGGGGGAGCGATGAGGGGGTGCACTGCCCCCCCCCCCCCCCCCCGCAGGCCTCCCTGAGCCTCCTCTCCGTCCCCCCTTCCCCAGGCCCCGCGACCCCGCTCCCCCCGTGCCCGCCGCTGCTCGGGCGACAGCGACTCCTCGGCCTCCTCAGCGCAGAGCGGCCCCCCGGGACCGCGGGACGGGGGTCCCCCCCGCCGCCGGGAGCCAAGCCGGGGTGGGGGGGTCCCCCAGCAGCCGCCCCGCGACGTCGGATCTTCCCCGGGAGGGCGAGCGGCTCCGGAGGAGCGCGGCCGTTCGCGGGTGCCCAACGGGCCCGGCCGGACCCCGCCGCGTCCCCGCAGCCAGGGCCGCCCCGGTCCCCAGCCCCTGCTGCTCATCAGCCGCCGGCGGGACGGGCAGCACTCCTGGACGCGGGCGGAGACCCCCTCCCGGCCCGGCAGCCCCGCCCGCAGCCGGACCCCCTCCCGCCCGGCCGCCCGCAGCCCCGCGCCCACCCCGCGCCGCTCCTCCCTGGAGGAAGGGGCCGGGGGGGGGCGGCGGGCGGGGGGGACCGGGGAGGCCCCCCGCGGCGGCGGCGGCGGCGGGGCCGGGGAGGCCTTGCAGCGGGAGCTGGAGGAGCTGGCGCGGCGGTTGCGGGCCCCGCTGCGGCTGGAGCCCGGCCAGGAGCAGCAGCTCTTCCGCCGGCTGGAGGAGGAGTTCCTGGCCAACACGCGGATGATGGAGGAGCTGGAGGACGGGGAGAACCCCCCCTTGCCCCCCCCGCCGCCCCCCGGCGCCGCCGCCGACTCGGCCTACTGCTCCTCCAGCTCCTCTTCGTCCTCCCTCAACGTCTTCGGCAAGCACGGCCTCTCCGCCGAGGACGGCCGGCGGAGCGGGAACGGGGCCGGCCCCCCGCCGCCGGCGGCCCCCGAAACGGGGGATGCGGGGCGCCGGCCGGCCTCTCCAGCTCCTCCGACGAGAGCAGCTGCTTCCCGGCCTCCTGGGACGCCCGGGAGACGCGGGGGGGCCCCGAGTCCGACACCGACTGGGCGCCGGGGAGGACGAGCTGACGGAGACAGAGGAGACCCCCGCCGTGGTGGACGGACCCCCAGGGGTGCCAGGGGTCCCCGAGCCGGTGCCTTCCCTCCCCGCGCCGCCCCCGCGCCCCTGGGCCAAGCCCCGGCTGGACACGCAGCCCCACAAGAAGCCCTCCAGGATCCCACCCCGCGGGGCTATGGGGCGGCCCCTCCCGGGCCCCCCACCGGCAGCCCCAAGCCCGGGGAGCACAAGACCTGGGGGGCTCTGCAGCGCGTCCTCTCCTCCTTCCTGGAGCCCGCCTGGGTCCCGCGGGAGCACGAGGGGCTGGACGAGGACGCCTGGCCGTGAAGACGCCCAGCTCGGTGGCCGTGGGTGGCAGGCAGGATGGGGAGAAGCCCCCCCCCCAGCACACACCCCCCCACCCCGGCCACCCCCGGGGACATCATGGAGCCGCTTGCCGGTGATGGCACGTGCATGGAGAGGCCCCGGCCAGGCGATGGCCACGGACCAGGGGTGGCTGGGGAGCTCAGTGACTGTCGGCAGTTGGGGTCGGGCACTGCGAGGAGCCCCCAGCCAAATGCAAAGGGCCCTGAACGCGCCCCCGGTCCCCCATGGAGAGCAGCTCCATGGGGGGGGGGTTGGCCACGGCATGGTCACGGTGGTGGTGGCGGGAGCAGAGAGCTGCGTCCCAGCCGCCTGGGAACGGGGCTGGAAAGCAACCGGCTCTTCTCTTCTGATCTTTGTCTCTTCTCCTCGTTCTTCTCTTTTTGTCATCCTCTCTTCTTGGCCTTCTCCTCATCTTGATATTTTCCTTTGCGTGTCATTTTCTCCTCGTCCTTCTCCCCCTGCTCTTCTTGGCCTTCTCCTCTTGTCGTCTTCTCCTCTTCATGTAATCTCCTCTTCATGTCGTCCTTCTCCTCTTGGCCATCTTCTCTTCGTGTCACGTTCTCCTCCTCTTGGCCTTCTCCTCTTCTTGTTGTCTTCTCTTCTCCTTCTTCTTTTCTTGTCTCTTCCTCCTCTCCACATCTGAGATGACTCGGGGAAATGCAACTTACTGTCACAACCTGTATTTCGGGGCAGGGAGGGTCGCTTGTTCCTCTCCAGCACCCGTCGGCCCCCCCCCCTCCCAGCCGGCCGCAGCCATGTCCGTAGCATGTGTTGATATCCCTAAAGCAGGACGGGGCTGTGCGTGGAGCCCCCTTCCCCGGGCCACCGCGGCCCCCACCCCTCTGGCCCTGCGCGTTCCCCCAAGCCAGTAAAGACCAAGGGAGCTGAACCCACCGCGTCCAGTCATCTGTCCTGGGGGGGAGGGGGGGGGCCAAGACCCTCCAGGGGGTTTGGGACCTGCCGAGGGGCAGCCAGTGGTGAGCAGGAGGGATGTGAGACACACACCACCACCACCACCCCCCCCCGAGCCCAAGGGAGGAGGGCTGTGGGGCTGGGGGTCTCAAGAGGGTGGGGAGTGGTAGAGGTGAGGGTCAGCCCCAACGTTCTGTACCCCACTGCAGCCATGGGGACCCCTCGGCTGCATCTGGGACCCCTCCACGTCCCCAAAGCCCTCGGGGCTGCCTGGAGCAAAAGCACCCAGAGCCTTCGCCCCGAGAGCTGCTCGCCCCGGGGGCACGGCTGTGCTCTGCCGCTGCCCAAGGTTGCCGAGGCCTGGGCAGGTTGTGGGTCACCGTGGGGGTCTAGACCCGCTGGTGGTGGCCATCCCGCTGCGACTTTGGGGCTCCCAAAGCAGGGTGTCCAGTGGTCCCCAGCTGCATGCCGTGCACGGGAGTGGGGCTGGTGTCCAGCCCCGGAGCGGTGCCGGTGCCCCGTGGGGTGTCCCGGAGCGGTGCCGGTGCCCAGCGGGGTGCCGGTGCCCAGCCAGGCGGCCGGAGTGCCAGCGCCCAAGCAGGGTGCCTGGTTCCAGGGCCAGGGCTGTCGCCCCCGCGGGGACCAGCGGCACCCCCCACCCCCCCCGGGGACTCCGCACTCATCCCCAAGCCCAGGAGGGGCTCACGGGCCCGGAGAGGGCCCTGCATCCCCCCCCCCCAGCACTGGGCACCGTGCACCGGTATGGGGCTGCCGTAGGCCTTGGAGGAGCCAAAAGAGGCTCCGGCATCAGCCAGGAGCAGGGCGCGGGGCCGAGAGCTGCCGCTCGACCTCCCCCAGGACCATCCTGTCCCCCGAGAGAGGCCCCGTTTCCCTTGGCCACCCGCCCGGCTCCCGGCAATTTGCTGCTTCAGGCCTTGCCGAGGCCAGAGGCCGCGGCCACCAGCCCCGGGAGAGGGGAGAGGGCTCGTCTCCTCCCTGCCGAGGGCAGGGCACCGCCCAGAGGAAGCTCACAGCATCCTGTTTCCCCAGGGATCACCGGGCCACGGCTCGGGCGCTGAGCTTGGGGTACCCCCCCCCCCAACAGCAGCTCCGCGGGCAGATGTCACCTTTATTCAACGTTCGCTTAAAACAAGTGAACATACAATATATTTATATTTTATATATTAGATATTTCCTGCACCAAACGCTTCTAGTTAGGGGTGACCCATGGCTTTATTTCTGGGGGAAGGGGGGGGGGGGGGGGAGGGAGGGGGAGGAGCACGCGGGGGGGAAGGCGGCACGTCCTCTCCAGCGCCCATGGGCGACGGCGGGGAGCAGAGGGAGCCATGGGGCTGGGGAGGGGGGCAGTTGCCCCAGCTCGGGGGCAGAGGTGGGGCGAGGGCAGCGTGAGTTGATGCTCAGAGCCCTGCCAGCCCCGCTGGGGGGGGGGGGGGCGGGGGGGGCTGGACGGGGCTGGAAAAGCCCTTTTTTTACTGCACTTGTAAGTACAGGCTCAAAATCGAGATCCTCGAGGCCTTCGGGGACCTTTGGAAACAGCTCCCAGGGGGGAGGAGACCCTCTCCAAAGGGATGGGGGTTCACCACAGGCTCTCCTGAACCAGGAGACAAAACCAGGGCCAGCCGGGAGCTGCCGCAGGGGAAGGAAGAAGCCAGGGCTCCAGGGGGAGCCGGAGCAAGAGCCACCCAACCCCACAGCGCTTTGGGGTGCCAACCGGCACCGAACAGGCTCAGAGCGAGCCCCGGGGTGCTATTCCCGGGGAGGAGGAGTGCCGAACCCTTCACCAGACACCACCACGGGCAGACACGAGACCCAGCGCCAGGGGGGAGGTGGATTTTTGCAGGGTGGGGGACACGCAGGGGAGGAGGAGAGCAGCCCCCCAACGTGCAGCAGCTCGGTAAAAAAAGCAGTAGAGGGTGAAACAGGGCTCTCGACAGGGCAACATCAGCAAGAAGGACACCGCATTACTCACACACACATTTCTACAGGGATGGAGGGACTGGCCGGGACGCCCCCGCCCTCCTCCGCCCGCCCCAGCCCTGCCGGAGATGGGAGCACCGGCTCCGTTTTCAGGGCCCCGGGGCCGGAGGGAGATTCCCAGGGGCTGGTTCCTTGGCAGGAAGGAGAGGAGACATGCACACGGGTCCTGCCCCGCTTCCTCGGGCGGGAAAGGGAGGAGAGGAGGAGGACGGGCTGTGGCAGCACCTTAGTTCTTCAGGATGGTTTCGTAGGCTTGGTAGACGTACTGGGACACCTCCGGTGCTCGGCATTTCAGGGACAACTGCGGGAAGAGAGGAGGAGAGGGGATCATGGCACCTCGCCCCACGCCGGTGAGCCGCCAGCCCCAAAGCACAAAGCCCTGCATGCTGCAGCATCCCCCCCCCCCCCCCGCCACGGGGCAGGGGGCGGCCCCGGCTCCTCATTTCGGCTGGATAAAAGAAGATATTAAAAGGCACCGAGCCCCCTAAATGCCCTCCCCGGGGCTGCTGGTGCTCCCCCCCCCCCCACGCGGCTGAGGAGCAGAGACATCCACATGCAGCGCAGGCAGGGAGGGCAGGGGGACGGGCAGAGGCGCACACACGCTTCGTCTCTCGGGGTTTGATTCACCGCCCGTAGCTAAAGGTGAACGGCATCTTCCTCTCCTAAGCGGTACGAGCCCCCTTCGGCTATTTGCTCAAAGATTAAATCTTAGACGACTCTGAAATCAATTAGCTCCTCTGCACACAGGCGAGCGGGGAGAGCTCAGCGCGGAGGTGCCGAGCGGGGAATCCTCCGGGATAAGGATTTGCAGCTATCCTCATCCCAAGTGAACCCATGAGGGTGGTGGGAATGCCCCGACCCTCCGAAACGTTCACCTCCGACGAAACTCCGCTCTCGGCGCCGGCCTCGTGCCAGCCCTGCCGGGAGGGAGAGGCAAGAGGCACCGAGAGACGCGCAGGGCTGGCAGGGCAGCCGGCAGGCGGGTAAAAACATCAGGGGGGAAATAACCAGGCGGCAGCCAGAGACAGCCCAAAGCCGGGGTAAAAACCAGTCTGCTAACCTCCAAATCCTGCAGCAGCGGGCAGGCCGGCGAGGGCGGGCAGGCAGCAGGTACGGAGATACACAGAGAGGTGAGTCAAGGCGACACAGCTCGTCCCAACCCAAAGAAAACGGGCTGCGAGGAAGGTGGGGAAGGGGCCGGGCCGGGGAAAGTGGGACATCGGGACGGCTCCTGCCCGACACGAGGACAGACCTCCGCTCCGAGGCCGTTCGCAGCTCCAGCCGGGCTGCCCAGCACGCAGGCAGAGCCAGGGATGCCCCAAGAAGGGGACGGGGTTTTTATTTTAACGGAGGCGCGTCAGTGGGCTGGGACCTCTCTCTCCTTCCTTCTGCTGCCACCACGGTGCCGCCCCGGTGCCGGGAGGGCAGCCCAGCAGAGACCAGGTTTTGCCGCAGAGCCCAACCAGCCAGCGCAGACCGTGTCTCGCCCTCCCCCATGCGAGAGGGACGCCAGGACTGGCACGGGGGGGAGGGAGCTGGCACCGACAGCAGCTGGGGACGTCCTGCCACCGCAGACGCGCTGCGGGACCATCCAGCCTGACCCGAGCTCCGAGCAGAGAGCGGGGAAGGCGGGGTGGGCAGGAGGGGGGGCAGGTGGGCTCAGAGCCACCTCGGGGCTGTTTCGGAGGCAGGCAGGGGAAGGGGCGTACCGTGAAGCTGGGATTGCTGGGCTGGATCCTGAGCTCTGCCAGCACCCAGATGCCGTTGGTGAGCTTCAGGGACTGGTAGAGCATGTCTTGGCCCTCCACGTTCCTCTTGGCGATGGTGAAGATGTTGCTGCCTTGGAGCTTGCTGCTAACGGCATCTGCGTGGGAGGAGAGAGCTGCTGCGGGGGCTGCTCGGGGCAGGGCACCGGGGCTGAACATCAGCGCCCTTTGGACCTGCTCCTGCCCCATCTCCTCCTCCCCGTGATGCAGCACATCCAAAACCCGCCGTCCCCACGCAGCGAGGAGAAGGGCTCTATTCAACCGGGCTCCCGGGTCCTCCCCGGGGAGGGCGGGCAACAGCCCAGAGCTGGATTCACAAGCGGAGCCGCCCCCGCTTCGCTCCACAAAGGTCAGCTCGCCGCTGCCAGCGGGACTGAAAGGACTTGGCTGTCCCTGCCCAGGGTTTGCACATCCCGCTTGGCGCCAGATCTCCTGGAGAAGGAGCCCGGGGGAGCGAGGAGGCACCAGGGAGCCTGGCCCCGGCTCCTGCCCACGGGCACGGGACCGTCGCGCCCTGCCCGCCGCGGGTTGGCCAGGACAGGCTGCTGCGAGGCCGGGCAGCGTCAGGGCTGCATGATCCAGTTCAGCTTCTCCACACAGGGACTGGTGCCAGGGCGGGCACAGCAACGGGCCACGGCGGCAGGGACATCCCCACCGGGCAGAGCGTCTCCGAGGCCGCCAAGTTTCTACAGCTAGCCAACGGCAAGCAAAGCAGCGGCTCCCTCCTGGAGATACAGGGTGGGCACAGGGGAAAGGAGCCCCCGTCTCCCCGCAGCCTGGGCTGGGATAGCTGGGATGAGCTGGTCACCAGCGGCCAGCCGAGAGCTGAGCCCGGGTCCTTCTGAAGGGTTTGGACCCACCTGCGTTGAGAGAACAGTCTTTGATCTGGAACTGGGCCTCGTTCTCGTTGGGAATGTCCTTCCAAGTGGCCAGGAACATCTGCCGCTCTGCAGCGAGGAACGAAACCACCACAGTGAAGCCGCAGGACCGGCCGCCCCCTCCACCTCCCCGAGGTGGGTACAATACAGGGGCCACGCTGCCACGTCACCGGCAGCTGAAGGGATCTCACCCCGCCACGCTGCCACCCCCTCTCCAGCAGCTTCCCAAGACCAGCCTCACCCAGCCGCAGGAAAGCTACCCGCTCTGGGGGGGGGGGTTCGCAAGCTACACTGGCTCGGGGAAGAGGCTGGTGAGTGCCAGAGAAGGCAAAATAAGCAGCGAGTGAAGCTCTCCCTGGCAGTGAGGAGTTCGAAGGTGGCTCAGGCCATCTCAGGAAGCCACAGCTTGGTCGTGCTGGCATGGCAGTGTCCCTGCCTGCTCCAGACTGCCAGGGGCATCTGGCTCCCCACGACTCCCCGCTCCATCCCCAGGGCTGGGAACGTGGCCGGGAGGATTTCAGGGGCTGGGATGGCACTTGCGGACCGGTGGCAGAAGTGCAGCTTGCAGGAGCCACAGCCACCCGCGCTCCAACTCACCCATCTTTCCGTCCTCCACGAAGAGGATATGCAGCGGGTACAGGGTGCTGAAGTAGAAGACGTCGATGTTGTTTTTCACTGCGACCTGGGACAGGAGGACGCGGGGACGTCAACACCTCCTCCAACCTACAGCAGGCGAGCGGTTCCCAAAGCGAGCGTCCCATCCCATCCCACCCCACCCCACCGTACGCCACCAATCCCTCTTGAACCGGGTGTCATCCAGCAAGCATGAGAGGCAAGAGAGTGGCAGCTGCCTGAAGGAGCTGGGGAGGCCAGCATCATCCATGCCCCGCGTGCTGGCGTGCTCCCGTCCCCAGCGTATAGGGGAAAACGGGGGAGCTGCCGGGGCTGCACCCCCTTAGCCTGCTCTCCCCGCTGCCTCCTGGGAACTACAGCTCCACCATCTCCCCCCGTGCTGGGACACTGCGAGCGGATGCTCAGCCAAGGCTCGGCTCTGCTGCTGTCAGCGAGGACCTTCCCCCGCAGAGGAAGCCGTCTGCATGGAGCTGGATGTCAAATCGGAGTCGGACTGAGCCCCGACAGCAGAGAGATGACGAGCTGAGCGTTTCTTCTCGCCTGGTTCCTCCTCTTCTCGCCGTCACGCCTCCCTCCCGAGGTAGCACAGAGAAGGGAGCGAGCCCAGCCCAGGGCACCCCCTACCCCAACCCCAGCTCCCCAGGAGGGGAGAACCCCAGGCGTTTCCCCACCTGGAGGTTGTTCAGGGGGTCCATCTTCATGACAGAGCCGACAGTGTTCAGTGGAAGGGAGATCTCCACGGACTGGTTGGGGGCGAGAGGCGCATGGACCTGGAGAGGAGCTGCCGGGGCCAGGCCGAAGCTGGGGGGGGGGACGGACGACACGACACACACCCAAGGAGGGCAGGAGGTCAGGGTGGGGGGCAGCAGATGGTGGCAGAAGGCACTGCCCATCCCCCCCCAGACCAACCTCGGGACTCCCTGCCTTCCTCCACCTTGGACCCCAGGAACACCCCAGCTCGTCCTGCTGCCCCTGCACAGTCCAGGACCAGGCTGGCTCCTGCCCTGCTCACCCTGGGGCAATAACAGGGAGCCCCAAAATCTCACCCCTTCCTCCTACACAGACTCACGCCCATTTTTAGCGTTCCTGCACCATTCCCTCAGGGCCATCCCTTGTTGCGTCTCCCTTTGAGGGAAAAGGAAGCATCGGTTCACCAGGAGGACAAATAACGGGACGGTGGTCAGACCCCAGAGGAACGGCCTCTTCAGCCAACTTCTTAGAGGCTTTGGTTTGATGATCATCACCACCGCAGCCATCAGAGAGAGAAGGGTCATCACGTGAGGCTGTTCCCAGCCCTCGCAGCCTCGTTGGCCCCCTTCCTCCCACCCCTCTCCCCGCAGGCAACCGCTCCAGGGCTGAGCTCGGAGGTGTCACACAGCACCTTCACCGGTGGCTGCTGACGCAGCCCAGGAGGGACCTCTCACCTGTTGCGGTTGAACTGGATGGCAAAGTCAGACATGACCTGCAGGGCTTTGTTCGTTAGCGCGAGGTCCATGGAGATGGAGCCCACCTGCCGGCTGAAGGTGCCGGAGATCTCCAGCCCCTTGGCCTTCATGGCAGGGAGCCAGACCTGGGTTAAGGAGACAAGAAACCCTTGGGGTTTTACCCAAAGCGAACCCTTTGGTGCTCTCCAGCCTGGCAGGGCCGCGCAGGGTGTCTGTAAAACCAGGAGCATTTCACGGCTACCAACGCGCAAGTCAGCGCAGGCACAGCTGCCCTCACCCCCAGACCTCACCCCACACACCGGGAAACGGCGCAGCCCCGAAATCAGAGACGTGACCTGACAGATCCCTGCTCTCCCCTCGGCTTAGGCCTCCGTGCCACCCAGGGGGAACGTGCAGACTGCCTCTGCCCTGCACCCCCGTGCCCAGGCAAGCGCTGGAGTGTCCTCTCCGTCTGCAGACCACCACCCTCACCCCTCACGCTACCGTGCCAGGAACAGGGGCCTCGTCTTCCACCTCCCCCCGGGGAGACCCTGCAGCGTGGAGCGGGCATGGGGGGGGGGAGTGTCTCTGCTCCCCTTAATGCCGCAGCCCTGAGCTTTGCCAGCAGCCGGCGGCTGGGGCCCGGCTGTCCCACTCACCGTTTTGGGCGCCACGTAGGATCCCGACAGGGTCCCCACCCCACCGGTGAGGTCGAAGAGGTCTCCCAGGCCGCTGCCGAGGGGTGCCCCCAGGTTTGCGGGCATCGCGGTGCTGGGCGCTGGCGCGAAGCTGCCGCCGCCGCCGCCCATCTGCGGGGGACAAGGGAGCGGGTTACGGGGGGCACCGTGGGGCAGGGCAGAGGAGGAGGAGGAAGAGGAGGAGGAGGAAGAGGAGGATGCAGAGGGCGAGAGAGGGGTTCGGGTGCGAGGGCACACTCACGGCAGGGCTGCCTCCCACATCGCTTCGCAGCTGCAAGAGACAAGAAAGGGGCATCAGCAGGGGCAGGGGCCAGCGCACCGAGGGCGCAGGGGTCCCAGAAAACGCCCCATCGAGGGCACCCTCTAAAAGCATCAGTGTGGGCTAGTGAGGGCCCAGGGCCGGCAGGGATGCTCCAGCGGTCCCAGACCTGGCGTGCCAGGAGCCGTTTGGGGACCTGGCCGTCCCCAGAGGGAAGCGAGGTGTCACTGGGGCACCGAATACGAGGGCTCAGGCTGCGCGGGGGGAGCAGGGGCAGCTGGGGGTGGGCACGGGCACTGGGGCTACGCGTGGTCAAGAGGGCTAAGGAAAGGGCTGATCCATACCCCTTCTGACTCGTCCCCCATCTCCAAGCAGAAGCAGGCAAGGCGGAGAGAAGAGCCAGCCACATGCAGAGACAAGCCAGGAGAGAAGAGACAAAAACAGAGAGACAAGAGAAGGGGAGGAGGGAAGAGAGGTTAGTCCTGCCGCATTGCCAACCCGTCCATCTGTCCGTCCGTGGCTGCCCTGGAGCCAGCGGGACAGAGCACGACCGGGGGTCTCTTGTCCCCACGCTCAGTGCTGGCCCGTTACCAAACCCTGCAAGGCCAGCAAAGAGCCAGGGCAGCACCTGGGGGATTACGGACCAGGAAAGGCAGCGGGCACAGAGACAGCGGTGCTGCCTCCCCTTGGGGATCTCTGCTGGCTTTTACGAGCCGTGGAGAAAACTCCACAAACTCTTTTCCTTCGGGGAGCCCGGACCATCGCCGGCACCCGTGGGGCAGGCAGTCCCAACCCAGGTAGAGGTTTCCATCCCTCCTCACCCTGCAGCCAAACCGCTTCTCAGTTCGCATTTCCAGGAGGACAAGCTGTCACCTCCGGACCTCCCAGCACAGGAGACACCCCGTTAAAGCACCCCGCAGGCTGGGAGCGGGCACGTCTCGGCCCAGCCCCGCAGCAGCTTGGGGCACATCCCCGTTTCATGCAGCCGTCGGGTTCAGAGGGGGACCCAGGAAGAGGAGTCACCCCCGCAGCACAGCATGGGCAGTGGGAGCATCTACACAGACCTCATGTACCGAGAAAAAAAGGCACTCAGGAGCACTAAACCCCTGCCCCGCTCCAGCCATCTGATGAGGACAAGATAAACTAGGGTGCAGTGCCCCTCCGTCTTCACCAGCTGTAGAAGGAAAGGACTAGCCCAGATGTCTCCGGGCGGACAAGCCCATCCCGTCCCCAGGAGCTCCAGACAGGAGCCAGCATCAAACCCAGCACGATGCCGCCAGGGCAGCCGGGGAAGGAGCACGCGGGGCTGCGACGTACCAGGCTGTCCAAGCCGCCTCCGAGGAGGTCCACGGCGCCCATCTGCACGGAGGAGGTGGCGATGGGAGGCCCGCTCACCGGGGGGCCCAGGTCCAGGTTCAGCAGGTCACCCAGCAGGTCGCCCTGAGTGGGGATGACGGCCGGCTGCTCCGCCGCCTGCACCCCCGAGGGGGCTGTGTCGGGGCTCTCGGCGCTCTCGCTCCTAAAGGAAGGGTGAGTGGGGAGACGTGAGACACTGAGGAGCTCCGGCTGAGGCGACAGGGCCTGCTGGGGACACGAAGGCTTGGGGAGGGGGGGGGGGGTGTCACTCAGCTGGGCTTTGCAGCGAGTGTTCAAAGAGACACCCTGTCCCAGCATGGCTCCCGACACTTCATGCTCTCATCGAGACCACCTTCCACTTAGGTCTGAGATCACTCCTTCAGCCTTGTAAGGGCAGTATTGAATCCATACGGGCCTGCTCTTACAGGGGAACCCTCCCCTCGGGAAGAGGGGCCTCAGCTCAGCTCCAAGCACAGCGGACACAGCCAGCTCCGCGCGGTGCTGTGTCTGGCCGCAGCAGCCCCGCAGCCACTTGGCTCAGCATCCGACCTGCCCGTCGCACGGATCCAGCCCTGGAAGTCCCTGCGTGGAGTGGGGAGTCACCCTGGGGAAGCGGAGATACTCACGAGCCCGTTCGCGGGGGCAAGCTCTTGTGCACGACCCCCCTGCTCCCCTCCACGAAGGCGCTGGGAGGTTTGTGATAGACAGAGGCCAGCGTCCCGATGTAGCAGATCAGCTCGTCCAGGAGCGTCGGCTCGATCAGATCCGTCTCTTCGGAGATGAGGGGTTTCTCCGCCAGCACCACCTCCTTGGCAGCCACGGGGTCGGTGGAGAGCAGGCGCCAGTAGATGTAGCCGCGGTCCCGCAGGTCGGGGTTGTCGGAGTCCTTCGGGAAGCACGGGGGTTAGTGCCGAAGCCATCGGGCAGGGGAAGCTGCAGCTACTAGAGAGCAACTCAGAGCACCTTGGCCCCGTCTAAGTCTTGCTGTAGTATTAGAGGGATCACGGGGATAAAAGTTAAAGCTATTTATGTCACACCTCTGGTGTACAGAGGCTACGCTGCTTTGCTACACCGGCCTTAGCGGGGAAACGGCGCAAGACGCCTCCTGTGCTGTGGGAGACCGTGTCCTCCCTCTCCAGGATTTAACTGTCAGCTCTTCCAGAATTAAGCTCCAATTATCTGCCTCCTGTCACGGGTGCTGCATTACCAGGCCATTCCTGCTGCCCTGGGGGGGGGGGGAACGGGGGGACGGCGAAGCCCACGGGAAGCTCTTCCCTCACGCGGGAGCCGTTACCCACCTGCGTGGCCAGGCTCAGCACCTGCTGCACCAGCTCCTGCGTCTCAGTGGGCTTCTTCAGAAACAGCTTCACGATGGCCGTCAGCAGCTGCAGCTGAACCTGCGGGCGGACGAACAAACTTTAGGGAGAGGCAGACAGACAGCACGCGCTCTTTTTGTGCAAGAACGCGTGAATTTTTTCCCTTACGCGCTGCCGGGACGTAACCCCAACCTGCCTTTCAAGGGACCAAACGCACGGTGACCGCTTAAGCGGCGATGGCAAGCGTCAGGGCACCCTGCATGGCTCCCAGCCAGGTCTGCAGCCCGTTTCAAGCCGATTACCACGCCCTCAGCCCGTCAGAGCCACAGGCTGACGTAGAGGTTACTGGGCAAGATCCTGGGACCGGGTTACACAGTCCCACAAGGGCGAAGGCCAGAGCATCCTCTGACCTTTATGAGGATAAGCAGCAGCGATTCACCTCCGACGGTCCCCTTAGACCCGAGACAGGGCGGCCAGGATCGCTGGCTTTGCTATTTTGAATTTATAGACTTTCCCCTGGTTCACCGTGACTTAGTTTCATGGTGTTTTGCAGAGGGGCTTGTAGGAAGTCTCCATAGATGAAACCCCCCCCCCCGAATTTCCACAGGCGAAACCACCGGCCTCAGCTGCCCTGGCAGAAGGGGCAGGCACGTCCCTCTGCTCATTTCAGCCGCCTGACTCTGTCTTCCAGCTCCAAAGGGCTGATCCTGTCCCGGCACAGAGGAACGACCAGTTGGTCCTTCCCAGCTATTAAGGAGGGAAGGTGCTTGGGACACCACCGCGGTGGCGTTTCACGGGCCACGTTCTACACCCAAAGCTACTGTGGGACACCACCGCCCCGAGCACCTGCAAGGAAAACACCTTCACGACCCCGCTAGAGCAAACTGCTTCGTTACACTCCAATTAGCACAAGCTTTGTCACAGTGTCACCCCTCAGCCAGCTGGTCCTGCTGGCGGCCAGATCCCCCGCATCGCGTGGGGGGCTGTCCCCCCATCCCACCGCACCTGGGTGCTCTCATCGTGGAAGCCCTCCAGGAAGCTCTCCAGCAGCTCGTCGGCGTTGTCGATCCGCTCGGCGTACTCTCCCACGATCCAAATCATGGCAGCCCGGGCCTCGGGCTCGTCCAGAGAGTCGAGGTTCTCGCAGAGGGTGGCGATCACGCTCTCGTACCTTCCCGAGGAGAGGACACGTGTTCACCAAAAGCAAGAAACCCGAGTCCCAGCTCTGCTTTAACTCCAAACCACGTCCCATCACCCTCAGCAGAACCAGGATATGGCTGAGGGCACCGGCAAGAGCCCCTGCCACCCGCCTGGGGCTGTCCCCTCTCCCCAGGGCTGTGGCACGGCGTGACACTGCCCATGCCGAACCCTCTCCGGCCCCAGAGCACGTTCCCCTGCTTGCCAGCCCCGCTGCTGAATCGACTTCTCAGCCCCGCTGATCTGGACTCTGTCCTCTCTGCAGCAGCCCTGAGTTGCCGGCTATTAGTCAGTGACTAATAGCAGATTAGTCCATTACTAATTCAGTTCATTAGTATTTATTACCACTATTAGTACACGACGTCCGGATCACGCAGTCGCCCATTCATCCTGGCTCAGCTGGAACACTCCCCTCTCCTCCCGCCACCCTCCCGCCAGCATCGGGAGTGCTGAATTAAGAGCCAGAGATTGTTTACGCTGATGCGAGGGGCCTCAAAGTCTCCGACAGCTCCTGTCCCTTTGGGTCTCTGGATCTGAGACTGCCATCGCGGGGCTGGGGCTGGCTTTCCTGCCCCCCGCTTAACTCTTGGGGCAGCACTGACCAGTGATCACAACCCCGAGCAGCAAAAACCCCAAAGCCACCTTCACTGCAGGGAGGCTCCAGGTGGCTTCACACCGACCATCCCACCAGGAGGGAGCAGCAGCCCGTCCCTCGCCCACGCCTGGGTCTTTGTAGGGTCCCCCCCAAAGCGCAGAGGGGCAGAAAGAGCCCCGTCTAGGACCGGGAGCATCCACCGCCACGCACTTGTTGGGGTACTTGCGGAAGATGTCCTTGATGACGACAATGGCTTCCTGCACCACGTAGTTGACTTTGGTCTGGATGAGGTCGAGCAGGGTGCTGACACAGCGCTCGGCCGATTGCTGTCGGAGGGACTCGGTCAATCAGCGGCGATGCTCTTACATCCCTGTCCAAAGCCTCCGCTGCCCTTCCCCACACCCCCCCTTCTTGCTGCCTTATCCCCTCCGTACCTCCCCCAAACCCAACCCAGACCAGAACGGGGGACGCACACGTGCGGGTCTCCCCTTCCTGCCCCTTTAATCCGGGTCTAGCTCCTCCTCATCCCCCTTGCACGCTCCCAGAGCCTCCTCTCCCCCCGCGCCGCTGGCTCCCTGGCTCCCACGGGACTGGGAAATTGGCCCGATTTCAGGCCCTTGGGCGCAGGAGCGCAGCAGCGAGCCCAGACCTCGGCTTGCCAGGGCAGCAGCATCTTGCACCTTGCCTCAGTTTGCACCTGCACAGCCACACAGCTCAGCATTAACAGGGAAAAATAGCTAATGTCACAGCAATAAATCCCCCCCGGGGAAAGGCTGGCTTCGCTGCGGAGGGGAGGGATCGCTCTTAACAGCAGAGCCGGGCCAGCTCAGCTCCCAGCGGGAGGCAAAGCCCGAGCCGGCTCCAGCGCATCTCCTCCTGCCTCTTACCAGCCCCTGGCTCGCTGGTGTCGAGCTGTTTGTCTCATGTGATTGAGGACGCCCTGCAGCAAACCCGCTGCAACATCAGCTGGCTGAAAGCTACACGACCCTGCCGATTGCTGTCGGAGGGACTGGGTCAATCAGCGGCGATGCTCTTACATCCCCGTCCAAAGCCTCCGCTGCCCTTCCCCACACCCCCCCTTCTTGCTGCCTTATCCCCTCCGTACCTCCCCCAAACCCAACCCAGACCAGAACGGGGGACGCACACGCGTGGGTCTCCCCTTCCTGCCCCTTTAATCCGGGTCTAGCTCCTCCTCATCCCCCTTGCACGCTCCCAGAGCCTCCTCTCCCCCTGCGCCGCTGGCTCCCTACTCCCACGGGACTGGGAAATTGGCCCGATTTCAGGCCCTTGGGCGCAGGAGCGCAGCAGCGAGCCTGGGCCACGCAGAGCCACGGCAAGGTTTTGAATAAGCCCCCCCTTCTTCAAATTACCCCCGAGGGGAAGGCAAAGCCTCCTGGCCCCTCGGTAAGGGCTTAGCTCCCTCCCAGCCCCCCCCCCCCAAACCCCGCAGTCCCCGAACAAGCCATTTGTATCATCCGCTGCATTAACGCATCAGGGGCAGCTGCAGGCAGCTGGGCCTGCAACGGAGCACGGGGCAGGCAGGGATCCTAAAACAGCTCCGGCGGCAAAGGGTAAGGGGATCAAATCCTTCCTTACACCCCCTACGTGCCCCGTGGAACAACCGTGGCTCATCCCCAGGCCCACGAAGGCTCTAGTTTGTCGGGACAGCACTGACTCCTGGGGTGAGATGACCCCCAGCTCATCCAACACGTGCTGGAGAGCGATGCCTCGCCCAGGCCGCAGCTGCCATTGGGACCCGAAGCGACCCAGCCCTCACCTCCACCTTGATGGCACAGCGGCCGATGGCTCGAACCGCCTTCCTCACGAAGTCCACGTCCACCTCCGTGGCGTACTCCTTCAGCTCCGCCAGCACCTGCCGGAGGGGACAAGACAGTGAGAGCCCGGCTGCGAGAAACGCCACCGGAAAAGCGGGGCAGCGACCCAGCAGAAGCAGGCTGGGTGGTAGAGCCGCTCCCGCCAGCATCCTGCAAAGCTGGGTCTAGGATTTCTCGGGCGAATCGCCTCCCCGTGGGGCTGGAGCCCCCCCTGCCCCCCGCACGCCCCCCTCGGTGCCCACCCAGCACAGTCAGGCAGACCCCGACCTGAGCAATGTTGGCCTGGGAAGCCAGGCGGATCATGATGTCCAGCTTCTCCAGTTTGACGTAGATGGGGTCGTTGTACTTCACAAAGAACACCTTCATCTCGTGTTTCAGGATCTCGGGCCTGGAGGACAACGAGAGGCAGCGATGAAGGGAGACACACACTCCTTCGCTTTGACCACAGAGAGAAACATCAAAAACATCTTCCAGAAACCATGGTTTTCTCCAGAGCTTTCTGGACACCCGATACTGCTATCAGACGATTTCTCTAGTGGCAGAAGCAAGATCTGAGCTCCGCTCCCACCTCCAGGCTCTGACCCAGGCAGCAACCAGCAGGCAAAGCAGTGCCGAAAAGGAGTTGTTCTCCTCAGAAAGCTGCACGCCGGTCAGGAGACGGATGGGGATTCATTCGCCTGACCCTGCAGGCAGCTAACGCCCCAAGTCCTTGCGAATTCATTACTCCGTTAGCCGGCTACGAGCATGAATCATCACTCCCTGGCCGAGGCTGGAGCTGGAACGGTGAAGGCTTGAGGACACCGAGGACATAAGCTGGGGAAACCCGGAGCCGGAGAGCGAGCAGCTCTGGGCCAGAAGGACGAGGCTCCTTGGCCACAAGCACAAGGTTTTGGGGGCCCGTTCAATGTCACGGAATCCAAGATACCGTGATTATCCCCCCCAGGACTCTGTCCCTTGGCTCCCCTTCGCTGGCGCGCAGGGGACAGAGCACAACCTTGCCGCAAACGAAGACCAGACGCAAGGCAACAGGGGAGGTTTGCCTTGCCAAGGTTGGAAGGGACATCTTGCGGGAGCAGGGATGCAAACCCAGACCCCAGGGCTAGGCTGGACCTTTCTCACCAGATCATCCTCTCTCTAAGCTGGGGAAGGGACAGGCCGGGTCCAGCTCCAAGGAGCCAACCTGCCTTCCACATTCCTGCTCCCAGGGACGCTAATTGCTTTCCACTTCTCCCAGAAGCTGCTGCTATTTTTAATAGACATCCACGGCGATAACCGGGAGGACAATAAATCATCTGACTGCGGCTGTCACCGCAGAGTGTGGCTCTCCAGCTGGCCGGTTCTGCTCGGGGCACACGCGTGGGGCCTCGGACACCTCCTGCCCACCAGCAATTTTAGATCAGCAAAGGGACAAAAGGACTCTCAGCACTTATTCAAAGAGGACAGCTACGTAGAAACAAGCTGATCTCATAAAAATTCCTCCCTAGGCATTTAATGACTAAACCGAAGTCTCAGCTTTCTGCCTTTCCATCCTTTGCTCCCCCAAATAAACAATAAATTAAAATAAACCCCTCCTGGAGATCCCAGCTTAGCTCCCTGCCCATTAACTCTCACGATTCTCTGCGCCCAGCCCTTGGATTTTAAATAACAGAGAAGAAAAGACCTCATATGACGGGTCGCGTCGGCAAAGCCCTGACAGGGCTGCAGTCGGAGGGTTTGAAGCACTGGGAAGCAGCACCCGCAGGGAAGAGGGAAAGCCTGAGCCAGGCTGTCCCTGCTGCCGCGCCGGGGCACCCACCTCTTCTGCACGATGAGGTTGATGTTGCGGAGAGCCACGTACTGCAGCTCGGGCTCTGCGGAGAGCAGGGTGACCAGCGGCGGGGCCAGCTTCTTTAGCAGCGTGCCGTAATAATCCAGGTCCTTCGACAGCATCTCCATGAACTTCATCAGCACCTTCACCGCCGAGAGCACCACCGCCGAGTTGGCATGGGACAGCCGGGGCGTCACCCGCTCGCAAATGCTGGAGGTGTCGGGGGCGAGGGGGAAGGGGAAGGGGAAGAAAACGATCGCAGCCTGTCTCCCTGCTTAAACATTGCTGCCAGTACCGACGAAGAACAAGGCACTGGCAGAGTTTGCAGCAGGACAGCTGAGCAGCGCTTAAGACCTTCTCAAGAGATGCTGAACTGGCTCTTAAACGCCCCGGTGATGGTTATTTCCCAGCCTTTACAAAACCCTATTGCGGCGACCCCCTTTCCAAGCTCCCTAGTGCCTGTCCTCCCCTGCTGCAGGGTAAGGCCACATCTTGAAGCAGCTCGAGAAGCACAATCCCTGTGCCAGCAAGGGGACAGGGCTCACGATGGGACCACGGCAGTCCCCAGATGGCTGCGCCCAAGGCACGGTGGTTGGCAGATGCCCGCTGTCGCACCTCCTGCGGCAGGATGCCAAGGGTCGGGAGGATGAAGATATTTGGAGAACGGGCAGTGTCGATACCCGCCTGTCCCCCTCCCCCTTTCCAGCCCCGCTCCGGCCGGTCCGCGGTGCCCTGAAGCCATCGCTGCCCCAAGCGGCACCCAGAGCCTCCCTCACCTCTGGGCTTCCCGGTCATCCTTGGGCATGTAGTTTGCCAGGCAGTCCAGGATGAAGATCTGGCCCCACTCGGTGCACTCGTTCAAGGCCGTGAGCAGCTTGTTGATGGACTGGGGGTTGAGGTCCAGGAGGTTACTGCTCGGGTGAGACTCCGCTATTTCCGAGAGAGCCGCTACTGCGTTGGCCACTACCTGCCAGAGGGGACAGGGCACGTGTTAGGTGACAGGGAGCGTTAGGTGACACCAAAGTGTCCTTCAACAGCCTGGGGGAAAGCTGGTGCAAGCAGAGGAGCTGCATCCTCAGTATCGGCACCTCGCAACCCAGCAACATCTGGGCACCAGCTTCTCCTCCCCACCAGCTGATCCTCAGGAGATGAGCAATCACCGCCAGCACGGTCCCACCACCCACGCCACATCTCCCAACGCTTCGCACGTGTTCAGCGGGAGTCAGCCTTGGCTCCCTGCCCAGCGCGGAGGAGCCCGCTCTAGCTCCCCTTCCCCGGGCAGTCGGGCTGCTCTGCGGAGCCCCATCACTTTCTGCGGCAGCTCCCGGGCTCACTGCTACGCCCGCGGCAAGATCTGAAGAGCAGCAAGAGCTGGGGGAAGAGAAACCCTGGGGAAAGCAGGCTTTAAAGTTTCCTCACGCCTGGGGAAAGGGAGGGAGCCTAGGAAACCCTCACCAGAGGCAAAAGCCGCCAGCTACATGGTACCAGAGCCGAGCGTCAGCTCCCCTCTGCCACCATCCCCTGCTCCGAGCTGGCCAGGGCAGCCTCCTCCCCACTGGGAACAGACTAATAACGCGCTGCCAAGGAATCCGAGACACCTTCCATCCAGGAGACAGGGTTACAGGACAAGGAACGCAGCCTGCAACCCTCAGAAACAGCTGTCCCCAAAAGCGGCCTCTTAAGCACCGAAAAGAGAGCGAAGGGGAGCACGGGAGGAAAGGAGTCAGGATGTAAAGATGAAGGGAGAGCATTTACTGCCGCTTGAATGAAGAGAAGATGGAAAAGGCAAAAAATAATCACCATGGGGTTGGAGTCCGAGATGAGGTCCTTAAGGGTGTCCAGGAAGCCCTGGTCCTCCACCAGCTGGGCATTGATGTCGTGGAGCTTCGCCACACAGACGGCTGCCGTCTTGCGCACGTAAGGGTCCTCGTCCTTCAGGCACTTCCGCAGGGGCTCGCAGAGATACTCTGTTATCTTGTCCACGCGGATGCAGCCCATGGTCCGCACAGCCAGAGCCCGGATCAGGGGGTTTGGGTCCTCGCAGTCCTGTGGGGACGAGAGGGGGAGGTTAGATTTCCAGGGCCTCTTCTCCTTGAATCGCAGGCATCAGTGGTGGCTTCGGGACCTCCGTTCTCATTTGGGTACCTGAAGTCTAGAGGTTTTAACACTCAGCTCTAAATAATAAGTCACCCAAGAGAGAGGTTTGATCTCTCGTTCTGCAATCTGCCACCCACAGAGTTTTAACACCATCACTCCAAACACACCTCCAGGAATCTGGTGTCTTCATCACTTACACCAAGTATCTGAAATCAGCTGCCACCCCGCAGAATGGCCACCTGACCTGGGAGACGCATCTATCGGGTTTATCGTGTGGGTTTTTTTTTTCTTCCTAAAAAGCCAAAACTCCCTTTAATGCCCACCAAGCCTTTTCACAAAGCGATTTGGCAATGTCTTGGCTCCTAACAAACACGCTCTTCGGTTCCCAGCTCCACCTGGAAGATCACGAGGGCTTTCTCAGCTGCAGGGACTTCGGCGTGTAAGCTCACATGACGGCAGTCTGATCACGGGAGCTGCCCACAACCGAAGCTGCCACTGACAGAGCAAGTGGCACAGTACGGCTGCCAAGAAAATGTTTTTCTTCTGCATTACTGGACAAATTCGCTCAGTTATCTAGAGCTAGGGGAGCCCCTACTCCCTAGGAGAGGGGCTTTGGAAACCTGCCCGCGCTCCCTTCCTTGGAGGGGGGTACATAGCAGCTTAGTGTGGTGGCCTCGCGTGAAAGCAGGGACGCACGTAGTGGGCTGAACCAACCCGCTGCAGCATGCGGCTCTCGGGCACGCAGCCCTCTCCTCTCACCTTCACGAAGGTGTTGACTGCCATGATGGCCATGTCCGGCTGGCTCTTGGCGTAGTTCATCAGGTAGAGGTAGACCAGCTTCTTCAGCTCCAGGTTGTCTGTCTGCATGCAGTTCACCACGTCCGGGAAGAGAGCGCTGAAACACAAAGCGCCTCCGTGAAGGCAGGACACGGCCACGCTGCTGAGCCGGGGGAAGGAGCCGCCACCGCCGCCTATGGGACCCCCGCACTCCCCCAGGAGCAGGGGCCATCTCCCTTCACATGGCTCAACCCACTCCTGAAGCCAGAAGACCCCAGGCTCTCCCAGGACCTGAGCCCACTCCGCAACAGAGGTGGCTAAATTACCCATCCCCAGTGGGTTTTTCTTTACGGATCCGTATCAAGAGCAGCTCAAAACGGCCCCTAACAGACAGAAACTGAGCTCTCCCACGTGGCTCTGCCGTATCCCAGCTCCGGTGCGTGTCCACTGCCCCGGGAGAAGGTGCAACATCACCCAGCCGTCACGGGACGGTGCGAAAGTCTCCGGCGCCTGCGAGAGGACGTCGGAGACGAGCCGTTCCCCCCTCGCCTTCTGCACGATCCCTCCCGTACAGCGCTACCAAAACGGTCCTCTGCTTTTGCGGACGTTAGACCCGTCCTGCTGCAAACTGCTGAGTGCTCGCCCCACGTCCTACGCTGGAAACATCACGTTAGAGAAGTAAACCCCCAGGACTGGGTGCAAGGAACAGCCCCGCTCCCCGGGGCGAGCCCTGCAGCAGAACAACGCTCCGCTAGGACGGAGCGGAGCTGCCAAGCTGTCTGCATGGAGCTGGGGGCTTCCCCTTCCCAAACCTGATCCCGGCGAGTACTAAACACCCTAAAGCCGCGGGATGCCAGAGACGCTGTCTCACCACAGACGATAAAGACAGCCCAATTAGACTATTAAAGATACAGACAGCCCAATTAAGACTATTAAACCACCTTAGGAGAAGCGATCAAGATCAGAGAGCTAACGCAGGAGTTATCCCACCCTGACACACGTCCCTCGGCTCCTGGAAGCTTCTCTGCCACTGCAAACCCAGCCATCGCTTAGAGGATCAAACCCGGGGCGCCCCTGAGCCCGGGGAACTGCACTTTGCCAGTTCTCTCGCAGAGCTCCCGGCTGCCAGCAGAGCTGGCACCCACCTCAGCTGCTCTCACCCCAGGCTAAACCAGGCTTTCCTGGCCCCTGCCAGGGAGGGCTGAACTTAGGAAACTGCTTTCTTGCAGCCTAAAATACGCACACACCAAAGAAAATGGGTTGCCACAGCCGATATTAGACAGGATGAAAGGGCGGATGAAGACATCAATATCTTTATCGATGATCTGGACGAGGGGATCAAGTGCACCCTCAGTAAGTTTGCAGACGACACCAAGCTGGGCGGGAGTGTTGATCTGCTCGAGGGTAGGAAGGCTCTGCAGAGGGACCTGGACAGGCTGGATCGATGGGCCCAGGCCAACTGTATGAGATTCAACAAGGCCAAGTGCCGGGTCCTGCACTTGGGTCACAACAACCCCATGCAGCGCTACAGGCTTGGGGAAGAGCGGCTGGAAAGCTGCCTGGTGGAAAAGGACCTGGGGGTGCTGGTCGCCAGCCGGCTGAACATGAGCCGGCAGTGTGCCCAGGCGGCCAAGAAGGCCAATGGCATCCTGGCCTGTATCAGAACTAGTGCGGCCAGCAGGAGGAGGGAAGTGATCGTGCCCCTGTACTCGGCACTGGTGAGGCCGCACCTCAAATACTGTGTTCAGTTTTGGGCCCCTCACTACAAGAAGGACGTCGAGGTGCTGGAGCGTGTCCAGAGAAGGGCAACGAGGCTGGTGAGGGGTCTGGAGAACAAGTCTGATGAGGAGCGGCTGAGGGAACTGGGGTTGTTCAGCCCGGAGAAGAGGAGGCTGAGGGGAGACCTCATCGCTCTCTACAACCACCTGAAAGGAGGTTGTAGCGAGGTGGGGTCGGTCTCTTCTCCCAAGGAACAAGCGATAGGACAAGAGGAAACGGCCTCAAGTTGTGCCAGGGGAGGTTTAGATTGGACATGAGGAAAAATGTCTTTACTGAAAGAGTGGTGAAACATTGGCACAGGCTGCCCAGGGAAGTGGTTGAGTCCCCATCCCTGGAGGTATTTAAAAGACGTGTAGATGAGGCACTTAGGGACATGGTTTAGTGGGCATGGTGGTGTTGGGTTGACGGTTGGACTCGATGATCTTAGAGGTCTTTTCCAACCTCAATGATTCTGTGATTCTATGATATCTCCTTTCCAGCGCTTCTGCCGAGCACTGACCAGCCTCAGGCAAGTCCCTGCCACGGCTGGTGTCATCTTCTCCAAGGTGGCCCCAAGACAGAGCGTTACCTGCTGCTGCGAGCGCTCTGGGAGCTGGGGACACACCGGTTTTCCAAATACAGAGCTCGTACCGTGGTTTTCCTCCATCTGCTCTCAAATGCACCATTAAAAGCAAAGCGCTGACGTCGCGTGTAATGCCAAGGGTGTGCGGGGACGGGTCCGTGCGGGGAGGAGGAGATGGAGGGGCCACGTGCCACTTGGTCAGGCAGATAAAGGAGAAGGGAGAAAAGCAGACGCCCGACCTTTTGGACTGGAGTGGTTGCAAAAGGCTTAACGCCACCGAGGCAGAGATGCTGACCCTCTGCCATAAAGGCTCAGAGGGCGGTTCCGCTTGGTTTTAGTAACACTTGAAGGAAGCTGCAATAATCCCAACAAATTTATCTGGCAGCCAGACCAATCCTCTTTTGGCCAGATTACCACCAAAGCCAGGCAAACCCCCGCCTGCCAGATGGCCACGCTTACACAAACGTTTTCCTCCCATAGCAAGAGGTGTAGCTGTGGCCAGCAGCTCGCTCGGTCCCCACCCAAGACAAAAGCCAGCGCAAAAACCCCTCGGAGGCAACAGGGAAAAACAGGAGCCCGCAAGTCATCCGGGCACCCTCCCGGCGCGGTTTGGCCCAGGCATCCCCGGCACAGCACCGCCACGCACCTGACATCTTTGCCGACAGTCATGGAGGCTATCACCTTCTTCACGGCCTCCTTCTTCTTCTCCTTCTTGTCGCTGTTCAGTTCGGCTTTCAGCTCAAATATCTCCCCTGGAGGAAAGGGAAAAGGGGGAGGCTCAGGGGTTACGGGGCTGGGGCACCCACCTCTCTGCTGGGGAGGGTGAGCACAGCTCCCACCTGCTGTGTGCCGGGGCTCCTTTGCCACCCCGGGTGCTCCGGGGTGCCAGGAGCTGGAAAGGGGGATTTTAACTTCCCAAATGTCTCGCCGAGGGCCGGGGCTGCTCTGGGGGCTCAGCTCTCATCCGTGGAAACGGAGACGAGCCCGCAGAGGGCTTTAGGGACGGGAGATGCTGCAGGAGTGACGAGCACGAGCACCCCGCACCTCAAGCATAGGACACGGGGTTTATTTGGCAGGTATTTTTGGCTGTGGGGTGGTTATCACAGCACACAGCGAAGCCCCAGCCCCGCGCACGGCTGTTGGGAGGCCCTCCTCTACCTGGGGAGCCCACCGCCGCCCAGAGGATAGCGGGCACCCGCAGCAGCGAACGCAGGCAGATTTTGGGAACTGCTCCTCAAGCCTGTGCAAGGGATGGCGGCGCCCAAATCCCGCTCTGCACGTGGCAGCAATCCCCCAGCCCAGCACCCTGCTGGGGGCGACCAGCGGCTCCGGACCCAGCTGAAAGAAATCGTCTCCTGCCCTCGCAAAGCCACGCTGAGCTCTTTATTCACTCCCAGGCAGGCACATTAATTCCTTGGTCTGGAAAGTGCTTAAGGTGAACACCCCGAGCGCTTCTGTCCCAGCCCAGGGGAGCTCGGGGACGATGACGACCATGTCCCGCAGCTGCTCCTGAGCTGCTAAAGCCGATAACCCAGCTGCCAACAGCCTTGTCTGGGTTCAGGGGGCCGGCGACAAGGTGCTCTGACCCCACAGCAGCCCAGGAGCCGCCCCGGCTGCATCGGAGCGAGGAGCAGGGTGTCTGCCACAGCATCCCGCGTGGGTTCAGGGCATTCCCACGAGAGCTGGCACCTCCGCCAGCTTCCCGCTGCGGGGACAGCCCTCCCCGCCCGGCTTATACAGCTGCGAGAAAAGCCTGATTATTTTGGGAAAGATTGCGTGACCCTCCCGCTCCCCCTCTTACCTTTCTTCGTGGTGGTGAAGTACTTCGAGTCCGTCATGGTGGTCTCCAGCTAGCGGCACGTCCCTGGGAGGAAAGGCAGACCAGAGAGGTGGAGGGTTGATAGTTTCCTTGCTGAGGTCGCTACGGAGAGCTCCGGGAAGGAAAAACCGGGGGAGGGAAAGAGCCTTGGATCTCATGGTAAGAGTCACAAGGAGATGAAGCGCCTGGAGAAGCCCTTGGCTCCCGCGCTGCCAGAGGAGCCCGTTCCCCCGGGGAGGGCGAGCGCCTCGCAGCCACGCCGGCGCACCGCGGGTGCTGCCGATGAGTGGGGAATCAGCTGGTTCGCTAACGAGGACGTGGAGGAGGAGGAGGAGGAGGAGGAGGAAAGCAGTCGCTGAAGACGCCAGCGTTCACCCCTGCTCAGGCTCCAGCCCCGACTCGCTTCTCTCACCAGCAGCAGAAGCGGCCACTCTGCTCGCCCCATCCCACGCGGAGCTGGGCAGCCCTCGTCCCTGCCGCAAGGGCTCGGTGATCTCCCCTGGGTTTGTGTCTCCTCGTCCGAGAAAGACTTTTCTAGGGAAAATTCACCCCCAGCCCTCCCTCACACCTACGCAGGGAACCCCTCTGGGACGGGAAGAGGAACCGAGCAAAACCCGAGGCTCAGACCAAGGCCGGAGCGAAGGGACAGCGCAGCCGAGAGGGGCAGGAGCCTGCCAGCGCCCGACCAAGCACGCTGGCAAGATCAAAAGGAGCCTCTTCCAGAAACCATCCCTGCTCCAGCAATGCTGCTTTAAATTCAAAGGGCGCGAGGTTTCCGCCCAGCACTTGGGGCTATATTATATAATTCGGGCAGTTTAGGGCAGATTTACAGCTCGGCAGGCCGAGGGAGCCCGACGTGCAGGCAGCAGAAAGCCCTTCTTAAAGGTCAGCGGGGATTTGCCTTTTACGGCTCTTTCACCCATCTTTCCTTCAACAGCAAAGAAACCAGAGGATCGTCCTTGAAAGCCCGCAGTGGCCTTGCTGTTTTGGAGGGGCAGGAGCACGGAAAGCAAAGCCAAGGGAAGAAAAAAAAAAAAAAAAGCTTGCAAATGGCTTTAAAATGTAAATGAGCATCTTGAAAGCCAAATGCAGCAATCCCCTGCGAGCACACGAGATGCAGCCAGAGGAACCGTGTCCTCTGTTCCCTGTCCAAGCCGGACAGGGATCCCCAACAGGGATAAAAAGAAAATCTGGGGGTCGAGCCCGCCGGGCAGAGCACACAGCCAGAGCCAGCTTGGCGGGCAGTAAGAGAGAAAGAGTTTGCATTGGTTCGGGGCTCGCTGCGGGCGTTGGCAGCGCGGGCCCCATGCTGTTACAGAGGGGGCAAGCCTGTCACCGTGCTACCCCAGCCCTGCCGAGGCGGCCCCGGGAGCAAACCGCTTCCCGGGCAGCCTCGCGTAAGACACAACGCTCCTCCCTGCTTCAGTTACCTGGGATTTATATTCAGAGCCTTTTTTCCCCCCCTAGGTGGATGGCTCTCCAGCGAACAGCGGGAGCTCCCAGGCTGTGCCGCAGCAGCTCTCTGCGCCTCGCTGCAGATCCCGTCCTGCAAGAGAGGGAGGAAGGAGGATTTACTGCAGTCCCTCCGATTTCACCGACCTGGCTCGCAGTCAGCCCTGCTCTGCAGAAGTGCCTGGAAAGCAAACTTGAAGCCTACCAGGGAATTTCTGCAGCCGGCTCGGAGACGTGAATCACGCCTGCTGCTTTCCTGCAGCCTCCCGGTTTCCCAGAGCCCCCGGGTACCGCAGCGTGTGTTTTAGCCATCCAAAACCTCACTAATTTCAGAGACGGAGACAGCCACCCATCTCCCCCACTCCTTTAAGCCCTGCAAGCGCCGACAGCAGCCTCCAAAAAAGCAAACTGCCGCCACCGCCTCCTCCTCCAGCCCGAGCTCGGGAATTAAGGCGCACCCCTTGCTCCCCACACCAACACCTCAACCTCCCGAAGCGGCAGGACCGGGCTTGAAACAACCCAGCGCCTCGAGCAAGGTGACGAGAGGCCGAGCGAGGCTCCAAACGCTCGCCGAAGCTGGGTGCTCGGCCCCCCGCACCGTTGCGTGTGTACCCCAGGCTAACCAAGGGTGACGAGGCAGGGCTGCCTGCCAGCCCTGGGACACGGCCGCCGCTGGCACAGCCCTGCTGAAGGTGAATTCCCCCGCGCTCAGCCCTTGGGCAGGGTCCAACGCTGCTGCCTGGTGCCAGTTTTAAGGAGGGGCAAAGGAAACGGTTCAGGGACTGCAGAGCAGCTCTTGCGTTACCCCCTCTCTTTCTACACACGTCTTTGTCCAGCTTGAACTGGGCAAAGGGACGGAGGGGGCAGGGTCCCCTCTCCCAAGCCGGAGCCCAACAGTAAATAAGGCAGATTTCTGGCACACAGGAGCAGCGGGGGGTGGGTGTGTGTGTGCGTGTGTCAGATCCGGAGCCAACAGCCTCGATCATCTCGTTTGGACAGATCTGATTGTTTAGAGTCATTACGGCGAGTTGCAACCACCCTGCCCTTGCTAAACACCCTCCACCTGGCGAGCAAAAATGGGCGGTGGGAGCTCATCTGCAGGCAGGGAGATGGCAGCAAGCGCTCGCCGCGTGGCGCGCAGCCGGCAGCCGAGTGCTTGCTCCCCCTGCTCCAGCAACTCCCACCGAGCTCCTTTCCAGGCTGGGAAAAATGTCCCGGCACTCGCTGATCTCCCAGCGAGGGGCTGAGCGGATCAGCAGTTCCCGACAGCCGGGAGCAGCACCAGCACTCAGAAAAAGCAAGGTGGGACTGGCTGCGAGATTTGCAGCCACAAAACAAGGAAGACAAAAAGCCCCTGACGTTGCGGCAGCTCGAGTTTTACCCTATCTTCTTGCCAAACTTATTTTAAGCCGGTCTTGCAAACTGGATTCGAGGGGAAGGGGTTGAAAGTGTTTGTAAGGATCTGGTAGCAAAATGGCGGCTGGGTGTTGGAGGGGAGCACCCAGAGCTCACCCACACCTAGTTCGGGCTCCTCGGGTCCATTTTGAGGACGAGCCTTTGCAGCCGCACCCTCCCCGGGACCCTGGATTTACCATCCCAGGGCACGAGGGCTCCCGCACCGTCCAACCCCTGCCCTGCTGCAGAGCCTCCTGCCCTCGGGTGGTCCCCACAGCCAAGGGGCAGTGGGAGACCTCCTCTCCGAAGCCCCTACGAACAGCGAAACCGGAGCACGTGCCATCAGCAACCCCTCCCGTACCTCCCACCTTTGCAGGCCGCGCCGGCCAGGCTCAGCGAGACGGAGATGGTGGAGGTGTGGGGAGCTCGGCGCTGCTCAGCGCCCCCGTGCCAGCTGCTGGGAGGAAAGGGGCTCGCCGAAGCGTTTTACCCCTGATCTTATTCAGCCGGGACAACTAAATTCAGGAGCCCCCAGAAGACGCAGAGCAACGCTGCTCTCCTGAGACCCCCGGCGCGACAGCGGCCACACCGCTCTACCTCCCACGCTCCCCCCTCCACCTGCCTCAGGGTGGAAAACATCATCCACGTTCACACCACACGCAGCAGAAGGGCCCCGTTAGGTGCTGCCACAGGCACCTTCCTTGATGGACGCAGCTTTAACAGGGTTATCCTGCTCCTGCGATGCAGCACCAAGGAGCCGGTGGCCCAGCTGGCAGAAGCACCATGGTTTGGAACGTCTGATTTTCTGCTGCTCGTGAAGCCCTTTGAGGCTGAAGGAGAAGCCGGCGCTCCCGCAAGCTGAGCTCACACGGCTGATCGCAGGACAGCGTGCTCCTCCCAGGGCCTGCATTTCAGAGCCGCCGGGTGACGCACCCGTACGGGCGCAACGTGGCACAAGCCCCGTCCTCGATCCCGAGCCCTCGGGTCAGGAATGCAGCAGGGCTCAGCCGTCCCTTTCCTCCCGGCTGCCACGCCAGTGGGCTCCCGAATTCAGCCGTCCCGGGTGAATAAGATGCTCCTAAACCCGAGAAACGCGGCACGGTGCTTCTCGCCGAGGCGGGTGCTGCCAGCAGGTTCCCAGGGACGACACCGATGCCGAATAAGCCGTCGCTGGTGCCACTCGTTTCCTCTTACGGAGAGTGGAAGAAGAAAACTCGTTAGCGACCCCCCAGCTACTGTTGCCGCCCTGTTTTAGGCCAATTCCTCCATCCTAGGAGGCTGAGATGCTGCTGACAGGAGTTCTTCAGCTTCTCGCGATAGAGACCCGTTACCTGGGAAGGGATGCGGGGAAAGCGCTGCTGCCGCTCCTCCGGAGGAACGAGTCACCCGAGCACCACACGAGCATTTAAACCGTGCCCGAGACACCCCGGGTCCCTGGTTATGACAGCAAGAGGGCTCGCTGTAGCTCCGCCGATCTTTCTAGCCCAGGACAGGGGTTCACTGGCTGACGGTAAGATCTGATCTACCCAGCCCAACGCGTGTCTTCGGGAGGGTCTGAGGAGACAGGCGGGAAGGGAAGGAAGGCAGCAAACGCAGGGAGATGCATCTGCTCCAGCCCCGCACAAATACAAGCCCCCCGCGCATCGGGGCGGGGGGGGGCAGGTACGGCACCTAAAGCGGAGGGAGAGGCAAAGAGGAGCAGGAACTCGAAGTGCAAGCTTCTAGGAAGCAGCTCATCTAGAAAACAGAGGGTCAGCTGAGGGTTAGCAGGGAGAGGAAACTCCCAGGAGCAAGTAACACGCCCTCTCGCAGCTGCAAATAAAGCACTTGAGGTGGATCAGTAAAACCCAAAGTCAGCACAATTAAAGAAAATTAAGGCAAGACTAAAAAAAAATCCTAAATACCGAGACGGGTAACTGAAGCCACGGGGATTTCACGCAACTATTCCCCGTTGATGTGAAGCAACTTCAAGCCGATGCAAAAGGCCAGGCAGGCACGAGGCGGTGACGGCTCCTCACGCCTCCGAGCAGCACCGTGTGCCCCGGCGCGGGAGGGAGCCCCGTCTGCTCCCTCGGGTGAATTAACCCCCCGGACCAGGCACAGACACCAGCGGGGAAGATAAAAACCCAAGCCTGGGAGAGAACGAGCGGCTGAGGATACAAGAGCCAGCAGCTAAAGAGCCTCGTGCCGAACTTCGGTGGAGCGAATAAGGAGGGGGAAAAAATTGGGTTACGTGGCGAATCCTGTCCTGCAGGCAGCGCGCAGCCACGGGCGCAGCTCCCATCCCCGTGGCTCAACCCAATCTCTGCCCCACGCCTCTCCGCACAGCCGGCACAGAGCCCCACGAGCCCCATGCACGCTCCCTAGGGCGGAAGATATTTTTCCTAAGGACTGGCCCGGCTTGAGCCCTGTAGCACGCAGCAACGCGGGGCTGCGAGCCCGCCGCCGCGTCCCGAGCTCGGCTCAAAGCCTTCACGCCTCCCCAAAGGGCCCAGGACTCTCCCCATCTGTCGGCTGGGCCGTGCTCCGCCGCAAAACAGCCCGCCTGCATCGCCACGGCACGGGCACCCGGCACCGCGCCGCCGAACCCCGAGGGTTGGCAAGACCCTGCGGCTCCCACCTAAGTTGTAAAAATACCCCCCAGCGTGTCGTGTCTGTGTCCCCCCCCCAAGGAACTGCCCAAAGCCAGCGAGCGCCACCGATTATCCCGCACCTTCTATAACGAGAGGAGCCACCGGTTAACAGCAGCGCCGAGCGCAGATGACGGCCCGTGAGGCCAGCGGGGTGGCGGCCAGCACGCCCCCTCGCGAACCCGTCACTCACCGACCCGCGCCCTTTCCAAGCGGGTCCGTCTCCCGCCAACCAAGAGGTTAAGGTTGCCCCCTTTTCGTAACTCGTGGGTAAAAAGCCCCGCCAAACCTACCGCGGCCTTAGCGAGGCGCCCCAAAATCGTGGCGGATCAATTCATCCGCTGGGCCGCCGCCTGGGCGAAGCCCTGAAGCACCGGGCACCCGGCCCTTAACTGACACCGACGGCAGAAGGGCCACGGGAGCGGCTGTACGCGTTAAAAACGAGTCGCGGCCGACGCGCCCCATCAGTCGCTAACTGGGGAATAAAGGCCGCAAAGAGCCAAAGGGAAGACCCGAGGTCTCCCCCGAGCCACACGCTGCCGGGCAAAGCGGCACGCAGGGATCCCAGCGCCGTGGGGCCCAAAGCATCGCGCACCAGAGAGCCGGGGGGGGGGGGGGACGGGGACACGGGGATGACGACTTTAAGCAGCATAAGCTCAGAGATCACCTCGAGCGGGGATAACACCTCCGGCGTCCCTCCCGAAACACCAGCTAAGCGCCCTCAGAGACGCCGAGGACCTCGTTCCGGAGGTGTCGGGACACACAGATGAGCTCTGTCCCGCGGCAGAGGGGACGTTCTTCTCCCTGGGCCCCGCAGGGCTCCGAGGCCGGACACCTCCCGCCGCCACCGTGGAGCTCCCACAGCCTGGCTTGATCCGAGTAAGGACCGACACCTCTGGAAAACCCCTCGGGGTCCCAAAACGTCAAGTCCGTTCAGTCCGGCAGCCTGAGGGGCACGGGAAGCAGCCCCCGGTCCCACGGCCAGGTTCGGGACTGGGGGGGGGGGGGGGGGGGGGCAGAAAACCAGATCGAATCAACTTGCTTATCCGAGGCACCCCTTTAACATCCCACGCCCCAGGAGGGAGCGGACGGCAAAACCCCCTGTGAGCCCCCACTGCCACGGGGGGGGTGGGGGTGTCCCTGACAAGTTTTATAACTCCGGCAAACGCCGTATGATCTAAAGCGCCTGTGGAGGAGAAGGAGAACACCTGTAACACACCTCCTTTAGGCGGAAGCTGTTTCACAGGCCCCTTTTTATCGAGTTTGGGGGTTCCCCCCCCCCCCAAAAAACCTCCACGGAGGAGGCAGCGAGAGCAGGATATCAGGCCGGGTGCCTCCCTGCCTGATCCCGTACCCGGTTCCCAGCTCGCTCCGCGTCTCAGCGGGGCCCGGCGCCGACCTCCTCCCGTCGATCCGCACGGTGCCTCGCCGTGCTCCGAGCCGCGGCGCTGCCCGCACGGAGGCCGGGCCCCTGCAGCCCCAAGAAGCGGGCGCTGACGGCGGGCACCGAGGGCTTTCAGCCCCGCCGTTCCCCCCCTTTTCCCCAGCCCCCCCCCCAGCCCCCGGGCCGGCTCCGGTGCGCCGGCCGGCTCCGTCTCCCCTTTGGCCCTCGAGTCCTTTTACCTCCTGCCCCAGAGCCGTGCGGCTCCCAGGCTCCGCCGCACCGGCCGGGGCACGGGCCTGCTCCCGCCGTACCGGTTACGGGCGAGATGGAGGCGAAGGGGGACGTCCCGCGCCTCGCAGGCAGGGAAACCCCCGCTCCCCGCGGGCCCGATGCCCGGCGGCGGCTCCGGCTGCCGGCGAGGACGCGGTCCCCTGGCCGCTGCGGGGGTCGGGGGGGGGGGGGGGGTACAGCCGGCGGAGGGGAGCGGACTCCCGGGCTGACCCCGCGCACCCACCCGGCTGGGATCCGGAGGGCAAGGCCGGGACGCGGAGCTACAGGAGGGCACGGGGAGAGGCGCGGCCCCGGTCCGGGGGCCGTGCTGAGGGCGGGGGAGGCCGGAGCCGGGCTCCTGCCTGGAGGGCGCCCCGTGTGCTGCCGCGCCCGGGCAGGGGGGGCGAGGCGGGGAGGCCCGGGCCGGGGGCGGGGGGGGGGGGGGGGGCAGGAAGGGCCCGGGCCCAAGGGGCCGGCCCGGAGCAAAGCCCGCCGGCGGCGGGGGAAGGGGGGGGGTGGGGGAGGCCGGCCCGGGGCGCGCACGGCCGGAGCCCGCCAACAACCCCCGCCGCCGGCGGGAAGGGCCGTGCAGCGGGGCCGCCTGGAGCAGCAGCAGCCCCCCCCCGCCCCGGCCCGGCCCGGCCCGTACCTGCTGCCGCCGCCGCCGCCCGCTGCCACCGGCCCAGCGGAAGTGAGCGCCGAGCGGGGGAGCGCTTCCGGGGCGGGGCGGGGCTGGGGCGGGGCCGGGGCGGGGCGCAGGGCACGGGGACAGGGGAGGGGACAGGGGACACCGCAGGGGCCGGGGCGGGGCCGGGCCCCACCCTGTCGCCCCCCGTAAGCCGCGTCCCCCCCCCCCCCCCCTCTTTCCGAGCCGGCTGCCCCGGGCCGGGCGGGCGCCGCTGCCACCTCCCGCTCCTGGGGGCGGGGGGGGGGGGGGGACCCCGCGGGGCGCCGCCCGGGCGCCCCCGCCCCCCGCCCCGGGCCGCTGGCAAACGACCGGCGGCGCGGCGCCGTTCGGCGGCCCTTCCCCCGCCGCGGTGGCCGCTCCGGGGGCGGCCGGTCCCCGCCGCCTTAGACCCCCCCCGGGACTGCCCCCCCCCCGGGGGGAGAGGGCGCTCGGCCTTCCTCCTCCTCCTCCTCCTCCTCCTCCTCCTTCTCCTCCTCCTCCTCCTCCTCCCCCTCCTCCCTCCTCCTCCTCCCCCCCCCCCCCCTCCGGGCAGCGGGGCGGCCCCGGCCGCTCTTGGCTCCGCTCCCAAACTTTTTTGGGGGGATAAACGGAGGGTTTTGCCCCTCCCGCGGCCCGGGGGGGGCCGGTCCCGTCCCGTCCCGTCCCTCCCCCCCCGCAGAGGCGCTGCCCGCGGGGGACGGCGGCTGCAGGCGACGAGGGTGGCACCCCGGCCCCGGCCCCGCCGCCCGGAGGGACGGGGAGGGTTCCCCGGGCGCAGCGGGCCGGGGCAGGCGGCGGCCGGGCCGGGCCGGGCCGGGCCGGGCCGGGCCGGGGGCGGAGGGGGGGGCCGGGGCCGCAGGGCCGCCCCCCGGGGAGCCGCCGGGCGGGGCCAGGGTGCGGCGGCAAGAGCCGGTAAGGCGGGGCCGGGCGTACCCGGCCGCCGATTGGCTGGTCTCTGCGCGGCTGAGCTTTGACTGGCTGGGCTTCCGCAGCCGGCCCCGCTGACTGGCCGAGCTCCGCGCAAGAGGCGGGTGGGCTGCGCCGCGGCTGCCCGCTGACTGGTTGAGCTCATTGTATGCCGATTGGACGGGCTAACCGGCCGTGCTGATTGGCCAGCTGCTCTACGACCCCTGACTGGCCGGGGGGCCCGCCGGCGCTGATTGGCCGGGCGGTCCGCGCGCGCAGGTGGGCGGGGCTCCCCACCCCAAGGCCGGCGGGGGGGGCCGAGCCGGGGGAGACACCCCCAGCCCCCTCCTTGCCGGGACCCCCCGGGACCCCCCGCCCCGAGCGGGCGGGGGACGCCCCTGCAGGGTCCCGGGGGACCCTCCGGGCAGCCCAGGGTCCCCCCTCCAGCCGGCGGGAAGCCCCGGGCCCAAGCGGCGCCCGACCCCCGGGGAGTCGCGAAGTGTGTGTGGGGGGGTCTGAGCCTCCCCCGGGGGTCCCCGCTCCGCCGTCCTACCCGTGGGAGGGGGCCGCCCGTGTCCCCCCGGGGGGTCCCCCCACTCTCCTCCGCCCCGGGGCGGGGCCCCGCTCTGCCCCTGGGTGGTCCCGGCTCCCTTCCCGGGGGTCCCGCTCTCTACTCTCGGGGGGGGCCGCGCTCCCTTCGGGGGCTCCCCGCTCCCTTCCCACGGGCCCCTCGCCCTGTCCTCGGGGGTCCCCGCTCCCTTCCCGGGGGTCCCGCTCCGCCCTGGGGGCTCCCGTTCTCCTCCCGGTTGGTCCCCGCTCCCTTCCCGGGGGGTCCCCGCTCCCTTCTCGGATGGCCCCCCCGTTCCCCATCACGGGGCTCCGCTCCCCACCCGGGGCGTGGCCGTGGGGTGTCGTCGTCCCCCCCCCCACCCGCGGGGCTGCGGCGCGGGGCGGCGCCGGTGCCCATCCCCGTTGCCGGTGGCGGGGCGGAGCGGCCGCTCCGAGCCCTATAAAGCGGGCGGCGGCGGCGGCGGTGCCGCAGCGAGGGCTGGGGTCGCCATGAGCCTGATGCTGGAGACGCTGCTGGGCCCCCCGGGGGGGCTCCGTAAGGAGCCGGGCCGCGCTCCCCCGCGCTCCGCCGCCTCCAGCGGCTTCCACTCCTGGCCGGGACCGGTGGGGCGAGCTCGGGGGGGCGGCGGCGGCAGCGCGGCCGCTTCCTCCACCGAGAGCCTGGACTCGCTGAACGGCGAACCGCGGGCGCGGAACGAGAAGGAGCTGCTGCAGGTGCTGAACGATCGTTTCGCCGGTTACATCGAGCGGGTGCGGGCGCTGGAGCAGCAGAACCGGGCGCTGGCGGCGGAGGCGGCGGCGCTGCGGCAGCAGCAGGCGGGGCGCTCGGCCATGGGCGAGCTGTACGCGCGGGAGCTGCGCGACATGCGGGGGACCGTCCTGCGGCTGGGCGCCGAGAAGGGGCAGCTGCGGCTGGAGCGATCGCGCCTGGCCGAGGACGTGGCCGCGCTCCGGGGGCGGCTGGAGGAAGAGGCCCGGCAGCGAGCCGAGCTGGAGGCGGCGGCCCGCGGGCTGGCCCAGCGCTCCGCGCAGGAGGAACGGGCGCGGGGGCCGCTGGAGGAGCGAGCCCGAGCCCTGCGGGAGGAGGCGGAGCTGCTGCGGCGGCAGCACCGGGCCGAGGTGGGCGCGCTGCTGCGCGGGGCCCGCGCCGAGCCCCTCGCCGAGCCCCCCGCCGCCCTGCGCCCCGGCGTCACCGCCGCCCTCCGCGACCTGCGCGCCCAGCTGGAGGGCACGGCGGCCCGCAGCACCCTGCAGGCCGAGGAGTGGTTCCGCGGTGAGTCCCAGCCACCCCCCCCGCACCCCGCGGAGGGCTCCGCCGGCAGCACCCCCCACCCCCCCCCCCACCCCCCCGGGTGCTGCTGCGCGGACCCCGCTGCGCGCCGAGCGCCGGGAGGGCGTCAGGGCAACCCCGCCCCGGGGAGGGGGGGTGCAGGGACCTCCGCCATACGCACTGCGCTCCGGGAGGGCGTTAGGGGTACCCCCGCCCCAGGGGGGGCAGGGACACCCCCCCCCCGTATATCCTGTGCTCCGGGAGGGCGTCAGAGCAACCCCGCCCCGGGGGGGTGCAGGGACCCCCCGTATATCCAGCGCTCCGGGAGGGCGTTAGGGTACCCCCGCCCCGGGGGGGTGCAGGGACCCCCCGTATATCCAGCGCTCCGGGAGGGCGTTAGGGTACCCCCGCCCCGGGGGGGGTGCAGGGACCCCCCGTATATCCAGCGCTCCGGGAGGGCGTTAGGGTACCCCCACCCCTGCCACCAGCTCCCCAGTGTCTGCGGGTGCGCTTTCCCCCGCCCCACCCCGCAGTGCATTTCGGGGAGGGCGGCATGGTCACCGCCCCGACACCCCGCAAGTCTGTGGGGTGCCGGGATCCCCCTAACGCTGCGGGGCGCCCTACCGGCCCCTCCCCGCTGGGGCGAGGCCGGGAGTGTTTGCGGTGCGCTGCAGGGAGGGGATTACAGCGCAGCGGGGGGGGGGTGCCGCATCCCTGACGCGGGGTGGGGGTGGGGGAGCAGGGAGTGTCCCTGCTGCGCTGTTGGGTGGGGCACTACGGTACCGGGGGGAGGGGGGGGGGGTCGGCACCCCGAGGCTCAGCACCCACGGGCGCGCTGGGCGGCGGCCGGCGGCGGGGGGGGGGGGGTGTTCAGCACCCTGGACAGCGGCGGGTTCAGCACCCTGGACAGCGGCGGGCGCCGCACCCGTGGGCGCGCTGTCCGGCGGGGCGGAGGCTGCCCCCGGGGGCGCCGGGAAGCAGCAGCTCTGTCACCTTCCCCCCTCCTGTTTCCCGGCCCCCCCCCCCCGGTGGCTGCGGGGCGCTGCGGCAAACCGTGTGTCCCCCAACCCCCCCCCCCCCCCCAACGGCCTCACCCCAGGACGGTGCGTCCGGCCGGAGCCGGGCGAGGCAAGGCGGTGCACCCAGGGCGAGCAGGCAGCTCTTCAGGTCACAGGGGTTGTGGCAGGAGCTGAAGGGGAGAGGGAGGTTTGCACTGGATAAAGTCCAGGATGGCAAAAAAACACCCTCCCAGCCCGTCCTGCCCGGGCACCTTCACCTCCCCGGCACAGCGCGAGCACAGACAGAGCGAGGGCTGGTGAAGCCAGCGCACCCAGAGAGCCCCTGCCAGGGCTGGCTCTGCGGAGGACGCACGCGCAGGGGATGTGCAGTATTAAAGGATTTGAGGTTCCCCAAGAAGGGGAGACTGCAGCCTCCCTCCCTCCCTGCAGCTTCTCCTTTCCCCCGTTGCAGTGAGGCTGGACAAGCTCTCGGAGGTTGCCAAGGTGAACACGGATGCCATCCGCTTGGCCCAGGAGGAGATCTGCGAGTACCGCCGCCAGCTCCAGTCCAAGACCACCGAGCTCGAAGCCCTCAAAGGGACCCAGGAGTCACTGGAGAGGCAGAGGCAGGATTCGGAGGAGCGCCATCATGCAGATGTCCTGTCCTACCAGGTAACGTGGTGCAGCGGGCAGTGTTCCAGACATTGTCTGGTGGGGAGGGACCATCCAGCTGCCGGGGAGGAGCAGCGCTGGTGCTTCGGCTTCAGAGATGGCAATGACCTGTGGCAAATGCTCAGGGTTTTGTCTAGAGCCGGCCTTCCCCAGCTCCTGGTGATCAGGTACCCAGAACCTGAGGTTGCATCCGGACCGTCGTGTCCCTCCCCCATGATGGAGCTGTCCCACGTCTCTGCCGGGGTTTGAGCTGCCCACGATGTTGGTCACAAACGCCGCTGAACCGTGCCCAGGGTTCAGGCCACGTCTTGTGTCCCAGAGCTGGGAGCTGCAGCGCAAAGGTCCGCACAGTGTGGTGGCTGCGGACTGAAACGCTGTCCCCAGGGTGATGCCCCATCGGCCTCAGGCTGGGCTTTGGTGGCCGCCAGACTCACCCAAGTCCTAGAAACGTTCCCACAGCTTGTCCCTGCTGGAGGGAGCTCTGGCAGGGGGCCGGGGGCTCAGCTGGCCGCAGTGCAGTGGTGGTGCAGGGCTCCTGCCGGTTCCCCCAGGGGAACAGGAGACACGAACAGCCCCTGGACACGTCCCCTTCCCTCTGTGTCTGCAGGGGGAGGTGGCTGCAGACCCCTCTGTGAGGGCACCCCGGTGCTGGGGGAGCAGTCCCTCCTCTGGAGACCAGGAGACGGGTTAGGGGTGCTCTGTGTCCCCCTGCTCCTGGGGACTGGCCCCCCCCATGTCACCAATTGCTCTGTCTGCCGCAGGAAACCATCCAGCAGCTCGACAGCGAGCTGAGGAACACCAAGTGGGAGATGGCAGCTCAGCTCCGGGAGTACCAGGATCTGCTCAACGTCAAAATGGCCCTGGACATTGAAATTGCTGCTTATAGGTATGGGGCGGGCAAGGGGAAGGCGGGAGGGTCTCGGCCAGCCCCTAGTGCTGGTGTCTCTGGGGACACTCCTCGAGGGCCCTTCTTGGTGAGCAAGAGACCATCCGTCCCAAGACCGTGGTGGGCAACGTCCAACTGGGTGGCCCAGCCCTGCACATGGCTTGCAGAGGAAAGGGTGAGGAAACCCGCACAGCCCAGGGCCTAGGAGCGGGAGGGTCAGCCAGCATCCCGAAAGCAGGGCAAGGAGGAGGGAGATGGAGCTGCAGGGCAAGGAGGGAGATGGAGCCGCAGGGCGCGGCTGGCAGCTCCTGGTCACGGGAGGAGGTGAGAGCTGGGTGAGAAGCAATCGCTGACTGCCCTGCTCTGGTCTCTTCCTGGCAGAAAGCTCTTGGAAGGGGAGGAATATCGGATCGAGTCCGGCTTTGGGATGATTTCCTTCCCTGAGGTGGTCCCCAAGGCTCCCAGCATCACCACCAACATCAAGGTGAAGAGCGAGGAGAAGATCAAGGTGGTGGAAAAATCTGAGAAGGAGACAGTGATTGTGGAGGAGCAGACAGAGGAAATCCAGGTGACCGAGGAAGTCACAGAGGAGGATGAGGCTGAGAAAGAGGCTGAAGAGGAAAAAGCGGAAGAGGAGGAGGAGAAAGCTGAAGCAGAGGGTGAAGAAGAGGAGGCCAAGTCTCCTGCAAAAGAGGAGGCCAAGTCCCCAGAGAAACCCAAGTCCCCTTCAAAGGAGGAGGCCAAGACCCCAGCTGTCAAGTCCCCAGAAAAGCCACCAACCCCCTCAAAGGAAGAAGCCAAAACTCCAGCTGTCAAGTCTCCTGAAAAGCCACCAACCCCCTCAAAGGAGGAGGCCAAGACCCCAGTTGTGAAGTCCCCAGAGAAACCCGCAACCCCCTCGAAAGAGGAGGCCAAGAGCCCAGCTGTGAAGTCCCCAGAGAAACCCCCGACCCCCTCAAAAGAGGAGGCCAAGACTCCAGCTGTCAAATCCCCAGAAAAGCCCCCGACCCCCTCAAAGGAGGAGGCCAAGACCCCAGCGGTGAAGTCCCCAGAGAAACCCGCAACCCCCTCGAAAGAGGAGGCCAAGAGCCCAGCTGTCAAGTCCCCAGAGAAACCCTCAACCCCCTCGAAAGAGGAGGCCAAGACCCCGGCTGTCAAGTCCCCAGAGAAACCCTCAACCCCCTCGAAAGAGGAGGCCAAGACCCCGGCTGTCAAATCCCCAGAAAAACCCCCAACCCCCTCAAAAGAGGAGGTCAAAACTCCAGCTGTGAAGTCCCCAGAGAAACCCCCGACCCCCTCAAAAGAGGAGGTCAAAACTCCAGCTGTGAAGTCCCCAGAGAAACCCCCAACCCCCTCAAAGGAGGAGGCCAAGACCCCGGCTGTGAAGCCCGCCGAGAAAGTTAAATCTCCTGTGAAGGAGGAGGCCAAGTCTCCGCAGAAGGAAGCGGCCCCGGCCAAGGAGCCCACCCCCTCCCCGCCAAAGGAGCCGAAAGCCCCTGTGAAGGAAGAGCAGCCCAAGGAGGCGAAGGGTCCCTCCAAGCCCGGAGCTGAGGAAGGCAGCAAAGAGGAAGCTCCCAAGAAGGATGTCCTGGCCAAGGTGGAGGAGAAGCCCAAAGAGAAGGCGGCTGCTGTGCCGGAGCCTCCAGCCCCACAGGTGAAGGAGACCGCCAAGCCAGGCCCCAAACCTGCGGAAGAAGGAAAGGCCGAGAAGGAGGCTCCACCAAAACCTCAGCAGGAGGTCGGCAAAGTGGCTGCGAAGGAGGCTGAGAAGGCAAAGGTCGAGGAGAAGGTGGACGAGCCCAAGAAGGAGAAGGTGGAGGAGCCCAAGAAGGAGAAGGTGGAGGAGCCCAAAGCTAAAGCGAAACCCAAAGATGAGCCCAAAGCCAGTAAAGAGCCCCCCAAGGCCGAGGCCCCCTCCAGCAAGGAGGGCAAAGCCCCAGAGCCGGCGCCTGCCGCGGGGAAGAAGTGAGCAGAGCCCCGGGCGCCGAAGAGCACCTCTGGGCGCGGGAGCCGCTCCGCTCCCCTCCGACGGCAGGGCCCCTGGGTTGGGCCCCCCCCCCCCCCCCCCGCCGGGCCGGCCTTTACCTTAGCAATACGTCCGTGTGAGAGACGCAGCCCCTCGCTGCCCTGCCCCAGCGGTTTGGCCGATAGCTTCCCTAGCTGAATGTGATATACGCCCAGCGCCACGCGTAAACACTCGAATTATAACCGAGAAGAGACCCCCGGGGAACCGACCGCCCTCCTCCAATAAGTGCATTTATTTAAGGTATGCGCAATCGATGGATGAGCGCAACGCAGAGCTCTAGCTGCTTGGGACGGGGGCTGGCGGGGTCCTTCCCCGGCCTGGGGGGTGACGACCGTCCCTCCGAGCGGCGACCCAGGCCGCAGCCAGCTTTGGTGGGAGAGGCTGGGCGCTGCGGGAACGCTCACAGACACACGGTGCACTCGGAACCTCAGCCCACTGTTATTTGCTTTCTGTGCAATAACCAAATAAAAGTGCTTACAGAGATGCCCCGGCTCTGCTGGCCTCCTGTCGGGGTGCGGGGGGAGGAAGAGGTGGTGAAGGAAGGCAGGAAAGCCTGGCCTGGGGCGGGGGGGGGCGGCTGGGATCTGTCACCCAGGGCTGGGTGGTGGTGGTGGGGTGACACGAGGCTTTTCCAGGGCCCCGGCTGCCTGCCCCAGCCCTTGCCGGGGGTGAGCCCACCCCACGGCAGGCACGAAGGACCCCGTGGGCTGCCTGCACAGGGGCTGGAAACAGGGCCAGCCCCCCCCCCCCCCCACCTCTGCTCCGCAAAGGATTTTAGCGGTTTGGATTTTGCCTGCCTTCCCTTTTTAAAGCGTGGCTCCCAGGGGGCTGGTGGGGCCTGGTTTAACCTGGGCGCCGCAGCACCGCCCTGCACTGCAGCACCGCGCTGCTGCCCGGGGGCACAGAGAGGGTCTGTCAGCCTTCCTGGGGGAGAAATCGCCCACAGGGGAGAAGCGGAGAGGGCGGCAGCCAGGAGAGACGACGACCTTGGGAGTGGGGATGGAGCCCGACTCTTGCCACCCGGGCTGTGGGACAGGACCCACAGCAGGGAGCTGCGAGGCGCTGGAGAGGGGGGCACATCCCAACTCCCTGCCACCAAGCAGGGCAAGCCGGGGTGCTGGGATTCCCACCCCAAGCCTCGACCCCCCCCCTCCTCTCACAGGACACCCCTTTACTCCCCCACCCCCAGCCCAGGGATGCGGCGAAGCCCCCCCCCCCGCCCCATTGCGGGGGGGTTTGTGCCGAGTCAGCTGGCTGGCAGCCAGCGCAGGCAAGGACAGGCTGGGGCTGCAGTGCGGGCTCTGGAAAGGGGCTATTTTTAGCCATCTCAATTCCGCGGTCCCGAGGCCCTGCGGTGGGGAGGGAGGGCAGGAGGCAGGCGGCGCCCCAGGCGAGGGGACGTGCCAGCAGCAAGACGCCTGCCAGAGCCCAGAGACACGGGACAGGGCTCGCTGCAACCCCCACGGGTCCCGTCCCGTCCCCCCCCCCGCCCTGTCCCAGCCCTCCGCACACACGGGGCACGCACACGCTTTTCCTTCAGTTCAGCGTTTAATCCCTCTGGCTACAAAACCTTCCAACGAAACCCAAAACCTTGGAAAAGAAACTGAAATTGGTGGGACGGGGTTGCTCCACCCTGCAGACGGGACCAGGCCCATCCCAGAGCAACGGCCCGGGGGGGGGGGGCTCAGCGATGGCTGAAGAACCCCTGAGGGTAGTTGAACTTGAAGGGCTTCAGGCGCATGGGCCCCCTGGAAGAGGAAAAAGAGGGAGAGGCTGACCCGCGGGGGGCAGGAAGCCCACGGCACCCACAGAAAGGGCCTGGTCCCGGGGTACTGCCCAGCTGTGATCCCCACAGGCAGCTAAAGGGAGAGGCTTCAAGGCTGGCACCAGGTCAGGCAAAAGCCTGTGCTCCAGGGGACGGCAGTGCCACCGGGGTCCCTGTCAGCACCCTCGCCCACCCGGCTCCTCACTGCCCCGGGGTCCCCCGTGACGCCAGGCTCTCACCTGACGAGGCGCAGGCACATCTTCTCCTGGGGAAACTCCTTGGGCCCCTCCACGCTGGTGTCGTGGGGCTCCGTCTCCAGGTAGACGTCCAGCACCATGCACAGGCGCTGCAGCTGGTTGGTGAGGAGCTGGTAGCCCGGTTTGGGCCCCCACAGCTCCTTGTAGTTCACGTTGACCTCGCTCTCCATGGCCTGGCAGAGGCAGAGGGATCAGTACGGCGCAGGCTTGGGTCTCTGCTCTGCCCTCCCCAGGACCCACGGCTGCATCCGGCAGGTTTCGCGGGCCCGCCCCGAGCCGCCTGCCCACCAGCTCGCTTCTTACGGACACGGAACCGCTGGGAACACCCCCCCAAAAGGCAGCATTTCTCCAGCCTCCTCTCCCACCACCCTGGGTTACCCGAATGTTGTCGTCGTTGCTGCTGGTTCGCTCTCCTTTCCAGTTCAGGCACAGGCTGAAGACGGGCGACAGCGTGGAGTAACCGGGGTTCAGGACCACGGCGGCCTGGAGCTTGGCTGAGCAGGGCAGGGAAGAAACGTCACCCGCAGCCCCACGGGGCCTCCAACCGGAGGGATTTCCCACGAAGAGCCCCCAGAAGCTGCCCTGAGGGTGGCCGGTGTGGGAATTAGCACCTGCCAGGGGAAGGAAATGCGCCTACCTGTTCCTCTTTCTATCAGGGCCATGTAGTAGAGGTGAGTGTCCTCAGCCAAGCCGGCCTCTATCACGTCTTTAGTGTAGGGCAGCTCCTGTGAGGAGAGACAAGAGGAGTGAGCAGCTGCCAGCGCCGCGTGGGAGCTGGAAGGGATACGGCCCGCGCTCGGCACCTACCGCGTAATCTTCATAGGGAATGGCAACCCACTTCACCAGGCGCGAGACGATCTTGGTAGGGAAGAGATGCTGGCACTCGCTGGAGACCGGCACGACGCCGTGCTCTGAAACCAAGGACAAGGCCACTTGAGCAGGGGAGGGCTGGGGACAGAGCTCTGTCACTGTCCTGCGGGTGGGGATGCTCCAAAACCGGGACCCGGGGACGTTGTTACGCTTCCGACACCTTCCTCAGGTGCCCAGAGAGGAGCAGCGGAGGCCTCGGCTGCCATCCCACTGGAGCTCGCAGCCTTGGCAGCGCACGCCTGGCCTGCTCGATGGGCGCACGACGCGCCTGGGTGGGCGGTTCACCTCCCACCACGGCCCGAATCGATTCCCAGCGCAGGGATGGCCAGTCCCAAAGGGGTGCTGGGCATCGAGAGGGGGCACGGCCTTCCTCTCCCAACCAAAAGAGGGCAGCCCTCGCAGCCCCGCTACCACCGAGGACAGAGGGAAGGACTGGGAATGCCGAGGGGCAGCACTGCAGACCTGTAGCACCATTAAAAGTGACATCAGTCAGCCCTCCTCTGCAAGAGGACCCTGCTACCGCACCCCCCCACCCCCCCCACCCCACCCCCGTCCCCAGGCACAGGGTGGGGAGCCAGGCACCCACCAAGCGACGCAAACTGCTTGTGGAGAGCCAGGCGGGACTGCAGCCTCGTCCGCAGCAGCTTCACAGTCAGCTCCATGTGGCTGGCGCTCAACGAGTTGTCCGCAGTGACCATGTGCTGTGGGCAGGAGGGGCCATCACCATCACGCCAGCCTGCGGGCCCCCACTGGGGAACCCCACGGCCCAGGAGCCACCCCACCCAGCCACGGGGACAGGAACACGCTCCAGTCACTGCTCAGTGCCCCTAACAGGGCTTAGACTATCACACGCGGGAGATAAAATACGTTGGCGTGGCCCCGCTGCACAGATTCATCCCAGCTGAGCCTGTCCCGGCCAATGGCGCACCGTGGTTTGGGAGTGGCTGGTGCCAGCAGGAGCTCTGGGGTCTGGGGGGACGGGACAGGACACGACAAACTGTCCCCAAAACCTCCCCAAACCCCAGCTCGACGTTCTGGTGGAGAGGGGAGGGGGTGTGACGTGCCTGAGGCTGATCCTTGGGGAAATGCAGGCCGCCCAGCTTCTGCACCCACACGTAGGGGTGCCCCAGCTCTGTCACGTAGTCGCTCAAGGTCAGGATGCTGTGGTGGACGAGGAGGAAGGGTTACGCCACCCCAAAGCATTCCCTCCCCCCGCCCCGTCCCCTCACCGCCCGGCCTGCGAGCCAGCCGGAGGGAGGAGGTGCTTCTTTCGCCTGCACCCCAAGCCACGCCCCGGTGAGCCCACCCGACGCCGACTGGCAGGCCACCGGCTTCCCGGCCACCGAGCCCTCCCTGTCAAGCTGGGGAGGGACGTGCCGTGCCGGGAGCGGGGCACTCGTGTCAACCGCCTGGGCGAAGCTGCCCCCAGCTGTGCGGGGCAGCGCCCCACTCACCCCACTTTATCGAACTGGAACTGGTTGGCCGGGTTGGGCGTTTTCCTCCCGTGGTCTCCCGGGTAGAGGCAGTTGAGGAGGGAGTCTGGGGAGAGCAGGTCACTGGCAGGAGGAGGGAAGAGATTAATCAGCAGCAGCCTGGGCTCCACGGCTCTCTGGGGCGGCCACTAACAGGCTCCGAGCCCAGAGAAGGGGATTACGAGCTCCACGAGCCGGGTTTCGAGACCAGAATGGCTTTCCCCTAATTCCACTCCGAAAGGAGATCTGTCTCCTCCCGGGCTGTGAAGAAGACAGAAATCACAGGGCTCCAGCTCCCCGGTTTCCCAGGAAGCTGCTCACTCCAGTACATTAACTCCAAAACCTGCTGATGCGTACGGAGGAAACATCGCCTGCACAGGCAGGGCACGGCCTGATGGCTGTTTGCCACCCAACAAGCTTAAGCAGAGGAATTCTGCTTAATGAAATAAAATTCTTCACGTCTGACTGTACTCACAAGCCTGACCAAGCTCAAAGGGCTGTAGGATTTGGGGTTTGGCTCAAGCCACAGCCTCACTGGTTTGGGGTAATAACAGCCAAGGGCAGCTGCGAGGGAGGGAGCACCCTGCACGGGAACCCTGCGGAGAGACTCTAGCTGCTGTCACGGAGGGTTTTGTGTACCTATGGGGAAAAAAGAACCCCAAGAGGATTGGGAGGCCTCATATGGGACAGGCTGGGAGGCAGCACCTGCTTCCAGGTAAGCCCAGACCAGCCTCTCCCGCCTCCCTCTTCCTCAGGCACCTCCTCCTGGCCCCGGGAGAGCCACCGGAGAGCTGGCAGCTTATCGGAGCTCCCTGGGCAGGCTCCCACAGCTGCCATTTCAGCTATTCCTCACACAAATCAGGCTCCAGCGGTCTTTGGGGAGCCCAGGGAGAGGCAGCCGCATCTCCGGCGCTCAAGACAAGGTGACCTGCAGAGCAAGCAGGTGAAGGGAGCTGCCAGGCACAGGCTGCAGGCGGGAGGAAAGCGGTTCGGCTGCAAGAAGGTGATTGAATACGACAAGCAGGAGAGGTTCTCCCCCAGCTCCTGGCAGGTCTGGCACCGCTCCCCTAGGAGGTTCCCGACCTCCCTGCCCCTGGCTTGTCGTGACAGAGGGAGAAGAGGATGCTGCTGCCTGGGCTGCGGCAGCCTGGCAGGGCTCCTGGCAAGGCCCTGGAGCTAAGGGGGAAGATACCGCAGGGCAGAGGACACACAAGGTGAAAGCCCTCCCCAGAGGCAGAGATGGAGCTCTGCTCTTTGGCGACTCCTTTGCCCCCCAAAGGACAAGCCAAGACAGCACTTCGAAACTGCAGCTCTGCACAAAGGCCCTTAAGGTGCCGCAGGTAAGGCAAGGTGAGGGACCGAGGTCAAAACCTCACCCGCTGGGAGCAGGCAACCGGGCATGGAGTGCCCCTGGCCCACCGGGCGCGGGAGCTACGGCTCAGCAGAGGGACGTTGCCACCACATGCTGCTCTTGGCACTACATCGCCCTGCCAACGGGTCACTCTGAACAGAGCAGGGCAGGACACCAGGGCAGCGCGTTCGTGGCAAGCGGAGGGGTCGCTGCCCGGTGGGCTCTGGGCTCAGTGCCCCCGGGGCTCTCCTTACCCGGCACTGATGGCGGTCGTCATCTCAACGGCAGTGGTCACCTTGGCTTTCACCGTCATGACGTTGAGGTTCATCAGGTAGTAGAAGGTCAGGTGAAGCACGTTCTCATCTGCGCCAACAGAGAAGGGGCAACGTTGCTGTCTGCTCTAGCTCGGAGCATTCTGCAGAGGGGGATGTACATGCCCCTCTGCTAGGACCTCAACAGCAAACGGGGCAGAGAGGCAACATGGGGAGTAACTGGCAACTGACGCACTGTAACCTCTAACACCGTCCCACCAGCATTTGCCAGGCTGTATCTGCCAGATAAAAGAGGAAAGCTCCCAAGTAGAGGGCGAAAGCTTCAGAGCAAGGTCACCCCGCCTGCGTGGGCGAGAGGAGCTCCAGGAGACAGAGCTGACAAACCACCTTGTTCAGTCTCCCCCGGAAGGCCACGCTCATCCCTGCCAGGGCAGCTGGGCTGAGGGCAGGAAAGGCTCTCCGCACCCCGAGCTCTCCCCAAGGATCCCAAGCTGTTGCCGGGTTGCTCCCTGACCCGCTGTCACACACTCTTGTCCGCGCTCTGCCAAGGGCCACCAGTACCCGCTTACCTTTGCACTTCAGGTCGACGGTGACGGACAAGGGGTGCCGCTTGAGCATCTCCTTGCGCTTGTCGTCCAGCTGCACGCCCAGGGTAGGCCTGCGCCGCTTCTGGGGAGGGCGAAACAGAGCTGTCAGACCCTTCTCCTCCCGCTTCTCGGCCACCCGCGGCCCCCCCCCTCCTCTCCCACTGCTCCTTCCTTCTAGTCTAGTTCCCCAATCCCCCAGTGCAGTGGCCACGGAGCAGCCCTGGGGAGGGAGGGGAGGAGGAAACCCTTGCCCTGCTGCAGGGTGAGGACAAAGCAACTCCGGTTCCTGTCGTTCCTTCAGCTCCCAGGAGCACCCCCACCCCTGTGAGACGGGGCCAAGGACCTGCTGGCCCCAAAAGCTTCCCCCGCCTCGAGGGGCAGAAGCTGAGGCCCTTCCCTTTACCCTTCCCCGCAGCAACAGCCCGACACACCAGGCGCGGCTGCTGGGCGGTGGGGAGCGGCGGCACAGACCTGCCGTGGGCTTCCACGCTGGGGGCAGCCAGCGCCTACGGCCTCTCCCCAGCATCCAGAAGGTACAAAACCTGTAGAACCTAGACGCCGCCCCGAGGGAGCACGGAACAACCCCCGGTGCAGAGTTCAAGCTCAACGCTTTTGGCAGACGGCAGGGGACGGACACGCATCCCTCCCTGCCGGACGCCAGCCTCCAGCCAGCCTCCCCAGCCCGAGGCTATTTATACAAAGTGGAACAGATCCAGGCGGAGAGCTGCAAGGCAGCCGCCGCTGCCGGATGGGATGCAAGCGTGGTGGGACGTGAGCCGGGCAGATTTGTACCCTGGCTCTCCTGCATTCGGGAGAGAAACTGGATATGGCAGCTCTCTCCTCCCAAGAAATGGCCGGATTTAATGTCTGTGCACCTAACACACACTCTCGCAGCGCGTAGGGACCAGTTCACAGCCCCCCTCAGGCCCAGCTCCCCCAGCACCTCCCCAGTGAGCAAGCGCAGATCGATTTGCCCACGCGATACGGTGTTGGGAGAGGACCCAGGAGGAGACAGCGCTATCCCTTACCGTGGTCTGCTCCTCCTCCGCGTCAGAATCGCTTTCATCATCTGCGCAAAGAGAGGGGTGTAAGTGGGGACCGCCCGGGGCTCAGCAGTTCTCCCACAGCCAGCGGGACTTCCAGCCCTTTCTCCAAGACCACAGCTCCCCCAGACATTGCCGTCCCCCCCGAAAAGCAGGGCCCTAGCAGGATGCGGACACACAGGAACACCTCCCCCGTACCAGGGGTCACTCCAACAGACGAGGGGCTGCGAACATCTCTCAGGAAGGAGGAGCTGGGGACAGAGGGGATCAGCTGCCAGAGACTTTGGCCAGCAGCGCAGACGCCAGGCACTGCGCCGTTCCAGCATCCACCCCAGAACCCACCTGCTTCTCCACCCGACTCCTCTGCCTGCAGCACAGAGCATCAGGCAGCCTGCCTGCGGCAACACCACCCCAACTCACCCTGCGAGTCCTCAGGCGGCTTGTACAGGGCTTTGGCTTCCTCTACGCTCCCTTCAATGGCCACCACGAGCTTCTTATCTACAGAGGAGACATGAAAACTAAGCTACGAACCCCACTTCTGTATGGGGAAGGCAGTTAGAAGCAGCCCTGCCCTGGAAAGCTCCGTGGCCGAGGAAGCTCAAACGAAGGGTCAGTGGGAAGAGGCAATTGTCCAGAGGGCTCCGTGGGGCCACCGCAGGGCTGGATCTCCTGGGTAGGACGGGGTCAGAGGAGGGGAAACACTGGGTTTTGAGGGACTGTCCCTGGAAACCCTAAAGGCCAAATCTTTATCAAGAGCCAAGAGGGGTTGGGGTCTGGCTGGCACAAGCAGGGAGCGAGGAGCTGAGTCATCAGGGCTGCAGGTGCTCCTTAGCAGGGACCTGGTGTGGCCAAGCGCCACAGCGTGGTCCTTCCACGCTCCTCTGCCGCCTGCCCCACTCCCAGAGCAGCGTGAGAGCTGCAATCCCACCTGTTCTCAGGCTATGCTACAGCCCTCTCCGCACAGGAGATGCGAGCAGCCTAGGGGGATCCTGAGCCCTGCTGGGAAATCCCTCCCGACTTAGGGAGGCTTCAGAAAGCCCCTCGAAAGGCAAAGCAGCCTAAGGGGATGAAGGCTTTCAGGTGAGCTGCGGGAAGGGCCTCTGCGAGGCCAGGCGGAGGTACCGCCTGCTCTGGAGTCACCGCCACCCATGGGTGGCACAACGTAACACCCATCCCACGGGGTGACAGCTCTTGGGAGGCCGTGTCCAGCATCGAGCCAGCTCGCAGGCTGCAGGGACGTCCCTGCCGACCTTGAGAAGTGTGGGGGGGCAGAGGCGGGAAGCGAGCTTCCCAAGCAGTTCTTCCAGCGAGGGAGCTGAGCAAACAAGGTTTCAAATGCTGCTGCCTCATTGCGCCGGCCCCGGGGCCACCCCGCTGCTCTGGGCTCAGCAGAATCCGGCAGCAGAGCCGATGGGACAAAAAGGACCTCCCCAAAGTGTCCCCAAAGCAGCATTTTCTGCAAGCAGGAGTGAAATCTGGTCTGCGGGGGGAGCGTTGCCCCCCAGCCCCGGCTGGTGACAGCCCCTCGCGGTGTCGCTGAGGACTGTGCTCCCCCCTCGGTGCTCACCGCAGGCCTGACCGTAGGCACTGGCTTGAACGAAGAGGACGTAGAGGGGTGGCGGGAGGTGTCGGGCTGTCTCGTACTGTTTGTGCGCCTGGTCGAAAGGCATGAAGAGATACTCCTGGACAGGCAGGGAGGCCTGGGGGAACAAGAGGGCTAACCTTCATCACTGGGAACAGAACAGTTCGCCCTCCTCACCCCCTCCTTCACCCCAAGCTGGCAAGTGGGAGACTGGAAACCAGCACAGCAGCCGTGGTGCAGGGTTAAACACAGCCACGGGCACGGCGAGGCCCCAGGGGAGGGCTGGCAGCTCTCCTTCGCTGGAAAACTTTTGGATCTGAAAATAACCCAGTTCCTTCTCCTGTTCTTCCCTCCCAAGGCAATCACAAGGGGCTGGAGCTGCGTGTCGCTCTCCAGGGAAAGGCCCATTTAACGACTCCTCCATCCGCAGTTCTGCAGGAATTGCCGCATAAACAAGGAGACTCCAGAGGAGTCTCGGCACGAGGCAGATCTACCCCTCGTCCACGCTGGCTGGGAGTGAAACATCTCCAAAGCAGAATCAGCCCAGGCGCTGCACCTCTCTAACACAGCCCTCGGGGCGCGACCTCAGCTCGGCCCCGAAGGCCTTCTCCCCTTCCTGCAGAGATGCTGTTGTACCTGCATGATGCTGTTGAGTCGAGGCTGGAGGCTGCTCAGATACTCCTTCTTCACCTCAATCTCCTTCAGGATCTTCTCCTTGCTGGTCAGGCACTCCCTGTACTTCTCCGCCAGCCTAGGGGTGGGAATTCGGTTACCGCCACACGTCACAGCTACAAAGCCTGCTGGGGCCTGCCCGGTCACGGGCCCCAGCTCTCCTGACCTGACAGAAGTCACTGCAGGAACCAGGAGAGCTCAGACACGGTGACAAAGAGCTCTCAACGCCAAGGGCAAGCGGAGGCAGAAAGGAACCGATTGGAGCTGGAAAACAAACAGGGAGAGAAAGTGGAAGCTCAGCCCTGGGCTGCGCTCCGAGAAGGGACAGCAAGCAGATCTTCCCTCAGCGGACCCGCTCCCACGCCAGCCTCTGCTGCCAGCAGCCGTGCCGACGGAGCCCTGCCGACCCCGCCGAGCTCCTGAAGAGGCTTTTCCACTTGGTATCACCAGAGTCACTTCATGTCACATCAACTCCTTAGTTAAACTCGTGAAAGTCGAGGTTTAGTAACGCTACCAAATGCTCCTCTGTAACTGGGTAGAGAGCCCAGGAAAACCCAAGTTCACCGCGACCCTCCAAGCCCTGGATACACTCGTGTTTAGGGACCACACGTTAAATCTCCTTATCGCTGTTGACTGCAACCTCTTGCCCAGCAGAAAGCAGCAGCAGGGAAAGTTGGGTATGGAGGTGTGCCGCCCAGGACAAGCCACCACCATGGCAGGGGGGACGGCGGTCTGGGGGGCTCAGGCACTCTCAGGACCCTGCTCCCCACCGGACGAGAGCACCCGCAGCGCAGAGGATCCCCCCCCCCCCTCTCTGAGGGGGAACAACAGACCTGACATTGCCAAACTGAAATGCTTCTGTTTCCAAGCAAAACCGTATTTGCGTTGGGTCAACACACCCCAACAGGCTCCGACACAAGGCAGTTTTGAAGTCCAGCTTTCAGACACCTCTACTGAGCTCCCCGAGCTAGTGAGAGCGGCAAAGATCTCTCTAACACCACGCAAGAGGCACCTTTTGGAATAGAGTCCGAGACAAACCCAGCACTCCACAACGTGACAGTTACGGATGGACGCTAACAACCCCAACAGCATCAGAAAGCGCCCAAAGCACGACCGGCATCTGCTCCTGAGGCAGCTCAAGAGGCTATTTCCCACCACAGCGGTGGCGAGAGGTGAACAGCGGCGTTCCCTAGATACCGTGGGGCGAGGACTGGGAATTGCAAGGCTTCTCAGCAATTCAACGCGCGACCGCGGGACGGGCTCAGTTCAGCTCGTCTTTGCCCTCTACAGAGTTTGCACCGAACACTCATTTTTAAGGAGAATGCTCAAGAGATCTCCAGGTTGAACGCTCCTCTGCAAGCGTGTGCCGCAGGCAGAGCCATCCGGGGAGGATCTCGGCTGCAGCGCCAACGGGTGCCTTCCAGCAGGCAAAAGAAGCCGGGTTTGCCGTGAAGGGTCTGGGAGAGGCGAAGCCTGAGGCGTTAGAGCCACGCAGCACCCACCTGCAGCACCTCTCGCCAGTCTGCTCTCCTGAGCCGCCCTGCTCGTGCGGCAGGTTCGGACCCATCTTTCCAGAAGGCTGGTCTCGGCTGCTGCCCGGCTGAAAAAGCCGCTGGCCGTTATCAAAACACAGGAATCTCGTGTCACGTTTGCTTATCAGACGGGGCAAGAGTTGACGGAGCAGCTCAGCCACCTGGCCTGCCTGCACCAGCTGAGGGACCTCGGGGGTTAGAGCCTGCGCCGAGGAGGTGGCTGCCAGCACCAGGACAACAGCGCCCGTCGCAGCTCAGCCGAGAGGAGCGCCGCGCAGGCAGCTCCCCACCGTGGCAAGCGTTAGGAGCACAGGCAGGCGGGAAGGGCAGCAGCACCGGGGCGTGCCACCAAGCCAGGCTGGCTTTAATTTTGCTCCTCGTACCGCAGCACGGCAGACAAAACAGGGATCCCTTCGCCCTACGTGGCACGTCTTGCAGAACCGGGTTACGGATGGAAGGGCGTAACCACCCGCCCTTCAGTATCACCCCCACGGCGGGCGGCGTCCCCGTTCCCTGCCGCAAGAGCCTCCAAGCAGACGCCGGAGAAACATCAAACTATAAAATTCATTTTCTTCCCTTGATCCCCAAGAGCCAGCGTCGATGTTCGCTGCCTTGGTGAGATGACACGTGGGCTTATCAGGAGAGCCAAGATGCCTTTGCTGTCATCACCTAGAGCACAAGGTGTGGTCCCAGCCAGGCAGCCCCTCTTGCGCAGTGGCTGCAGCTGGCTCGGGGCCCCTCTCGCGCTGGTTTGGAGGTTGCTCTGCTCCCCAGGATCCCCCGGGGCTCTCTTTCATCAGGCAGGTGGAAGAAAACTCCCCGATCGACGAAACAAGGATCCCACCAAGCCCAGCTCTACACAAAGAGCGACCCTCCACACCGAGGGCTCAGTTACGCAATAAACCTGTCACTTGTTCTACGCCGACCATTTCAAGAGGACGTTAAAACCTTTAATCACCCACGTTTGCTTCGCCCAGTAGCTGCGCAGCTCACGCCGGGGGTCTGTCGAGAGCGCGGCAGGCTGACACCGAACCGAGACGCCGCTGACCCACCTCTTGCGCTGCTCCAGCTCCCAGTCCAGGCGGGCCAGGGTCTGCTGGTGGGGCTCAGACAGGGTGATGGCAGGCCGGCTGATTTCGGGGGGGGCCTCTTTGTAAAACTCCTCCAGGCTCACCAGTTCGATTTCCTCATGTTTTGACCTGCAAGGATGGACGGATCAGATCGGGGAAGGGTGGGAAATGCCCCAGCAGGGCCAAACTCGACCGTGCCTCACAGGAGAGCGGGCAGTGCCAACGCCCCGTGCCCCAGCTTCGCTCTGCGACGTGAAACACCGCAGCATCAGCGAGCCGAACCGCAGCAGAGCTCAGCAGAGGAGAGAAAGGTCTGAACAGGGTCCCTCCTTTCACGGAGACACCTTCCCTGCACCGTTAACCAAAGCACTGTTTGAAGGCGTCAGTCTAAACACAGCCCTCCTGGCAGCAGCTCAGAGCGCTGCCTGTGCGACGGGCACGACGGAACGCTCGGCTTTCGGAAGAAAACTCCCGATATACGGAGGCCAGAGAGTCCTTGAGGAGACCAGCGTGGCCACGTCTTTGACATTTACCTCTTTTCTCCTCCGCTGCCCATCTATCAAAATAGATGCCTTCTTCCCTCCTCCCTACGCGAGCCTCTTCCCCCGTGTCCCAGCAGAAGAGCTCTGGGACACCCCGTCTCTCCCGCGTGGTGGCATCTGGGGCACCCGCTCTCCTCCCACAGCGGGCTGAGGCGACGTGTCAAGAGATTCCAAACGTTCGAGGCCTCCACCCCACCTCGGACACGCCGTCAGTCCCTCTCCTCCCCGGCCAAACTCACTTGAACTCCAGGCATTTGGTGATCTCTTTCTGCAGGTGCATCACCTCGTAGAGCAAGTTCTGGAGCTGCAGGTGATACGCGTCGACCTTCTGCTTTGCCTGAAACGCAGACGCGGCCAGAGCAGGGGATGAAGCTCTGTTACCTTCCTCCCAGCAAACACGCCCCGCAAGAGAGTCACCAACACCCCCCCCCCCCGCCATACGAGCTAGGGACGGTGGGTTTTAGGGCATGCAACAATTCTTCTGGGGGAAAAAAAGACATTTTTAAGGGCTGGGAAACCGAACGATTGTGACACCAAACTGATTTTGCTCCCTTCCAGCACGTTTCAGGGACAGAAGAGGGCAGACCTGCTGGGGCGCACGGGCCGAGTCCCCTCCCGTCCCCCTGCCTCAGTTTCCTCAGTGGCACAATGAAAACGAGCGCCGTTCACTATCTGTGAAAAGCTCTCCGAGAAGACCGGGTAAGGAGCTTCGGGGCCAACCGTATACGCATTTCTCAGGCCTGCAGCACAGCAGACTCTTGAGACAGAGCTTTCCGACTCCCCCGTTACATTTGAGCCAGGAGCAGATACCGCCCCTTCACCACTCGTTATAACTACAGCTTCCGCTGCACCGCAGTAGAGTCTCCCGACAAACCTCTAATTCAAAAACCGCGACCTGGCTGGTGTTTAATTCCTCCTACGCAGCCGTAGGCAGAAACGGCACCATCTCTGATCCCACTAAATCCTGACCCGTATTCGTCACCCCCACCCCCCCCACCCCCGGCCCCCTCTGTACCTCGTGGGTTTGATCCCTCCCTTTCTTCAGCCGAATGTGAGCCAGCCGGTTGAGCTTCTTCAGGGTCATGAAATGGACGCAGCTCTGAATCCGCCGCTCGTCGATCTCCGAAGCCTGAGCGGCAGGAGAGAGGTGTTTGAAGCAGGGGAGAGAGCTCTCGCCACAAAGCCCCTTTGCTGCAGGCACCTCCTGCGAGTCCTGTCACAAAGGGAGCTCCGTGCTTCGCTAAGGAGCCACAATTAACGTCACCGGGGCTTTCTGAGGGAGTCTCCCGCTGCCAGACTCACAGGTCATCCGCTAGAAATAAATGGGGGGGGGGGGGTTTCCAGGCTGACTCTAGAGACTTTTCTCGGCAGTAGGAACAGAGGTGTTTGAGCCTGAAGCGCCCGCCCTGCCGTGCGGAGGACAGCACGGGTGGTCGCGGCGCGAGCCCTACCCAGCCGTGGCTGAGGCTGGCGGGCCTCTGTGGGACGGCGAGAGCCCGGCCGCCCCCGCTGCAGTCAGCAGGGGCTCAACTCCTCCCCCAGGAGCCCCCGACCCATCAGCACGACCCGTGGGAGGCCCGGAGACACTTTAGAAGAACTCGGTCTGCACGACGTCCGCTCAGTCATAGAATCATAGAATCATTGAGGTTGGAAAAGACCTCTAAGATCATCGAGTCCAACCGTCGACCCAACACCCCCAGGCCCACTAAACCATGTCCCTAAGCGCCGCATCTACACGGCTTTTAAATACCTCCAGGGACGGGGACTCCACCACTTCCCTGGGCAGCCTGTTCCAATGTTTCACCACTCTTTCAGTAAAGACATTTTTCCTCACGTCCAATCTAAACCTCCCCTGGCACAACTTGAGGCCGTTTCCTCTCGTCCTATCGCTTGTTACCTGGGAGAAGAGACCGACCCCACCTCGCTACAACCTCCTTTCAGGTGGTTGTAGAGAGCGATGAGGTCTCCCCTCAGCCTCCTTTTCTCCAGGCTAAACGGCCCCAGTTCCCTCAGCCGCTCCTCATCAGACTTGTTCTCCAGACCCCTCACCAGCCTCGTTGCCCTTCTCTGGACACGCTCCAGCACCTCGACGTCCTTCTTGTAGTGAGGGGCCCAAAACTGAACACAGTATTCGAGGTGCGGCCTCACCAGTGCCGAGTACAGGGGCACGATCACTTCCCTACTCCTGCTGGCCACACTATTTCTGATACAGTCAAGACCAACGCTTCAGCTAAATCGTATTTTACTTTATTTAAGGGAAGCTGTTCCGCTTTCCTGACTCTCCCCAGAAGACGTCACGGTTTCTGCTCCCGTTCCTCTCAGATTAAGGGAAAACGTCAAAGAACGGGACACATTAAATCAAGCACCAAAGCTTCTCCTTACGTTGTCCTTGATGCCTCGGCTCTTCAGCTCCTGGATTTCTGCCATCAGTCTCTGAAGCTCCTGGCAGGTCTCTCTGTAGAGTTCGTAGTCTTTGATGGGGTCACGGAGATCCACCTCGCACTCCTCGCTGTAGTACCTGACATCCTGCAAGGGCGGAAAGCACTTTCTATGGCTCGTTCCTTCCACCTTCTCTGGAAAGGGCGCTGGGAAACAAACTGCTGGGTCTCGATTCCTGGCTCTGTCCGTTAATCCCACGCCCGAGGAGACTTTACAGACGGGAAGAGGCCTCGGTTAACAATCCTGGACACAAACACCACCAGGCATTAAAACGCCTGGGGAGCTCACGTTGCCTCTTCGATAGTTATTGTAAGTTTAAGCTGGTATCTGTCCTGCACCGGGAATATCCGAATTACTACAGAGGATAAACTGGGGAAGGCGACTACTGCTTCAACCCCAGTCTGCGCTTCGGCTGAACCCAGGTTACCCTGCTGCTCGCGGGGGTGTTTTAAGGCCACCCGCAAACCCCCGTGGGACCCTTCAGCCTCGTGCTCGCTCTCCCTATGTCTCAAGAGAAAGGTTCGACTTCTTGAACGCTGTTTCCCGAAGGAGACAGGAGCAGGTTTGGAAGTTCAGACCGGGAGTTTCAGAGGCGCTGGGAGCCGGCTCAGCTCTGGGGGCGGGGGGGGAAACGGTCCCACAACTTCCCGAAGGGGAGAGTACGGCCGGCAAAGAGCGGGCGCGAGAGCAGCCCCTGGTAAGGCGGGAGGACACAGGCACCCTGCCGCAGCAGGCGGGCTCTGCCTGCGCAGGTGGGCAGCCAGGGGCCCTACCTGGTCGGCATCGGCCTTGCCCCGCTTGCCCTCCTGCAGGCCCCCATCCGTGCGGATCACTTTGGGTTTCCTCTTCTTGCTGGAGTCCGACGACATGGCGCTGCCGCTCAAGGACTGGGGGGGGGGGGGAACAAGAGCCAAAGCCGTCGTCCGCGGGGTGCGGGGGACCCCAAAGCCGCCTGGGATGGGGGCCATCCCGGGCTCCCTTCCCCCAGCCTGCCCTGGACCCCGCAGACTCCCGCCGGCCCAGCGAGCCCCCGCGCCTCCTCCCCGCCCCCCCCCGTCCCGGGCCTCCCTCCCCCCCCCCCAGCTTCCCCATCCCAGCTCTCAGCCCTCCCCCCGCCCCCCCCCCCCAGCGGCCTCCGCTCCACCGAACCCTCCCCCCCCTCCCCCCCAGCACACGAGCCCAGGGACGTTCGTTCGTGTCCGTCCCCCCCCGTCCCCCCCCCCCCGGTTCCCCCCGGGCCGGCTGCACCCTCCTCTCACCGCGCCGCCCGCCTCAGCGCCGCCCGGAAATGACGCCAGAGGAGCGAACGAGCGCGGCGCAGAGCGGCAGCCGGTGGGGGGCGCCCCCTAGCGGATACACCCTCCGGAGGACCGCGAGCAGGGGAGCGTGGGGGCGCGGCCTAAGTAAAGGGGCGGGGTCACCGCCCCCATTGACACGCCCCGCTGGGGCGGGGGGGGGGGGACAGCGGCTCCCCCCGCGGGGTGGAGGGGGCACCCGTGGGCTTGGGGGGGGCTCCTGGTGCAGAAGGGCACCCGTAGGCGGGGGGGGCCCTTGGCTGGGGGGTCCCCAGCGACACTGGGGGTATCCATGGGCTTGGGGGGGGGGGGGGGGCACACAGGGGCTTTGGGGGGGAACCTCGGTGTATCGGGGCACCCATGGGTGCAGGTCTTTTGGTGCAGGGGGCACCCATGGCATGGGGCAGGTTGGCCCCCTGGGTGAAACCGGGGGGGGGGGGGGGGGGTCTGCTCCCCGTGCCAGAGGGGCCGAGCACCCCCCAGCCCCCCCACCCCAGAGAGGGCCAGGCTTTGGCATATTAAATATTTAATTGGCAATGTGCAATTAAAGGCACCCACTGGGCCCATTTGGAATAATTAAGACACAAGACACCCCCCCCCCCCCCCCCCCAACCTCTGCAGCCTGCCCACCCTCCCTCCCCCCCCCCGGGCAGCACCATCCCCTGCCACACCCGGGGACCTGCTGCAGGATTGGGGGGGGGGGGGGGGGGGGGGGCTGGCTCTCGCCCTTCCCCTCCCCGCTCTCATCCCCCGCAGGACACCCCAAAACGGGGCGAGGTGGAAGGAGAGCCAGGAGCTGTGGGGGAGCAGGGACCCCCCCCCAGCCCTTCCCCGGCAGGGCCGGGGCGCGGGCAGGGAGGCGGGCCGGGAGCCGGGCCCTCCAGGCGCAGGCAGACACCCCGAGGCGGACCCCCGCTCACTGCAGGGGCGAGATCTTCAGGGGAATCATTATCCGCGACTCCATGGTGCGGATCAGCGGGACTGGAAAAGGAAGCGAGAGAGAGAGAGAGGTGAGTGCAGGGGTCCCCCAGTGAAGGCAGGGGGGTCCCGGCCCCGGCAGGGGTCCCCCAGTGAAGGCAGGGGGGTCCCGGCCCGGGCAGGGGTCCCCCGGTGAAGGCAGGGGGGGTCCCGACCCGGGCAGGGGTCCCCCGGTGAAGGCAGGGGTCCCCCGGTGAAGGCAGGGGGGGTCCCGCTCACCCGTGTAGTACACGTTCTCATCCCAGCCCCTCTTCCTCCAGGCCGCGTTCCTCGTCTCTTCCCGGGACTGCAGGTCCTTGTAGGCTGCGGGGAGGGGACGGGGCTGGCACCCAGGGGTGTCGTCGTGTGTCGTCCCCCCCCCCCCCACCACCATACCCGGCCCCCACGCTTGGGGGTACCCAAGGGGTGATGCGGGCGGCGGGGAGCCCGCTTACCCCAGAGGTGATGCACGACGTACAGCTCCCCGATCTGGGAGAAGAACCCGCCGACCGCCTCCTGGTTCTCCTGCCGGTACTTAATGGCCCGAGCCCTGGCACGCGGCGGGAGCAACATCGGGGGGGGGTGGGGAGTTGCTCGAGGGGCCCCCCCCCGGCTCCAGGGGGACCTTTTCCCCACCGTGGCTCCCTCCGTGCCGGGAAAACAGTCGCTTACCAGTTGTTGCCCCATTCGATCATGGTCCCTGGCTGGAAATAAAGAAAAAACAACAACAACAAGAGTGAGCAGCCAGATCCTGCCTGCTCCCCCTGTTCGGGGTCTCCTCCCCAAGGAGGGAGGAATTTGGGGGGGCTGCCCCCCAAAACACCAGGCAGGACCCCCCCCCTGCCCCGGGGATATATCGATCCAAAGGCCGCCCCAAGGCGCGGGCTGGGCCCCCCGCAGCCGCTCGCCTTCAGCTTGTAGGTCCTCAGCTCGTAGATGTTGGGTCCCCGGCGGGGCAGGGGCTCGTTCCAGAAGCTGAACTCCAGGAGCAGCTGGTTCCTGCGGGACAGCAGCATCCGGCTCCTCTCCTTGCGGAAGTCCAGGTACTCCTGGGGAGAGCCCCAGCCGGCGGTTTTGGGGGGGGGGGGAGGGCAGGCAGAGGCGAGGGGGCAGAGCTCGGGCGGCTCACCCCAATCCCGGCGGTACCTTATTCTGCTTGAGCTTGTTCATGCAGTCCATGAGGGCCGGGTACCCGCCCGAGAAGCGCCAGAGGTGCACTGGGAAAGAGAGCACGGGGCTGAGGGGGGGGTGGGGGGCAGCACCCCAAAAGCCCACCCAGCAGCTCCCACCCCTCTCCCCCTGTGTGACAGCCGGCCCCCGGTGCGAGCCGAGGCCTTCGCTCTTAGCCCCTCCGGCAGCAGAGGCGCCGGGAGCCGCTGCCCACCTGCCCTCACCTGCCTGGTCCTGCTCGCCGTACCACGTGTTCCAGTTCCCCACCAGGTCGCAGGGGTAGTCGGCGTCCGAGTGGAGCTTGGGCAGCACCTCCTCTCTGCGGGGCCACAAGGAAGGTGGCTGGGGGTGGGGGGCGGCCATCCCAAAATGCTCCCGAGACCCCCGTTTGCCCTCCCCGGCCCAGCACGAGGGGTCTGGACACGGACGGGTCTGCCCTAACAGGACCCGGAGCAGCTTCGGGGGGTGCACCCATTTCACAGGGAGGGAAACTGAGGCAAGGAAGGGTAACAGACCCGCCCGGGGTCTCAAGGAGCTCTGTATGAGCCCTCCCCCCAGCCCCTCGCTCCAAAGCGGCACCCCAACGCCCCGCCAGGATGCCGGGCAGCCCCCCCCCCAGCCTCGGCACGCAGCGGGGCTCACGTCAGGCTGTTGTAGGCATCCAGGCACTCCGGCTTCACGTTGTGAACTGCAGGGAGAGGAGAGAGGGGCTGCCAGGGCGGGAGCAGCCGGGGGGTGGGGGTGGGGGGGGGTCCCCACGGGTGAGGAGGGGCCAGCACAGCGGGGCGCACCCCCTCTGCGCTCACCCCCAGCCCCTTCCTCCCCCCGGGGCCACTCACACTGGATCTTGTAGAGGTTGCTGGTCTCCTTCTTGGAGAGGAGGTTGGAATGGGCATCCTTGCGGGGGTCCACTTTGTGCACAAAGAGGGAGCGGAACCAGCTGCCCTCGGCGTCCCTCGAGTACCCCCTGCGAGACAGGGGGTCAGCGCGGGGGGGGGGGGGGGGAGCGCCCGCCCGACACCCCAGGGAACGCCGGCGGCTCTGCCCGGAGGGCAAAACGGGAACCCAAGGCCCCGCTGCCGGTCTTCGCCTTCCTGGCTCCGCAGGCAGCTGCCTGCATCGTCCAGCTCCCGGGGTGGGGGGCACCGTCCATCTCGGGGGGCTTCGCTGGGTTTCGTTCAGTTCATCTCAGGGGAGGGAGCCGAGGCGCGGCGCTGCCCGGCCTGTTTTTGTCGGGGGTACGTGGGAAAAACGAAGGCGCAGCTCTCCCCCCCGCCCCCCCCTTCCCAGCCTCCCGGGGAGCTTTTGGGCCCACGCTGCCCCGACCGCGGCCCGGGCGCCAGGCTGGTCCCGAGGGGGCACGGGGGGGGGGGGGGGGGGAGGCAAGGGGCAGCCCCCCCCCCCCCAGCCCGCCTGCACCCTCAAGGGATCACACCCCCCCCACCCAACCCCGGGAGCCGCTCCGGCGGGCGGCGACCCCCTCCGCGGTGGGGCAGACCCGCGGCACCGGCCCAGCCTCGCCGGTGCCCCCTAGGAGGGCGGGGGGGGGGGGGGGGGGCCGGGCCCCTCCGCCCCGGGGCCGCGCTGCCGGTCGGACCTTTGCCCGCCGGGCTGCCCCGCCTGGTGAGGCATTAACAGCGGGGCACCCCCCCCCCCCGCCCGCCGGCCCGGCGCCGCGCCAGGGCCCGGGACCCGCCCGTCGGGAGCGGCCCTCGGCCCGCCGAGGGCAACCGGGGGGGTGGGGGGAAGGGGGGTGGCGGACGCGGGGTCTGAGCGGGGAATTGGGGGGGCGGGGGGGACACGCCACGCCACGCCACGCCACGCCAGGTCGGGAGCGGCCGGGGCCGGGGGTGGCCGGGGCCGGCCCCGCTCACCGCGCTCCGCCGGGGGCCCCGCCGCCGCCGCCCCGCCGCAGCCACCGCAACGCCGCGCTCCCGCTCGCCCGCGCCGCCGCCATCTTCCCCCGCAGCGGGGCGGGGCCTAGCGGAGATGGGGCGGGGCTAAGCAAACTCCTCCCCCCTCTGTCCGGCCACGCCCACCAGGGGCGTGGCAACCCCCGCCCTTCCCTCAGAAGCTGGCCTGGAGAAGGGTGATTCTGATTGGCCGCCGCGCCCCGCGGCCGGCCACACCTTCTCGCTCCGAGCCCCGCCCACTCGCCCCCGCCCGCGGCCAGCGCGAGGCCTCATTGGCTGTCGGCGGGGAGGCGGTGCCCGGGGAGGGCAGGGCCCCATCTGAGCCCTCAGGTGTCAGCAGCCAATCAGAAGAGCCAGTTGGAGAGAGCAGTGTCTGATTGGCCGCGGTGTCTTGCTCCGCTGCATCCGGCCCCCTGCCGGCCAGAGGGGGCAGCTGCTGGTTGGTCTCTGCTCCGGGGGGGCGGAGCTCCCGCCGGCTCCTCCCTAGGGGAGGCGGGGTCAGGATGGGGCGGGGTTGGGGGGGGGTCCCGCGGGCGGGGGCGCCCGGGGCAGGGGCCGGGACCCGGGGCCGGGACCGGGACCGGGACCCACCTGCTGTGGCGGCAACGGCGCCCACGGGGGGCCCCCGCGGCGCCCCCCGGGTGTCCTCCATCCCGCAGGGCCCCCCCTGGGCCGGGGCCTCCTCCTGGGGTGGCGGTGCCGGCGGTGAGGGCACGGGGCGCCCGCTGCTCCACCATGCCCCAGGGCTTCCCCCCATAGCCCTTCCTGCCTGCCCCATTGCCCCTCCTGCCCCATAGCCCCCCGGCCTGCCCCATAGCCCCTCCTGCCCCATAGCCCCCCGGCCTGCCCCATAGCCCCTCCTGCCCCATTGCCCCTCCTGCCCCATAGCCTCCCAGGCCTGCCCCATTGCCCCTCCTGCCCCATTGCCCCTCCTGCCCCATAGCCCCCCGGCCTGCCCCATTGCCCCTCCTGCCCCATAGCCTCCCAGGCCTGCCCCATTGCCCCATGGGGTGCGCTGCCTCGGGGAACGGGGGTGCTCAGCCCTGCGGTGTTTGGGATCCCCCAGGCACTCTGCTGGGGGGGTACCGGGATCGCTGGGATCCCCCATGGTGGGGCACGGGGGTCCCCGGGGCGTGGGGGTGCCACCCTGGCCGGACCCCTCAGCTGCTGCTCCTGGGAGCACCCTAGCACCCGCGGGACCCCAGGACAGAGGGTGTCGGAGCAGCTTGGGGGTACCTGGGGTTAGGCTGGGGGTCGGGGTATCTACTCCACCCCTCCCGGTCCCTAAATGCCACGGAATGGGGGGGAGGAGGCTGGGTTGGGGGTCATTCCCCAGTGCCCCCCCCCCCCCAAGCTCACCTTGCTGGGGGGCAACGGAGGGACCGGGGGGCGGTGAGGAGGGGGCGTGGGGGGGCTCCCCAGCTCCTCACCCGGTGGGCACAGGGAGCACCAGCCGGGGGGGCGGGCGGGCAACGGGGATGAGGGGGGACCCGCACTCTGGGGTTCCTGGGGCATCTGCAGGGAGAGGGAGCGGGGGGACCTGGGGGGGGGGGGGAGAGAAAACAGGGGTTAAAGGGTTAACTGCCCCCCAGACCCCCCCAAACACTCTCTGACCCCCCCAATGCCCCCAACCTTCTCCTGCCTCCTGGGATCCCCCAAACCCCCCACTACTACTCAGGCCCCCCGTGCCCCCCCACGGACCCCGGCCCCCCGGTGCCCCCCGTGCCCCCCGGTGCCCCGCTCACCCGGGCAGGGGCGATGCGCCCCGGCGCAGGGCGCAGACCCAAGCGTGCAGCTCCTCGGGGGTCTCGGCCCCCAGGCAGTACGTTCTCATCCCGGGGTGCTCGGCCTGGGGATGGGGGGGCCCATGGTGGAGGGGACCCAGGCATCCGGACCCTGTCCCCCCCACCCAGGGCACCCCCGGATCCGGGGACCCAGGCGGCCGGGGCTGACCGTGAAGAGGAATCGGGGGGTGCGGGGGGCGTGAGGGGCGGGGGGCAGGACGCGGATCTCGTAGCCGGGCAGGGGGAGGCCGCCCCGCACTCTCTGCTCGCTGCTGTCTGGGGGGGCAGAGGGGTCTCAGGTGGGGGGAACCCCCAGGGATCCCATCGGCACCCCGAGACCCCCAGCACCATCGGGGGGATGCCGGGGACCTTCTCTGAGTCCCACCAGCTGCCCCCGAACCTCCCCTGGGAGCCCCCAGACCTCAGACCCCCCCAGGAACCCCTTGAGCCCCCGAGGGACCCCCAACCTCTCCAGGGTCCCCTGATCCCCCAGGGATCCCTGACCCCCCCCCCCCCAGGGATCCCCAACCACCCCAGGGACCCCCCGATTCCTCAGGATCCCTGACCCCCCTCAGGGCCCCCCAACACCCCCGGATACCCCAGGGACACCCAACACCCCAGGGACCCCAGGTCACCCAAGCCCCCCCCTCACCCCCAGGCCCCCATGCCCCCAGGGTGTCCTGCCCCCCCAGCCCCCCCCGGCCCCCCCCGGCCCCCCTCACCCCGGTAGTAGTAGAGGCAGAGATCGACCAGCACAAACCAGCGGCGCTTCCAGAGCCGCAGCCCCGAGCTGTCCTGGGGGAGGGGGACGGGGGCTGAGCCCCCCCCAGCCCATCACCCCCCCGGGACCCCCTGCTGCCCCAGACCCCCCAAACCCCATAACAACCCCCAGCACCCCGTGCTGCCCCAGACCCCCCAACTCTCTCTGATCCCCCAAACCCCATAACCCCCCCAGCACCCCCCAGCACCCCAGACCCCCCCGACCCCCTCTGCTCCCCCAAAACCCATAACCCCCCTCAGGACTCCCCCCCCCCTCCAGGCTCCCCCCCCAGCACCCCCCACCCCAGACCCCCCCCAAAAGCCATACACCCCCCAGGACTCCCCAGCCCATAACCTCCTCTGCCCCCCCCAGCCCCACCTGCTTGTGCAGCCAGCCCCGCATGGCGGGGGGGGCGCGGGGGTCCCTGCGCGGCGCCTGCCCCCCCTTCCCGAAGGCGTGGACCCGCGGCACGGGCCGGCAGGGCTGGGCAGGGGGTTCACCCAGAGCGGGGGCTCCGAGGGGGGGCCCCCTCCGACACCCCCCCCCCCTTACCCCCCCGGGGCTGCCAGCCACCACCGGGGGGCACCCAGGGTCCCTGCCAGCCCCCCCTACCCCAATTCACCTGTACACCCCAGGATGGCCCCCCAGCTCCCCAGGGCTCCCCTGGGCCCCCCATGCCCCCCCCCTTGTCCCCCATAGCTCCCCATGGACCCCACGGCCCACATGACTCCCCAGGGCTCGTTTGCAACCCCCCCATGTCCCTTTGTCCCCCATGCCCCCCCCCCAAGCTCCCCATGCCCCTCCCCCGGCCCCCCCGAGCTCCCTTGGGTCCCCCATGACCCCTCTTGCCCCCCCATAGCTCCCCATGGGTCCGCAGCCCCCCTGAGCTCCCTTGGGTGCCCCATACCCCCCCATAGCTCCCCATGACGCCCCCAGCCCCCATGGTGCCCCCCCTCCCAGCTCCCCATGACCCCCCCCAGCCCTCCTGGTCACCCTTGGGCCCCCCCATGCCCCCTCCTAGCTCCCCATACCACCCCCAGCCCCTATGGCCCCCATAGCTCCCCACGCCCCCCCCCCCCCCGGCACCCCTGGGCTCCCTTGGGTCCCCATACCCCCCCATGACCCCCCCAGCTGCCCCCCCCCCAATGCCCCCCACCCCCCCGTGCCCACCTGGATGCCCGGGCCGCGGGTGCCGGCGGGGGCGGGGGCCCGGCGGGGGGGCTCGTCGCCGTCTGCCATGGGGGTCCTGCGGGGACAGCGGGAGGTGGGGGGGGGGTGGGGGCCGTCAATGTCCCCATTGTCCCCGCGGGGACAGAGGCCCCGTTCTTCCCGCTGCGGGGGCGCCCGGGCTGCTGGGGCCGGCGGGGGCGGGGGCTGCTCCCCGGGCGCCTGGGTCCCCCGGGGGGCCGGGGGGGGGGGGCTGCTCTGCTCACCGTCAGCTGGGGGGGGGGGCTGGATGCCGGGGCGGGGGGGGGGGGCTTCTCCCTTCCCCCGCCTGCTCCTGTCGGGGTTCAGGGCCGTCCCGTTACCCGGCGCTGGTCCCGGTTCCCGTCCCGTTATCCCCACGCTGACCCGGGGCCCAGCCCCGTCCTCTTACCCTGGTGCCGGTCCCAGCCTCCGTCCCATCGTCCCAGCGCCGGTCCCCGTCCCCGTCCCCGTCCCCGTCCCCGTCCCCGTCTCACCATCCCACCGTCGGTCCCCGTCCGGTCCCCGTCCCGTCCCCATCCTCATCCCCGTCCCCATCCCCGTCCCCGTCCCACCATCCCAGCGTCGGTCCCCGTCCCGTCCCGTCCCGATCGCTGTCCCCATCCCCGTCCCGTCCCCATCCCCGTCCCGTCCCCGTCCCCGTCCCACCATCCCAGCGTCGGTCCCCGTCCGGTCCCCGTCCCGTCCCGTCCCGTCCCCGTCCCCGTCCCCGTCCCACCATCCCAGCGCCGGTCCCCGTCCGGTCCCCGTCTCGTCCCCGTCCCCATCCCCGTCCCCGTCCCAGCATCCCAGCGTCGGTCCCCGTCCCGTCCCGTCCCGATCCCCGTCCCCATCCCCGTCCCGTCCCGTCCCCGTCCCACCATCCCAGGGCCGGTCCCCGTCCCCATCCCCATCCCATCGTCCCAGCGCCGGTCCCCGTCCCCTGGTCCCGGTTCCATCACCGCAGCGCTGGTTCTGCTCCCAGTCCCCTCCCGTTACCCGGCGCTGGTCCCGGTCCCCATCCCAATCCCGTACCGCTATCCCAGCGCCGGTCCCGGCCCCCCCGGCTCCCAGCCCCGCTGTTCCGGTACTGCTCCCAGTCCCGTCCCGCTCTCCCCGGTGCCGGTCCCGCCCCGTGTCCCCGCCCGCCCCGGGGCCGAACTGGGCAGCGCCCGCCCGGGGCGGGAGGAGCCCGGACGCCCCGGTCCCCCCCCGGGAACGCCCGCGTCCCCCCCCGGGAACTCCGGGGTCCCCTCGCCCGGGCACCCCCCGCCCGCCGCCCCCCCCCCGGGAGCAGAAGGTCCCGGCGGGACCCCGGGAGCGCAACCTGCCGCGGGGGGGGGGGCAGCAGCCCCTGTCCCCGCGTCGCCCAGGGACAGCCCGTCCTGCGGGGCAGGGCGGACGCCCCACGGCAGGGGGGGGCACCCACGGACGCCCCGCGGATCACGGACACCCCGCGGCACCGTGGGGCAGCCCAGCCCCGGCGGCGTGGGGGGGTCCCGGGGCGTCCGGCCGCTGCCGGGTCCTAGTGCCCGCCTCCGCCCCGCCCGCCCCCTCCCTCCCACGCACGCGCCTGGCGCCCCCGAGCGCGTCACGGCGCCGGGTGCCGCCCGCTCCGCCCGCCGCCAGGGGGCGCCACCGCCCCGTCCCACTCCTCTCCTTCCGCCCACCGCGCTGGGCGGTGGCCCGCTTCGCCCCGCCCTCTCCTCTTGAGCGGCGTCCGCTTTCCCCAATCGCGACCGCTCCCGCTCCCTCTCCTCCGTCACAGGCCTCCCCGTTGGCTGCGGTACGGCGCGACCCCCGTGGCGGGGGCGGGACCAGGCCGGCGCGGGACCAATGGCGGGGCGGCGGGGGCGGGCGCAGCTCGGCGCGGCCCGGAGCGGCGGGGGCCCGCGCCCTCCCCGCCGCCATGGCGCTGCCGCCGCGCTGAGCCGCCTCCCCCGCCATGGCCGGGGCCATCGCGTCCCGCATGAGCTTCAGCTCGCTGAAGAGGAAGCAGCCCAAGACCTTCACGGTGCGCATCGCCACCATGGACGCCGAGATGGAGTTCAGCTGCGAGGTGACGGCTGGGGCGGCGGCGGGACGGGACGGGACGGGACGGGACGGGACGGGGCTCCCGGGGGGACCCCGCCGAGGCGGGCCGCGCCCCTCCCCCGCGCCCCCGCCGGCTTCCGCGGCCCCTCCCGCCCGCCCGGGGGCTTCCCCTGGGCCGGCAGCGGGCCGAAGAGCCCGGCTGCGGGGCCGGGCCGCCGGCGGGAGCGGGGGGCCGCGGCCCGGTGCCCCGCGGAGGGCGGCGGCGAAGCGGGAGCGGGCGCCGGGGGTGGGTAGGGGCGGGCTCGGGCCTCGCGCTGGGCGGGCTCCCCGGCCGCCCGGGGGAGAGAGGCGGCCGCGGAGCGACCCTCGGGGGGCTGGGCGGGCGGGACGGCGGGCGTCCGCCATTCGGCTTTATCCCGGTTGCGATTCCGCTTAATTCTGGTCGGTTCAGGCTCGTTTTTCTCTATAATCCGGCTTTATTTTGCCGTCGCGGCCGGAGCCGCCCGCTGCCCCGGGGGGGGGGGGCCGTCGTGAGGAGGCCAGGCCTCGCCGTTACCCCGGGCGGCCGGGCTCGACGCCGCCAAGGTCCGACTCAAATCGCCCGGCGAGCGCACGCCAACCGCCTCTCCGCGAGCTACCGGCCCGGTCCCCGGGGCAGAGGGGTGTTCCCGGCGGGCTGCGCCCCGCTCCCCTCGCGTCCGCTTTTTTTTCCCTCCGATTAACTTTCCTTTTTGGGGCCCTTGGTAATTCTGGGACGTTCTCCCCGGGGCGGTCGCTGTCGGGCCCCGGGGGGCTGGTTCGTTGTTGCTGCGTCCTCAGCCCGTCTAGAGGGACGGGACGCGCGAGCGTTGAAAGCCACCTCTACCCGGTTTAGCTTTTTGATTTAGTAATTTATGTCTCGCTACGCTGATCCAAATCCCGGTGGAATTCCAGTGCCCGTAAGCCGAGGGGTATTTGTCGCCATAAATTTTTCTTGCTCTTGAAATCTGTTGTCAGCTCTGAAGAACTTTCTGCCTTTCCCAGGGATTAAGGACTTATTTTAGACAGTAGTCCTGCGAGCTTCCCACCGTTGTGCTGCCAGGAGAGTTTTAAGTGTCCTGGCTCCGTTCCTGCATGTTTCTCCCGGGCTGCCAGTAATAACGTACGATGGAAAGTAAATAATTCTTTTTTTTTTTTAATGGTGCGGCCGCTTGTCGTTCCATGTTGGAGTTAGGGTGTTTGCGCAGCGATAAGGCAACGCTCTCGGGTGGGATTTGACCGTGCAACTTGTGCGTCTTCAGATGACTTTCCGGGGAGGTTCCTGCCCCCCCCCCCCCAAAAAAAAAAAAAACCTTGTCGCTGCAGATAGATTTCTCCAGCTCTTCTGGAAGCGCGGGAAGGAGCTCACGAGCTGCGTGTATTGTCCTGCTCGGGTCTCCCGTGTCTTGACGGAGCCGGCGCACGGGAGAATTCAGGCGTTGTCCTTCAGCGCAGAGCGCTCAAGCGGAGGGAAGGGGAAATAGTTGGGTGCGGGTGGGTGATGGGGCCGTCTCACGCCACGCTTAGCGCGGGCGAGGTGCGTTTTAGTCAAGCGCAGGGCAGCCCAGCTTGAGGTGTGAGTTTTATTCGAGCTTTATTCAAGCAGTCCAGCTCCCTGGCCGGGTCTCTGCCCCCGTCTCTGTCTCGTAGTTGTACGGGGGAACCTCCTTGGCTCGCTGACTCTGCAGAAAGGCACCAAGCCCAACGCCTGACGTTGCAGACGGATCGGACACACCCTGCCGCCTCAAGCCGCTGGGGCTGACGTGAGGGAGGGGGTGGGAAGGTGGCCCAGGGAAGGGCTTGGCTTGGTCCTCGCCGCGACGGCCCACGGTGAGACCTGGAGCCGGGAGCAGAGCTTGCGCCCGCGGTGGTCTCGGCTGCCTCGCCTGAAAGTCAAAGGGGCGGGAGAGTCGATGGTCTGGGGAGGACCGTGCTCCTCCCTGAAGGGATCCGGCCCCTCTCCGAAGGAGGCCCTGGAGGGGCGAGATGGGAGAGGAGCGAGCGGCGCTATGTTTGCCCGAGTATCCGCACGCACTGATGCGGTGGGCTGCTTCAGGGGGGATGGAGGACCGCTGACCTGAGCAGGAGGCTGCGGAGGGTGAAACCTCTGCTGCACAAACGCTCTTTAGGGGAGGTGCAGTGGGAATCTTCCTGTCCTGCTGTTTGGGGGGCTCTTGAGATGTGTTTTTACGGCCCGTGAATGCTACCTTGCGCTGATGGGGACGGAGAGCTGTGGCTTGTCGGAGGTCTCGTCGGTAGCCCGCGCCTGGGGGCACTTCTCTCCTTGCCGAGCCGGGCAGGGGGAACCGCCGCTGCCTCTTGGCCTCTCCTGCCTGTGCTCGTCCCCTCCCTTTCTGCTCTTGCTGCTTCTCTGGCCACAGGCACCTCCTGGGTCCACCAAGGGAAGGAGCTGGGGGTTCAGCAGTTCCTCTGCCAGGCCGGTAGTCCCGGGGTTGTACCTCTGGTTGGGTTTTGTTGCGTACCTGGTGTGCTGGAGCCCGCTCCCTGCCTTGGGCTTCAAACCCCTCGATAAATAGCAGCCGAGCAGGCGGAGGAAGGAGCGCAGGAATGTTTTGCTGCCTAATCCGTGCCGACGCCTCGGCTTCACCCCGGGTTGCCCGTCCGAACGGCCTCGCCAGGGAGCCCTGCCTGCTCGGCAGCCGTCCCAAGGAGTGCGGTTTGCTTGAGCCTCGGGAGCTGCAAGGTGGGCCTTCGGAGCAGGAGGGGGCAGTGGGAAATTCCTGCTCCCTCCTGCGTCCTCTGCGTGTCGGGGCTGCAGGTCCCCGGGGAGGAGAGGCTGCGATCCGGGCAGAGCAGGCTGATTTCTGTCGTCCTGCCGTGCCATCTTGTCATGCTCTCGGCCCCATTCGCTTCCAGAAGCCCCTGTCCTCCCCCCGCCCCACTGCAAATCGCCGCCGCTCGTCTCCGTGCCCTTCCTCTGCGCTCCCAGCCTTGCTCCGAGCATTACCGTGTTGCTTTCTCCCCCCTTTTCCTTCTCCAGAAGCTGGATGCCGGGCCGGTGAGCGGTCCGGGGTGTGCGTGGCCATTCTGGGGAGGCTGACGCTACGTGTGCTGGTCTTCAGCACAGCTTAACCGGTGGCTTCCCGGACGGGTATTGATCGCGGTGCTGGTAAACACGTTTTGAGCGATCAGCGCTTTGCTGTAGCAGCTTTTCTGCGTGGGATTAATATAACTGATGGTTTTTTTTTTTTTCTTTAAACTTTATTCCAGAGCTCTCGAGGCGTGCTCTGTGTTGTCACGAGTTAGACTTCCCAGCCCCGCCGTGCAGGACAGAGGTGACGTCCTCGCTCGAGGCAGCGACGGCGGAGGCCCGAGACCTCGAGGCTGGCCAGGCAGCTGGAAACGGTGGAGGCCGTGGGGTGTAAGGCCTGGCAGTGACCGGCCGGGGCAGTGCGGCGGGCGGCTGGGGCTAGCGAGGTCCGCCCCGGCCCTCGAGGAGGGCGTGCGGAGCGGCTGAGAGGTCTGAATCCGTAACCCGCTCTGGCTTGATGGCTGGCTCTCGGGGCTGGACTGAAGGTCGCTCGGTGCAAACTGTAGAGCCCCGGCTCCTGTCCCAGCAGTCCCTCTTCTTCTGCCCCCACCAACACCGCCGCAGCCGGGGGGGACCCTTGGTTTTCTGCGTTCATTTTTCGGTCTGCCCCGTAGCAATTCCCAGCTGTGTATTTTAAGAGATTAAACCTGCTTTGCATCTGTTTACTCTGCAAATGATGTCTCTAAATTGAACCTAAATCTAAAACAATTCCTAGAAATGAAATCTTAATCTTCCTAACACGGCAAAGAAGCTTAATAATCACAGTTGGGATTTTACTTTAAAGACTTGTAATTTGTTTGGGGAAATCTTGAAGGCACAAAGTGAGCGTCTTCCTTTTTGTTACTTCCATCGTGGCTGTTTGAGCCTGGTACCTAATTAATTGATGGCATCTTGAGGAAGGATAGACGTTTGCCCAGCTCTTAAAACCCCTGTGTTAAACCAATGCCTAGCTGCCCCACCTTCCCGCGAACGCCCTCAAATAGCCCACGCGGCCCCTCAGCTTTCTGTGCTTGGAGAGCAGCGCAAGAGAAACCTTGCTGAAAGGCATTTAATGTTGATGTTCTCCTGCGATTAACGCCGCGATAGGCAGTGCGCAGCTTGAGTAACGGCTCAGGAAGCTATTTTAAGGGGCGGTAGCGCCAAGCAGAGCTCGCCGGGCTGTGGCGTTTGCACTATCGGCCCGATGTCAGTTCAGAGCGCGGTGCCGGGAGGCTGCCGTGGCCGATGGTTTCCTCTGTTGTTGCTACCCCCATGGTGCAACTTGCTGCCATTGCTGATGGTGGCCGCGACCCAGATTACGTTGAGGGCGTTCGCGGGAAGGTGGGGCAGCTAGGCATTGGGTTAACACAGGGGTTTTAAGAGCTGTGCAAATGTCTGTCCTTCCTCAAGACGCTATCAATTAATTAATTACCCAGTCAACGTGGCAAAGGTAACGTGATTTTTTGGTGGTGCCTCTCTAGATGAGGTGGTCGGTTATCCGTTATCTCTGGCATAACATCTTAAAACCCCGCGGTATTTTTGAGTCCACGTCTTCCGAGGCATCGTTCATCCTGTCCCTCCGGCAGGGTGGCCGTGGTGTGGCACGGCTGCTGTCGGGTTGGTCTCACGCAGTGCGATGTGCGGTTTTTTTTTCCTCCAAGAACCAAGTTCCTGGTCGATGGGAGGACCTATCAGTCTTTCTTTTGGTCTCGTGCATGGCTTCGCCCATTTCCTCCTCTTGCAGTGGTCCGTCGGGTCTGTGGCTCTCCGTCCCCGGAGCCACAGCACCTTTTCTGCAGGGTGTGTTTTTTCTTTAGCCCTTTCCATCGTGCCTGTGATCTTGGGCCTGAAACTCCTGTAGGGATGGTTACTCCGCCGAGGAGCAGCTAGCCGCCCAGCTGCTTCCCAACCTTAATCCTTTGACGGCAGCAGCTTCTGTGGGTCTTAGGTTAAAAATGAATGGAAAAGCTTTACGGCCAACCGAGAGAAACAGCTTAAGTGTTCGAGCAGCAAGAAGAGGCAAGTTTGGATTGATGTATTTGCTGGTCTAAACGTGCAGCCTGTTCCTGCTTCGATGCTTAAGCTGTTCCTCTCTGTCCAGAGAATAATCTTGGTTGGAAGGGATCTTTTTAGCCCAGTGCCCCACTCGGTGCAGGGCCAGTTGGATGAGGTTGGTTGTAAAGCTTTTCTGTTCGCTTGCAAGTAGACGAGACCCGATTTCAGCAGCGTGCGGCCAAGCGTTAGTCTCTCTGTTAACAGCCGTAGGGAGTTACGTAGCCGAGCTGCGAAAGCTCATCCTCTGAAACAGGAGCAAGCGAAGACTTGGCAGTGAAAATCTGGGGCCAAATAAGTTTTTCTGAGTAAGAGCTGGCACGGTAAATCGGGGTTGAGTTTTGTTGAGCTCTGTCCAGTCACTGCACCAAAATAAAAAGGCAAGAGAAGGAAACGAGGGAGCGGAGTGCCCCCAGCTTCCTTCTCTGTTGCCAAATACTTGGAAGGGGTTTTATAAAGATCCTTCCATCGCCGGTTAAATGTTTAGCAGCAGCTCAGTGATGCTAGTAGGGGCAGTGACCTCCCTCGATGCTGCTAAGCTTCTGCAAGCAGACAGAAAGTTAACTGGAAAAGACGAATCTCTGGGCAGTAACAGCTATTTTAAAAAGCTGAGAGAAATAATCCCCCTCAGCTACGAAATGATCTTCAGTAAATTGTTGGGATACCAGCTCCCAAGTCAATGTTCCGGTTCCTCAGCGCGCCCATCTGCCCCGATCCTGCGTCGGCTCTCTGCGAGCGCTCAGGAGCTTGTGCTGTTTGGTTGCTGCTGATCTCTCTTTAAACACGAGACGCGGCAGGTAAGGGCTGTTTTCTCACTTCATGGCTTGGAGGGGTTTATGCCAAAAAAAGTCAGAAATTCTGCTGATTCACACCGGTGTCATTTGGGAGTTAATTTTTCAGAGGTGTCTTGCTTGGTGCGGTTCAGCTCTGCGTTCCCTTAAGCTGTGCGCAAGTCACATGAGACTTCTTATGAGCACAGATCCTCTTTGGCTTCTCTCTGCCTGCACCCTGCGTCTGAAACACTCTCTGGATCCCCTGTGTCCCATTGCAGCCTCTTCTAAGCCGGTTATGAAACTCCCTGTTAGCTGGTTCCCTCCAAAGATGGTTCCAAACCGCTGTCAATCCTCAGTCTCTGTGGTTAATCCAGAGGAGGTGTGTTGATGCAAAGGGGAAGGCGGGAAGGCGTTTGGGACATCTTTCTCTTTTGGTGTATGTAGTCTAGTTTTGATGCCATTTAATACCTCTTTTTTTTGTTGTTTCCTCTGTACAGGCAGTGGCTTTCAAGGAGGTGGGTTTTGAAATTAAAAGTACTTGAACAGGGAAGCAGCCCTGGAAACAATCTCCGTGAAGCTGGGAGGCAGCGCTTCGTTAGAAAATCAAACAGCCCTTAAGATTGGAAGGGAGGCATTTGACAGCGTACGTGGTTTAGCCTGCCTTCATTCAGAGGTAAACTTGCCGTTGCCGGGGCAAGGCTAACCCTCTCTCCTAAGATTCACAACACTGGCTTCTTAAAGCCCAGCTTGGCTTTCCCTGGGGCAAGCTGTTTGTTTTCAGAGTGCACCAGCGTGCAAAAGATCATCAGAGCAGGTCAGGCTTGCGCTGAAATACCCCGTGTCCGTCGGCAGTCGGCTCCCACGCAGAGGGAAGGTTTGGCTCCGGGATCGCTGCCCTGCGTGGCCTTTGCTGGGGCGGGGAGGAGCGTGCTGTGCCGCAGAGCGCGCGACAGCAGCACGGAGGCAGCTCCGTCTAACGTCGTATCTCTGTGCGTCCTTGGCACGGGAAGGCCAGAGGTCCCTGCGGGAACAAGATCCTTCTCTCGGCCTCTGGGAGCTTCTTCCCCTGCGTCGAGCTGCTGCTTGACCCTTTGACTCTTTAAATTGCGCGTCCCCAGCTTATGGGTGAGGTGAGGCTTTGGGACGTCATCGGTGGTTGTCCCCTCCGCCTCTCCCACTCACTTCGGTGCCGACTGGCCAGAGCCGCAGCAGGTTGTTCTCCTGTGTACCCCGCTCTGTCTCGGGCAGGCACCACGAAATGTGCTTGGCTGCACCATCTGCGTTGTTACGCCTGGGCGAGTTTTTGGCCTCCTCGGTGGTTAACGGAAATAGATTTTAATTAAAAGCTCATTATCGAGTTGTCGTGTAGCATTAGTAAATAAAAATAACTTTTACAGCCCTGTCTTGTGGCTCAGTAAGTGGCAATTGAAAGTATTTGACATCACTTTATTTAAAAAAAAAAAAAAAAAAAGGAAGAATATTGCATATTTGATTCCCCGTTTGCTCCAAATGGGCTTTAAATCCAAATAAATGGTTGTCTGTGGCACTCCTGTTATCGTTCAAGTCCAGAAGGAGAAATAAATGTGATCTGCAGTCTCAAAGTTATCTCCGTTTCAGTTGTAAACTGTTGTGGGTGGTTTGTTGGGGCACCTCCTGGTGGGATGAGGAACAGATACAGCCTACCCATTTATTGTTTCCCAGGTGGTCGGTGGAGGGATGCCCTGCTCAGCCCTTGCCCTCTCCCTTCTGCCATCTCCCTCCCTGTTTCAGTGCAGAGGTGTCGCATCCTCTTACTCAAGCTTGCTTCTAAATGGAAATAACGTCGCGCGGTGGAAGCTGAGCATTGCTTCTGGGGCTCGGTCCCCTTTTCTGCGCGGTCTTTTAGACTGTCACGCCATCACAGCAGGGGCTCTGCGCTATCTTCGCGTCTTTGGCACGGAACTAACAGTTACTGAAATGATCTGCTAAGGTGAAAAGCCATTTTCTGCGTTATTTTAAGGGGGAATTGGTGCAGTAAAATATTTTCTAGATGTTAGTAATTTCTTCAAGGTCATGCTTTAACCCAGTCCCGTGCCTCCCGCAAAGCGGTTGCGTTGTGGGGGGTACGGAGGGACTGTTGTGGTGGGTTTGCTCTGGGAGGCAGCGTGCCCGGGCTAAGCTGGTGAGCGCTGCCTTAATGTCCTCCAGTCACTTGTTTGTGCCTTTATTCCCCAGCCTGACCCCAGGGATGGCTGAAGCTCCGGTGCTTTGCGTTTGTGACGACAAGGAGGCGAGATCTCCGTCCACCGTCCCCAGACAGAGCCGGGTTCTGTCCCCTGGAGTTTGGGCACCTCCCTGTTGCCCGAGGAGAGCCTCTCACGTGAGGAACCTTAATCTTAAACGGTTGAAAAATGTCCTTCCCCCCCCCCTTTTCCACGTGGCTGGCGTAAATTCAATTCGACATCGTCGGAAGAAAAGCATCAGCCTATGCCAGTGGGTTTTGGGAATCGCATTTCTCTGTAGACCCCCTGCTCAACCCTCTCCGCGCAGGAGGCTTGCACCCTCTTGTGCCCATTTTTTGTAGCACTCGGCCTCCCTCCTTGTCACCCCGTGACGAGGGGATCTCATAACCCTTCTGCTCGTTTTGGCGGCTGGTTTATCGACTCGTTAGCTAAGGAGCAGTTGTGAAACTTGACAGAAAGGCTGTGCGCCGAAATAAATTGTCCAGTTGCCTGCTAGTTGGAAATGACTCTTGGTGCAGGTTAATAAATAACGCAAACCCTGTTAATAAATGCCAGATGCGATGTCTCCACTGGAGAAAAAGATGATGCCAATAATCCGTACTGGAAGTACTCTATTCTAGCCACTGGCTGCTGAGTTTTAAGTGTTTAGTGCTGTTTACTTAAAAAGCTCTGCTGATAAATGGTAAGCACTCTGTACTTAGTAAAGAACATAAATTCCAGCTCTGCAGAATAACAGCCTTGCAGCGCTTACCCTGTTTGTAAAGCAGTTCGTCCATGTATTCCTTCAGCGACTCGCCGAATAGATCTAACAACCCGTGTTGCCGTCCTGCTAATGGGAGAAAGCAAAGCTGCAAATGCAAGCGGTGACGCCTGCAGCTGATGGAGGATGCTGAAGCGACGCGGTCGCATCGGCTCCGTCCTGCGGGTCGGGTTAAGGTTGTCGCGATGCAGCTTTTTATTGGGAGATTGGGCTTTATTATAGCATCGCGCCAGCCGCTCTGGCGTGTGGCCGAAGAGGGGATTTTTCTCCTTTAAGCCTCTTTGTTTTGTTTTCAGGAGCTCGTAATGGCTTGCAGAATTGACTTTGTGCTTCAGGTGTCGCTTTAGTGCAGAGGAGGGGAATGGCGTGAGGGCGGAGGACGGGATGGGGAACTGCCAGCCCGTCCTGGCTCTCCCCCGGGCGCTCTGCCCAGCCTTGGACAGCAGCTCTCTCCATCTCCCCGTGCCTGGGGGGTGTCTTTTTTTGTGTTCTATGGCCGGGAAATGTGGCAGTTAATGATACGAGGCCTATCAAGGAAGGGTGAGGAGGGCTGAGGTCCTGAACGTCTGTAAAACAGTTGGAGTTCAGCTGTCAAAAGACGCCACTTGAATGCAGATTGTTATTTTAAGTACCGAGGTGTGGAGTGAAATCATGTATGTTGAAATAAACGTGGCTGCTGTTCCATTTATATATTTAATGAAGCTAATTCAACGCAGTCGGGGAGGATGCCTGTGCGATGTTACGGTTGGAGACTTTAGCACTGTGCAGGCAGGAATGTTAAATATATATTTCTGCCATAACGTATGCGTGCAATGACGGAGCGGCGGTGTAAAATCTAGCAGCAGAAGCAATCGCTTAAAATATTCCTGTCACCAAATTAAAATTGCGGGGCGGGGGGAAAACACACAAAGCTCTTGCTTTAATGCTCGCTGCTGGTCTTGGAATCTCACTGCCGGCTTGCTTTTAGGGAGGAGAGCTGGTGCAGTGTGGTGAATAAGGTTTGGGTGCCTGCGTGAAACTCTGCAGGGGCGGTTTGGTGGGGGGCCGTAGCCGACGGAAATCCCAGCCTGGGGGGGACGGGATGGGACGGGACTCGGTGGGGTTGGTCTGGGGTTGTTCAAAACGCCGATCCCGTGGGATGCGGAGCGATGTCTGGGGAGGAGACGCTCCCGTCAGCAGCACGCAGGAGCCTGTCCTGGGAAGGGTTTGGCGCGGGGCTGTGTGCGCGCAGGCACCCGTCGCTCCTCTAAAGCAATAGGCTGAAATGTGGTCTTTGCAGAAAGAAAAAAAAAAGACGGTAACGTTTTATGCAAAGCAGTTTAATTCTAGTTAAGAAATAGCCCTTTGATGGCAGCCTGTTTTTATGTGCCTACAGAAATGGTGCAAAATAGCTGTTTAAATGTGTCTCGCTCTGTTTTGTCTGAACCCTCGAATTAACCTCCCTCTTAAAATAATAGTCAGGAAAAGATCTTCCGCAATGTGAGCCATCCTGTGCTGAGCTGGAGCTCATCATGGGGACTGGAGGCTAGCTAAATGTGTGAAATTAGGGTTTTATAATTGCAAAACTTGCTTCTCCTGGTGTTTTTGACCTCGAGGTGTTGACAGCGCTCGATACGAATTGCGGAGAGGCTGTGACGAGCCGTCCTGGGGTGTTGTTTTTTGGAGGGTAGCGTCGGCTTTATTCTATTCTGGGGCTGTCAGCACGCGCGTGTGTGCCCTGGGAAGGGGAGAAAATAGCGATATACTCATTTAATCAAAGCCGGCAGAATGGCAATAAGCTCGTCCTCAACGGCTTTGCCCACAAGGCGGCAGTGGGTGACAGCAGGAGCGGCGCATCACCCGCACCAGCAGTCCCTGCCATGCCTGCGCGTTAATATTGATGCTGTCCAGGTGGCACCAAGATTGAGTTGTCGTGACAAGAGAATGTGCCGAGATTCTTTCGCCCTAGGGCTTTAGAGTAATGGCCATATGTCTCGGTCCAGCAATTGTTTCCACCGTGCAGATGGAAGACCAAAGTGGCTTTGGCATATTAGATTCATCTGTTTTATGTCCCTCTTCACCTTTCTGCCTCCCAACGCCTTCTGTTTTTATGAGCAAACTTCAGTAACAACATAGATGCAGCTGCAAGATTGCTCGAAGGACACGGTCTTTGAGCAGGACCAATTTTCTCTGCTCCTGAGCTGCTTTTGTCCCAACATTTTCAGCAGAAAATGCAGTTTGACTCTATAAAAACGGGCTCCGAGAGAACCCCTGACTTCGGTGATTATTTTTTTTTTTTTTTTCCTGAGCTCTTTTTCCCTTTCACCTGTGCAGGGTCGGTGGCTCTGGATGAACGCGCTTTGCACATCGATCGTTTCACTTCTCATTTTCGGGAGCGCATTGCGCCCTTGTCTATGAAAGCCTGTTGCCGGTACTGGAGCTGGCGCAGAGCTTCCTGGGGCTGTAGGTAGAGACATTAAAGCCACTGAGGGGCAGTTAAGAGTGGTTTTTATTTCTTGCTGGAGCCGGGCTGCTCGTGGCAGTGCATGGCTCAAAAGGAACCTCAACGGACCCTTCAGTTCCTCTGTTGAATGTCGGTGGGTTGCCAGAGGAAGAAACAGGGGGGCTTTATTTACAGTGTTGTTTGCAGGGGTGGAAAAAAAACCATCACCTCTCAGTTTCCTAGTGAGGGAGGAGTTGGTGATCGGCAGATGACATCAGATGGAAGGATATAAAGTATGCTTCGTTAGGATGTTTCCTTATCCGTACCAGATGCCTTCTCCACGCTCGCAAAGGCGTTGTGAGGTGAAAAAAGGATGCGTTTGGTTGAAGGGAGATGAAGTTCTGAAACCCGTCTTTATAACCCTGCTTCCTGTTTGCTTTCCTGCAGGTGAAGTGGAAGGGGAAGGACCTGTTCGATCTAGTATGCAGGACGCTAGGACTCCGAGAAACCTGGTTCTTCGGACTTCAATACACTATCAAGGATACGGTGGCTTGGCTCAAAATGGACAAGAAGGTTGGAACCAAATTTCCCTTGAGACGTCATCTGGGATGACAAGGGAGGATGCACTTTCCTCTTTCTTTGTATGCCCGAGGCTGTGTTATGTGTGGTATTGAAGTGAAGTGCATTTAAATCTCACACCCACGGCATCTGTAAGTCAAACCGGGAAGAGTTGGCAGAGATACCCCACCCCAGCTCCTTCTGAGCTGTGGAAGCCTCAGACCGTGCACGCTGCATCCCCTTGAGGCATTTTGGGAGACAGCCGTACTGGGATGCAGGACTTCGGGGTGACTGTAATGTAAATGAAACCTAAAAGTCTCTATTCTGTGCCCCTGAGCGACAAAACCTTTAGCGGAAAAGTGAAGTTGCATCTTGGCTTCTTTTGTTGTTGAGATGTACAAAGAGCTAGGGAGGAGGAAAACCAGAGGAGTGAAAAGGAGATGGAGGTAAGGGAGGGAACGCTTCCCAAATAGGTGAGCCTCCAGGTTGCTGAGGGGTGGGTTAGAGAAGCGATAGAGAGAGTTCTGTTTGCATCCAAAGGATGTTACGCTAAAACCAGATGGTAATCGAGACTGAGAGGGAGGTCTGGGTGTCTCATACGACATGCCAAGGTTTTAAACTAACGTGAACCTGAACTGGACAGTGCCAGCACAATAGCAGGGTAGCAAGGAACAACACTGAAATACAAGAGGAGGCGTTGCAGGGAAACGACGAGAAAGTCGGATGGTGGCGTAGCAGGATGTAGCATCGCTCCGCGAGGTTCGGAGCAGGCAACGTGCGCACAGCAGATCAGGATCAACCTTTGCTGTCTCATTTTGCATGCTGTTTGTTTCTGCCTTGTTTGTTTTCTTGCATCGTTAGGAGTGTCAGAAATGTTTGTTTGTTTTTCTTTTTTTGACTATGGTTTCTGAACTACTTAGGTTGGTTCGTCTGTTCTAGATGTCTAAAGTGCTTGACAAAAGATGTGCCGATCTGAACAGAAGGGAGCTGTGTCTTGGCTCCGAGAGGCAGAGCGCTGAAGAAGCTGGAAAGAGTAGCTGAACGGCTCTTGTATCCTACAGGTTCTGGATCACGACGTTCCAACAGAGGAGCCCGTCACCTTTCACTTCCTGGCCAAATTTTATCCTGAGAACGCAGAGGAGGAACTGGTCCAGGAAATCACACAGCACCTGTTCTTCCTGCAGGTAGGAGCCGTGTCAGTACACCGCTTTCCAGCCCGAGGGAGAAGGAGCCAGGATGAGCAAAAGTGCCAGAAGGTTCTAGGGTCAGAAAGTTGGTCAGCAGAGTGTGGGTCCTCATCGTTACGTTCACACCTCTCCGAAGGGAGTTGTCTTCAACAACAAAAACTTCTTAAAATAGGTCAAAGATGGTTTGTCTGGATGAAGCAGTCACAGACAGCCCAGACTTGCAGACCTCGTAAGCTGGCTGTCAGGAATGATTAGGTGATTTGTAATATTAGCGTATGGTAGCTAGGGGAAATGAATCTGTCAGATGTGGGCTTGAATGACACACGCAGCCTTGGAGTCCACCTCTCCGCAGGGCGTGGATATCCATTGTGCTGAGGGATGGCGACTGCCTTTGTACATGATAGCATCGTTATGTGGAGCAGGGGAATTTCATCGTCAAGAACAGAATGCAGCCGACCTGTTCCGTGTTCAGGCTGTACAGCAAGGTTCAGCTCTTCGCAAAACAGCCTTCAAGTTACTGGAGCAGAAGAAAATCCCAGAAGCACAGCTCTGTCAGAGACCGATGGCAAAAGCAGAGGAGAAGGGCAAACCTACCCGTCCCACCTGCCCCAGTAACTCGTGCCCTTATGTTAAGCGTTTGGAAGCTGCGGTGAACGCATCTGCAGGCTTTTTTCTTTTTTACTTAAAGTACGCTACAAAACTTTGTGTCCTGAGAAATCGGCTCAGCTGATGTTGCTGTAGCAGTGCTGCGTGGCTGGTAACGAAGAGCTTCTGTCGCAGGAGCTCTCTTTCAGACAAGATCAATTTTCTGAAACTATGTCCTAGAAAGGGTTGTGTCAACTACGGTTACAGGGAGTGGAGTAGTCCTAGTCAGACCCCTAGGTACTGATTGGGATGTTTCAGCTGCTCTGTGGCTGTTAATTTGAAGTTTCTGAAATAAGTAAGTCATAAAAATAAAAAACCCCACTCATTCTTGTGTTTGTTACACCAAAGTAGAGGCAACCTGGATTTGGATGTTCTTGGAAATACCACTGTAGACTCCAGTGTGCCCCGCTCTTTCGAATGGATACCAAAGTGAGCTCACCAGCTTCCCGGTACTCCTCACTCTTCCAAAGTTCATCTTTGCTCTTCAGAGCTAAAGGACTTCTAAGTGCAAAGGACTGCTGTTAATTTCCAAGGGCTGTCTCGTGCACTAGTGTCTCCGCAGGGCTATTTTTAAATGTCCGGTTTGCCATGAGCTTTATCCTTGATGAGGAAGAATGCCGTTGGCATCTTTGAAAAGCAAAATCGGAGAGGAAAAGCAGTTAAAGCTGCATTTATAAATGCAGACTGTGACTTTTCTACTAGGATTTCTGATGACGAGAGGAGCCTGGGCTCCTGTAACGCGTATGGGAAATGGGAGCACACGTAAGCTTGCAAACTCTCCTGTTTTTATCGTAACGCAGGAGAGTATCTTCTGTGATTATGTTGTAACCAACTTGGAGGACTCAGCATGTTATAAATTCAAATTGATGTTACTGCGTCTCTGAAACAATCCATTTAAGTCTCCCGGGAAATAGTATGGGTTTTTTTTCTACCTTTATTCAGGAAAATTAAGTGTGCAAAGTCAAAAAATATCGAACATGACAGGTTTAATTTTTTAATGCACAGAAGCCAGGAAACGTAAAGCCGTGGCTTTTGGGAACTGCGCGTTGGCTCTCCTGGGAGTGTGCGCAGGGCTTTGCCTGCTGCGAAAAGCACTGCCACGGGGCTGACCCGCAGCTCTCCTTGCTGTCGGTGGGATTGGAGGGAATTAGGCTCGAGCGCGGGTGAGCACTGACTCATAATGAGGCCTGAATATCCCAGAGCAAAACCTCTGTGTGCTCAGAGACTCGGCTGCAAGCTCCTTTTTTAATTTAGTGGTGTGTGTAGATGTCCTATCAATCCATAGCTTATGCCTTAAGAGGTTTCATCTCCGTGTTTACACGCAAGACTCTTTTTTTCCACCCCCTTTCCTTTAGCCATGGGGTATAGGTTCTGTCATTTTTCACGTATAAATTTAGCTCTTCTCCCAAACCTGTCTAAAAAAGGTGGCCTGTGAAAGCCTGAGCCCTTCCTTTCCGAGCCACCAGAGACTTCCTGGGCCTGAATTGTAATTAGTGTTAGGAAAATAACTGTTAACTGTGTGGTTGACAGCTCGAGTTAAAACAAACTGCAGCCATCTGCTGTGACAGTCATGCTTTGCACCGCTCCACTAAATGTGTGTTGCGTGTCCTTTACTGCTACGTGCAGGTGAAGAAGCAGATTTTGGATGAGAAGATCTACTGTCCTCCTGAAGCTTCTGTCCTGCTGGCCTCTTACGCCGTCCAAGCCAAGGTAGGCACGGGGGGATTCTCCTGCTGACACTGGCGGCGGGTTCACGTCGCTCTTGGGAAGCGAGGCGCTTTGCGATATACCTGCTTCCCGAGGAAGGGGAAGGCAGGGAGGGTTGTTAAAACTTGGGAAGTGAGGGGACTACACTAGCAGTATTGCCTTCTCGGTGCTGCTGGTTCCTGGCTACCTTAAGACGTTGGACAGATTTTTTGCTTTCTCTTTCCAGGACTTTTTAGCAAGTGCTCGGCTTATGAGCTGCAGCGCCTGCTCAAGTGTGGCTTACTACTGGAGCAGGTGAATTCCCCGAGCCCGTGCTTTTTTGGATCTCCTCCCTGCTCTTGCCGTTGTAGCCAGAGGCAAACCAACCATGGGACTCACAGCTCCGCTGCTTCCCCAGAATACTTGTCACCGTGATAACTGCTTTATTTTGAGTGCTACAGCTTGCCACGTAAATGTTATTGCAGTGTTAAAGAGCTCTTCCTGACTTCTCCCTTTATCTTGGGTTTGATCTTGGGTGTTTGGCCTCACTAGACAGAGGAAGAAGTCAGTGGTCACTAAGTTCCCCTCGTTCCTCGGCTGAATTCTGCTCTGGACCCAGAGTCAGTGTGTTTTGCTGAGGATTTATTTAAGAGCACGCTGTTTTCCAGTCTGGAGCATGCAGCCTTGGACAGCTTGCAGCAGCCCACAGCAAAGGGACTCCTGGGATAGAGGGAGCAGCCCGAGGTTCAGAAGTGGGGACGTTCTTGCAGGAGAGGAAGTAATTTGTCCCTGTGTATGCGCAACATGTACTGCTGCTCGATTAACGAGTCGTCTAGCTCATCTCCAGTTTATGCGTGTAAAGATAACGTCTTTGGAAAAGGAGTGACTGGGGTCCGATCGCAGCCCAGCTCCGTTGTCGCCGTAGCCTCGTGGTCGTAGTCGGTTCTGACTCTCTGGATGCGATTTAGGGAGGCGTTTTGGCTCGCAGGACCGCAGGCAGGTGGCCGTGCCCTGGGTCTGGCCCATCTGCCTGGCTTTGAGGAGCGCGACTGTCGAGCGGTTTTGGAAGAAGCAGGGTAGCTCTCTGGTCTGTGAGACCACCTTAGCTGACAGTGCAGGAGGGGGGCTTTGGCTCTGTTGCCTGAAGAGAGGGCCTGATCCAGGCTGGCTGGAAACAGGGGCCAGTCCTCAGTGTTTCACCATGGCTTTTTCCGGATCGCCGTATAATCTTCCTCAAAACCCTTTAGTCCGTGCCCGGTTTGTCTGAGCGCAGCCCTGGCTGACGTGCAGCAGCGTTCTTTGATGATGAATGTTTGAATTTACTAGAAAAAGACGTTTTCTCCTCATAGTCAGAATATTGATGAAACCGTACTTTGTTCGAGAGACTCATCAGCCAGGGAAAGGCGAGTTGCTTTTAGAAATGTTTCTATTGTGTGAAACATTCATCACTCTTATTAGAATGCATGAGTAAACACTTACTTGGCTTTTTCTCCGTTGACCTGCTGAGCTGAGGATACATAGGGGATGACTTTTCCCGTTGCCAAAATGAATAAACCATTGGGTAAATATTGAGCGCTGTTAACTCTTGGCCGTGACAGCTTCTGCTCGTGTGATCAGGAACAGGCTGTAATTTGGTACAGGACGGTTGTGCCGTCCCCTTTCTCTTCTTGCAGCTCGGCTGCTGACCTTGCGCTCGGTAGCACGCTCGACGTGCTCGACGCTCGGTCGTCTGGAGGTCAGCCGGAGTCAGAGCAGTTCTCCTAACCTTGCACGTCTTGATTCTGCACAGAGATTGTGAGAAGGTGGAAGAGGGATGCCTTTTCTGATCTTTGCTAGTGTGCTTTCATGTCTGCATCAGACACGGCTTTTCCTCGCTGCCCCTCCAGGCAGGGTTTCCCCTTCTGCTTTTTTTTCAGCAAGGGAGAAAGCTGAAAGCACGTCTTCGGTACGGAGCCGGGAAGAAAGATGTTGCAGGTCATCTCCTTCCAGTTAAATAGGATAATGATGTTCTTTCTGGACAAGAAAGCGGCCGCTGAGCACAGTAATTTCACTAATAACGTGCTGATTTGCATGATTAGGGCCGTAATAGCCTGACACAGCGGTGTGTTTGCAGCCATTTGATTGACAGCCAGGTTGGTTTGTGCTGTTGTTGCACACCTACCTGCAATAACAAAGTAAGCGTGTGGGTCATAAAAATAAAAGCTTATTTATTTCCATATTGTTGTGTTCATTTGGGGAATTACTACGTGTTTTCCCCTCTAGCCCTGCATTCGAACCACCCACACTGCTTTCAGATGTTGGAGGCGGTTCAGGTTTTAAATAGCCGGGAGAGACGTGGAATCCACGGAAAGATGCGTCCCGGCAGAAAATGGTGACGTCCAGGAGGTTCTTCCATTTCTTGTCCCTTAAATGCAGATCGCTGCCGTTGCTGCAGCCCTCTCAGCACTTCAGATCTTGTAGCGCGAGCAAAGGGCTCTTTTGTTTGTGGTTTTTGTCCCCCCAAACAAACAATACTTGGTGTTAATAGTTTGAAGCTGAACATGCCTGTGTTTATCCAGGACGGTGTAAGCCAGGTATATGAATGAGGTAGAGGCAACTTCCGTGTGTAACCATGAATATTGATCATATAGTTCAATTAACAGAAGCTGAAATTCCGTGACAGTTTTGAAGTAATGATTTAATTGAAAAGGTCTTTAAAAGTATGTTTGCCGAATCATTTGAGCCAACGTATACTGCAATACTTAAGCCATTTGTTGATTTTGACTTGTGAATAATTAATGTTCTCATCCAGACTCCCTCTCGGTACAAATATTCCTTTGGGACGTGACAATATTTTTCACCACATGAAAATCACATAATCCATACTTAGTCTTGGATCTCCACGGTAGATCACAACAAAAAATAATCGCGTTAATCCTATTTGCTATTATTTTCATCACCTAAAAATGATTTATTTTCTGCCTCTCCAAGGTTATTGGAGTTGTTTCCTTTGCCAGTGCCACGTTTTTATTGCTGTTCCCTTTTGATGTGGGTTTGAGGGATGCGTACCCGCAATGCGCTGCTTTCTGAGGAGCTCCGAGCATCTGTAGACCTTGGAAGACAGACAGTTGCCGCTGCTCAGCACCCTCCTGAATGAGATCAGCGGCGGTTTTGTTATATTAATTGAAGTCTGAGTCAGTGTAGTTTGTTGCATGCTTCCTTCGCATCTGCATGGGCCCCAAATCAATATTTGCGTCTTTAATCCCTGCTTGTCATCTGTGAAACGTTGCTCGCCGGGCTGCGGAGAGGATGTATGTGTAGACTTTTGATGCTGAGCTCTGGTTTTAGCGTACAACGTGATGGCTCTGTCATTAAAAGGAGGCTGATACGGAAAGCTCCCTGACTTATTATATGACCACCATGTGTGTCTTGGTCTGGCTTTAAAAATTGTCACCGTTTTTGTACTTTCTGAGCTGAGGTCCTTCAGAAAAGCGGGGAGGGAAGGGCTGTCTCCCTTGCGAAACGAGTGACTTGAGCAAACGTTGCCGTGTCTCGTGTGATGGGGTAATGTCACTGCAGAAGTCCTGTTTGCCAGGTGAATGAAAATCGCAGCATTTCGTGTACGTGCCTCACAACCATCGTCCTCTTCTCTTGAACTTGCTAGGTTATTTGAGGTGCCGTTTTCTGGTGGCTTCCTGCCCTCTTAAGCTGTACAGGAGGTAAATTCATTTTCACATGCACTGCAGGGACACTCGGCTTTTCAATCTGTTAATAAGCAGTTTTATTTCTCAGTCACTTTATATGCTGCTCAAAGTGGTGTAAATCTGAACAAATACTAGTCATTACTGGATGTACTTAACAAATCTGAATTGGATTCCATGACCCAGTTGAGCAACAGACCCTCCGGCAGAAAAGCTGACACCTGCCCGAAAGGAGTCTGTCAAACTCCTGTAATTTTTTTTGGTTTATATTTGTTCGTTAGGGTGGTGGGCAGCAACAGAGAAACCGCCATCCGCCTCACCGGAATTACTGGTATCGATCGGTCTTTGGGGACGGGTCTTTGTCCATATCTTGACTCCCTGTCCCGCTATCGTTGGGAGGGTAAAGACCTCTCAGCTATAGAGCGAGTCTTTCCTTGCATCGGAGGCAGTGTTTTCTGGGCGTGGTAATTAGAGTGGAACGGAATAGTTCCGTTGGAAGGGACCTGCAATGATCAGCTAGCCCGACCGGTGGACTGATGGTGGACCTCAGCTGATGGTGGACCTCAGCTGATGGTGGGAAGTTTTGTTCTGCTTCCACCTCTGCTGCGTGAGTAGGAGGAGGACGACGTTAGTTTCTGTTAGCAATCAAATGACAAAGAAAATACGGTTATTAAATTTGCCGCGCGGCATATGTTCTCTGCTCTAACAGGTTGTGACGTGAATGGTGTACGCAGTCTGCGTTTGCTCTCTCCCCCAGGGGGTGGATGTGTGAGGGTGAGGAGTTTACTTGCCCGTGTTGTTAACGTGGGGTGGGCACGATGTCTGTGCTTCTTTCCAGTATGGTGATTACGATCCCAACGTCCACAAGCGAGGCTTCTTGGCGCAAGAGGAGTTGCTTCCAAAGCGGGTAAGGAGCTCGGCCGAGCGGAGGAGTAGGTTTCCAGGCCTGGTGGTGTTTTGTGTAACAGAGCCCCTTGCAGAGGTCTCTGTGGGACCACCTGTGGGGTGCCCCCTGCTTCACTTTCCCTGGGCTTCCTTACCAAGGCAAACAATCTAGAAAGATGTATTGAGGGAGGAGAATTCAATCTCTTTCTGACATATTTTACTAAAAACCGAAGCAAATGTTTCCCTTCTTTTCACGGTTTCATCCTGCCTGCATCTCCCCGCGACGGCCTGGGGACAGTTTGCCTGTGCTGTGTGCTTGGGAGGGTTGAGCGAGCGCCGGGCGATCGCAGGCTGCGGGGCTGAGCGTGCCCTGCTGAGAGTCGCCTGTCTTGAGGTCGGACGTGGTGCTGGGGAGGGGTTGCTTGGGGCTCGGGTTTGTTTCTGGCTTGCTTGCTGGCTAAGGAGACTGCGACAAGAGCGGCGGTGTGACCTGGTCTCTGCCTCCCCATGTATCTCAGGTAATAAACCTGTACCAGATGACTCCAGAGATGTGGGAGGAAAGGATAACGGCCTGGTATGCAGAGCACCGAGGCAGAGCAAGGTGAGCGTCTGCTGCAGTGGTGGGTCAGGGTCAGTCCCCTCGCCTGAAGAGTCACCAGGGTTTGGGGAGCTTGGGCAGGTGATGGATGAGCTCTGCTGGCAGCAGGGTTAATCCCGGCACAGCTCTGGAGCAGACTCACGAAGGGCAAAGGGCTTTCTCTGATTGCTCTGCGTGTGCCCTGCTGTCCCCTGGTCGCTGATGGGGTCCTCGAGAGAATCTAGGACTGGTGCTCAGTAAGGGACCACCTGCAGAGCGGCAGGGAGGCGGGCAGCCCTGCCTAGGGGGTCAGGGGGCTTTTTGGGCCAGGAAAAGAAATGGGGATTCAGACTGATGAGGTGTATTGCTGCCTCAGGTGGTAAAATGCTCCTTGTGGGGGATAAGCCTAAAGTCAGATGGATCTGAAACAGGGGCCTCCCAGCCAGGGATTTCCTATTTATGCTTAAGGGATTGGGAGAGGGACAAAGCAAGGCTTGAAGTGCTGCATCTGGCTAGGCAGGCATCAGCAGCCATTAAGATGCCGACAAGCTGCAGAGTGGGATTTGCTGTTGGACTTCATTGATCCTGCCAGCAAAGACAGGCTTGACCTGTGCGATAGAGACGGTCCAGGCTTTAAAGCCTTGTGAGTGCTTAGGATCAGAAAAAGCTGCCATCCCCCTCTGTCTGATCCTACCAAACGTCGTAACGCTGGCCTTTTTTTGTCTGACAGAGATGAAGCTGAGATGGAGTATTTGAAGATAGCTCAGGACTTGGAGATGTACGGAGTGAACTATTTTGCGATTCGGGTGAGTGTAGGTTGCGGGTCATGTTTTCTTGCTGGCGTAGCTCTTGTGTCAGTCTTCATCTTTTGTGTTGCTGTGAGATTGAACGAGTGGAGCCCTGGAGAGCCAGCAGACCTGGGAGACGGCTGCGGTGCGTTGGTGAGAGTCCCTGCTGCAGCGTGCTGCGCTGATAGCTGCTGGGGAGGCAGAAGCTCTTTTAATATGCAGTGCTGGTGGGTCACTGCTCAGGGCTGGTTGATGAAGCTAACAGTGGCTCATGTCAGACCCTCCGAGTGGAATAAAAGGGTTTTCTGCTCTTTTCTTTCCTCCTGTAGAATAAAAAGGGCACCGAACTGCTTCTTGGAGTTGACGCCTTGGGTCTTCACATTTACGACCCAGACAACAGGTTGACCCCTAAAATCTCTTTTCCGTGGAACGAGATCCGGAATATCTCATACAGCGATAAAGAGGTATGGATGCATCTCCCCTCTTCCCTGAGAGCAGTAAGAACACAATTGCGATTTAAAATGATTTCTCTTCGCTTCTCTGTCTGCTGTGCTTGCTATCACCAGCTTAGCTAAGGGCAGCTCAGCTTCTCCAGCTGAAACCTTAATTCCAAGCCTTTCTGAAACCTTCCAGGAGTGGGCATGCAAGAGGTCAGCTGGGATCTGTTCTCCTGTTTGGTTTTAGAGTACGTTCAAACCCACCATGGGATTTTTTTCAAAAACCAAAATCGCTGTTGATGTGCTTAGCCCAAATATCAAAGTTCAGAAGTTGAGAGCTCTGCTTTACTGTATGTATTACAGTATATATTACTGTGTGTATATATACTGTATTATGAAATATAGCGAGATGTACGCCTGGCGAGAAGAGCTCTTGCCATATCATTAGATCATCTTGAGTTTTCAGGCTGCCTGGCTTAGCGTAACAGCTGGAATCTTTTTAGGAAGTTGAGTAATTTAAGCCTGCTATTGGATAGATATTTATTAAATCCAGAGCATAAATATGAATCTTCTGAATCATTGGCCACCAAACCTCGTTGAGAGTAGCAGTGAAATTGGCTGCGGAGGGGAAACTGATCTGCTCAATTTTCAGTCTGAGAGAGCTGCTCAAAGAAAACCAGCTGCCTTTATGGTAAAGAAGAAAATTAACTTCTTAATTAAAAATTGTTTTCCAATCTAAACATCAGGGTAAAAGCTTAAGGTTTCTCATCAGCTGCATTTATCGCACGTCTCGTGAAGTTTTATAAGCAGTAAGGCCGTGCTGGAAGTCTCTTCACTTGTTTTACCCCTTAAAAATAAAGAGCTTCACAACTCTGCAAAACAGCCCAGCGCTCAGAGGCTTTCGAAGGCTTTCCTGCCTGCGACAGATGAGTGCAGTGGAAGCTGTCCGATCAGGCCTTGCCTCAGAAATCCGGGGACCGAAGCCTCCGCAACCAGGCCTTGACGCGAGACTGTAATAGAGCCTTCTCTTGGGGGAAAGGACTGCCGCCTTCCATCAGGTCAATCATCTGTGTAATAAGATGACCACAAGTAGACCTGACGTGATAGTAAACAGTCTTAATAGCTGGGTATGACAGCTACGTCGACGCAACAGAGGGGTTTAATCCGTCGTAACAAAGATTGACTGTTTACGTGGAACTGAAATTCCTCTCCTGGCATATTTCTGCTGTTGCTTTCAATGACTGGTGAGGGTTCTGCCAGAGCCCGAGTCCAGGGACATTCACGCACGTCTGCCTGTGTGAAAGTCTTAAAAGATTGGCTCTTAAACTGACAAAACAAAACACTGCCAGGGCGAGTTCTGCTGAGCCCTTTTCAGGCAGTACAATGTATTGACAAATAGACCTACTTTAATGGACACAGGCTGCCTGCTCGAGCGCTGGCTCTTCAGCTGGTTATTTTTGTAGCGTGTGGGGGAGTGATGGAATATATGCATGCCTTCTAAAAAGCGCGGTGTGGCAGAGCACTCCATCTCTTCAAGTATCCTTTTGTTAGTTCAGAGTCTTCTGTCCGTCCAGGGGCTGTATTACCGAAACCCTCGAGTCTGGCGATGCCACCTATATCCTCTTGAGAGACCCGCTGTGGGAAAGCTCTTTGGAGAGGCCGTGGTTAGAGCTGTTCGGTTGGTACATGGAGCGTAAATACAAGTTAGAGCAAGGGAATAGTATTTTGAATTGCGGGAGCAGTCTTGTGACACGGCTGACTTCTGGAGAGCAAAATGCATGGAGAATCCTTTTGGGGAGCCCTTGCGAGTGGAGGTGGCAACGGGAAGGGCGGCAGCTCCTGTTGCTGTGTTCCTAACGCAACCCTCCTGCCCATCCATCGGGCGGCCGAGCTGGTTCTTCCTCCCTTCAGAAGTGTCACGAGTTTCTGCTGTCGGTTCTCAGTTCTCTGCAGCTGCCAGGAGAGCAGCATCTTGCCTCAGGAGGTGCTGAGCTGTCTCTGCCCTCCGCAAGGTGCTCTGCAGAGGACACCGGCTGTCGGGCATTGCAGTCTGCAGGTGGACAGCACTCTCATTGCTTCTGTGGCACTCGCGTTTTTCTGACTGGAGGAACAGTTGTCTCCTTGGTTGCTTTTGATACTAGTTCTCTTGCTTGGCTAAAAGCCATGGGGACAGCTCTCAGCCTTGTTTGTCTGACACTGCTGACCTCCTCTGAGCCAAAGCTTTCAGTAAGACTTTTATAGCTGTGGTTTTATTAAATGCATCGCTCTCTGATAACTCTCTGCCTCTATTTTTTCCTTTGCAGTTTACGATTAAGCCATTGGACAAAAAGATTGATGTTTTTAAATTCAATTCATCAAAGCTGCGTGTGAATAAGCTGGTAAGTCTACAGAGTAATTTTCATTGCCTGCAGCAGTTGTTTCTGCAGGCAGTACGAGACAATGTTCTTTTCCTTCGAGCAGTCGGAGGGAGCGTGCTGGCCTGGCTGGACTGTAGATGTGATTTTGTAGAGCAGTTACTACTCGGTCGTAGCCTCTAGAAGAGAAGGGGGAAGCTCAAGTCAAGCTCCTTCACAGAACTTCTCCCCCCTCTCCTGTTTTTGTGCTCCCTTTCTGAGCTCTTGGGTTACAGCTGACCTGCATGGCAGAAGCACTTAGTAAGTAAAACTTTCTCGTCACCCCATCTTTTCTCCAGAACCCCTTTCTTCTCCTGCGGATCTTTTCCGTTCTGTCCCGCGATGTAGAACTCCCTGTTTTGGGATGCACCGTTATCGGAGTCTCAGTCCCGGCTTTTCCTAGGCTGGTCCCCTCTGAGGACGCTCTCCTCGTACGAGGATGGAGCGGGCTACGTTGAGCTGTCCTGTTCAGCATCCGTGTTAGAGACCAGCTTTAGCTAGTGTTCTGGATTTGGTATCTGGAGGAGCTTTGATCCAGATTCTGTAGTAGCTGTGCACCGTTGTTAAGGCGCACGAGGGACCTTTGCGGTCCTGGTTATAGGCTGTCCTGTACTTCACGTGCCGTAGGGAAGTGGGGCCTCCTGACAAAGGCCTCATTCACTGCACTCATCGGGTTCATAGTGCTGAAGCTCCTCTGACTCCAGAGAAGTCATTTGTGACTTGTGAAATGGAAGACGGGCATGTGGATCAGTCCTTTAGAAAAGAAACCGAGTTTAGAAACCTGCTTTATTGCTGAAAAGAGCTTTCACTCTTCTGTGTACCCACCCCTTTGCTAACCCTCCTCTAGTATTGCCGCCTTCCTTGTCTTCCTTGAGTACCAGAGGAAACCAAATCGGTGCTCAAAAACCCTTCAGCAAAGGTGTCTGAAGATGTCCAAGGAAGTTTTTGATAAGCCTTCCTGTTTGTCTGAGATGGAAAGTGGTTCTCTTTTTTTTCTTTTTTTTTTTTTTTCCCATCTCAATGCTTTAAACATGCAGTTGGGAGAAGGTGCAAGTTCATCTTGAACCTAAAGAAAGGGGGCAGGGAGAACCAGGGAACCAGTCAGAGCTGTAGAAGTCTTTGTTTCATTATTTAGCCTAATGCCTTTTTAGAGCTGGTATAAAACTTGCCAGAACCGTGCTGTGCTGGATGCACAGAAAATTGGTCTCTGCAGAGCTGGTAGCCCAGGAGCCGGCGTTTGGGAGGGGACTTGGCTGTGCCTTGGCTCCCTGCCCCTCAGGGGTACGAGGGGGTTTGAGATCAGTGGGAGGAAGTGCTTGCAAGCACCAGAGCAGTTCTGGTGTTTTTGTGTGTCAAGAATACAAACCACCTCATCGTCATCATGCGTACAGCTGTTTCTCTCCGCTCTTCACCCTTGGCTGGAATAGATTCTTCAGCTGTGTATCGGAAACCACGACCTCTTCATGAGGAGGAGAAAGGCAGACTCGTTGGAGGTCCAGCAGATGAAAGCGCAGGCCAGGGAGGAGAAGGCCAGGAAGCAGGTGAGAGACGTCTCGTATAACTAGACCGTGAGCCAAAATCAGAAATGCAAATGAACTTGGGAAGGAGCAGTCTCCAGGATGACATCAAGCACATGGAGCAGCTTTGAGGGACGGTCCAGCTGAACGTCTCTTTTTTAGTAGCCTGCTCCCACCTCACCAGTCATTCTCAACTTGGCTCTGCAGGTTGACGGCAGCCTGGCAGCCCGAGTCCAGCCCCCGCACTCGGGAGCAAAACTGGGAGGACGGGAGGGAAGAGCTAATCTGGGTGTCCTACAAGTGCGTGTGCGTCTTCCCTGCCTCGGTTCATGCCTGGGTGCCGTAGCTGGAAAGATGTAGTGTGTTGGGGTAGCTGCTTGTAATTAAAGCAGGGGCTGTGAGGGGGAGCTGTGCTTTGCCGTAGTTCTTCGCCTCATTTTCTAATTACATGGTGATGGAATGCACACCGACATTTCGGGGCGTGCAGCCTGCATGCTAATTCGGTGCTGGCCTCCTTTATCTGCCGCAGGCCAGCCCGGGCGGCAAAAATGGCTCTTTGGAGGCAGCAGCGTGTAGCCGATGAGCATATATCAGCATATTGGATTGTATGAATCATTGTTTTCTGCTCGTAGACCTTTTCTACTCGCTGAAACTTGCACAGCTAATCTGAGCACTGGTGCTTAGAATATAAATGTCCCTTTCGCAATAAAACCGCTAGATAGCAGCAGAAGAAACCAAAGCAGTCACTTGCACCCAGGAGAGCCTTGTGCTCGAGGGACTGCTAAGTTAATGGATTCGAGCGTGTCCACAGAGGTTCCTGCATGGTGCTGAAGTTGGGGTTGAGGTGCTCAGCTGGCCTGCAGATGTGATGTGGCTTGTCTTGCAGGCACCTCCTGAAGCAGTTCTCCTTCCCGTAGCTTGCGGGGTGGCAGGAGAGGACAGGACGTGAGTCGCTACGAGGGTAACCAGGCCAGCTCCTCTGGGGAAGAGGGGCTTTTTGCTTCCCGCGGGGATTCCTCTGGTCAGTGAGGAGTTGGCATTAGTGGAGCAAAAGGTCCTACTTGGAAGGAGCAGCGTGGTGTCCAAGCGCTGGTGGCTTCAGGGACAGGTTTCGCCATCTTGTGAGGTTTTGGTGCATTTGAAGAACACCAGCAAGAGCTGAGATCTCGTGCTTAGGCGGGCTGCTGGGAGAGGTGAGGGAGGTGGCCCACGGGCACTGAGAGTGGGCGGAAGCCTATCGCTTCGCATGAGCTCTCAAATCCGGAGCACGTGTGCTCTATGGGAAAGGTCAGGCTTCTGCTCGGGTTGGCTGCCCTCTCCTGAGCTAGCCACCGTGCTGTCTCGCCTGCTCCCTCCTCCCTCCATAGGATTCACCAGTTAACTGGTTCCAGATAGTCCTTTTATATCGGGAATTCTTGTAAATGGAAGTCCTGAGCGGGATACAGATCGTAATGATAATTAATGGGGGGAACCTTTAATAGAAGGAAGCAGAGCTGTTAGAGCAGTGGGCGTCCCGCTTTCAGAACACAGTTGGTGTCCAAGGAGTGGAGAAATGTGTCGTCACACTTATTTCCCTTATTAAACCCAGCAGGTGGCCTGTGCAGTGCTGTAAGTCCTTGCTGTAGCGTGGATATTTATAATGCATCCATCTCTGTCGTACTGGAGTGCTTAAACTTGGTGTGTTAATTAGCCCGATGGCTCCCTTTGGGCGCTTGGCTAGCGGAGAGGCAGTTGTTGGGCACGCTCTGTCTGCACAGCGCTCTCGGCATCTTCTGGGAAGAGGTGGCAGGATTCTGGTGGGCTGTCTCAGCGTAGCTTGGATCTTCCCCTCCCGGAGAAGCATTGCTATTTCCTGCAGACGGAGCTGGAGGGAGAGAGTTCGTCGTACCTAGGAATTGATAGGGGTGGTCGCGCTCTTTGTGACCTGCCCTATAAACGAGTGGAAGTGAAGTTTCCAGCATGCTGGGTTAGATGTCTGATCAAAAGTAGCAGCTATCCACATCCTTCAAACTCCTGCCTTGCGGTGTGTCTATGTTTGATATTTTGAAGATGCCCTCAGACTGCCCTTAAGCCCAGTCTTGCAGTCAGTTTAAGAAACTCTAGGTGTAGCTGGAGCTCTTGGGACCCTACCTGTCTGAGTCCGCCCTGTGAGTCGGCGTAGGAGGGTACTGTCTGGGGACGTAATCGCCTGCAGGCAGCCTGTGGGGCAGCGCTGTGGGTAGCCGCCTGATCAGAGGATAGGGGATTGTCTTGGGAATGGCACTCTTCAAGGGAGCAGGGTGCATCAGATCACCCCCATTTAGTGAAGTTCCCCATGTTGATAAGCAGAGAGGGGGCAGCAGTGCAGTCCTGTGCTCTAGCCCCCACGTAGCGGCCCTTTCTCATACTACGGAAAGCCTTTCTAATGTGTGTTATTTCTCCTCGCTTTCCCCAATACCTTTTTCCTAGATGGAACGGCAGCGCCTGGCCCGAGAGAAGCAAATGAGAGAAGAGGCTGAGAGGACAAGGGATGAGCTGGAGAGAAGACTGATGCAGTTAAAGGAAGAGGCAACAATGGCCAACGAGGCTCTGGTGAGTCTCTGGGAGGTTGTTTCCCGAGGCACTGCAGCTGTTCCTCACTCTTTCCACTGCTGAAGCATTTTAGGAAGCACACTGTGACTGTCCTACGGCTATTCTCAAACTGCTGCTGGTGGACGATGATCAGAAGGCTGGATGGAGTTGATTTCATCCTGCTAGCCTGCTGTGGCAGGAGCACAAAGGAGGATGATTTGGGACAGAGCCTGGGCACATCCAGGTCTTGGCTGCAGAAGGCTGCAGGCTGTCATGGAAGGGAGGGACTTTATGGGCCGTGTGGAGTGAGCAGCCCAGGGCCCTGCTGCGGGGTTTGTGAGCACATTCGCGGAGACATTCAGTGCGCTTGATGACTTAATGTGCCTTAATTCTCAGATGAGGTCTGAAGAGACAGCAGACTTGCTGGCTGAGAAGGCTCAGATCACGGAGGAGGAGGCCAAGCTCCTGGCTCAGAAAGCAGCTGAGGCTGAACAGGAGATGCAGCGAATCAAAGCCACGGCCATCCGGACGGAGGAGGAGAAGCGACTGATGGAACAGAAGGTGCTAGAGGCAGAGATGTTGGCACTGAAAATGGCGGAGGAGTCGGAGAGGAGGTCAGAGGGTACAACCTTGCAGCTGCCTCTGCTTTGCTTTCCAACCCCCTTCTGACTTAGCTGAAAGAGTGGCTCATGCCTTGAGTTAGTCCATCCAACGGTTTGCAGTGAGCCCTTGGCCTCCCGTGCACGTACAACAGCAAATGGCCCCGAGGCTCAGCTGGTTTCTCTCTTCATCTCGCTGTTTGCTACAGCTGGGCTGTCCCCGAGTGGGAAACGGTGCCGGTAGAGCAGTGGTGGCCCTGATCTTTCCCTGGATTGGAGCTGGAGACCCTTCTCTGAAGCCTTCTTTGGGAGAGATGCTGTGGTGAGAGCAGCAGGGAAAGGGGCTGTCAGCTAGCGGGGGAGAAGGCACTGCGGTCCTTGTCAGGGCGCGGAAGGCAGAGTGCTAGCAGCAGCGGAAGCCAGCTCTACTTTTGGGTGATTTCTGCAAACACCCGCTGCGTTCCCCGAAGTATTTGACAACGTTAATAACGCTTGGGTTGTTTTTTTCTTCTGGATGGTAGATCTACATTCCCTATTTTCCTTTTATTCCTCTATTTACCTCTCAGTTGTTTAGTTCTCCTTACCAGTCGTGAGGTCTCTGTTTCAGGTTAGCCTTGAGGTCTCCCTAGCTCCTGGAGTCCTTGCTTCTTGTTAAAACTGGTGTTTCCATCCTCTTGATACCAGAGCCCCGGTCCCGTGGTGCGTTTGGTAGCGAGCAAGTAAAAGATCATTCTTGTTTCCTTCCAATTGATTACTCCTTTCCATGTGAGAGCTTGCTTGGTGTCAGCCCTTCTGCTTGGACGAACGCTGCCCTTGTCCATCTCTTCTTGCCTTGGTCTCCACTCAAATTTCAGTCCGGCAGAGAAAGCTTCCTTCCCTCCTTTGGCTTTCTCCTTGGGGGGGGGTGGGGTGGGGGTGGTCCTTGAGGCTCAAGGGTAAATACTAGTTTTAGAATTGCTGGGCCCTGCAAGTAGGCAAAGCTGTGTGACCTTGGGTGCTTTTTTTCCTTTTTGAATGTAGTAAATAATCGTTAGTAGAGGCTTTCTTGTCAGAAAACTGCCTCTCCTGCTGTAAGTCTGAGCTTAACTTCTGAAGTCGTTCTCCCCATTCTGGCATCTCGGTACGCTTCTCCAGCCCTTAGCCTTGCTCACTGATGATCACACAGAGCCCGTGTCAGAGCCGCCCTTCTATGGCTTGGATTTTTGTGCTAATTAAAACATCCCACGTGTCAGAGGTTCTGGTGTTTCCCTTGCTCAAATGATGTCTTAGTTTAGGTCTTGTGGCGGGACAAATATCAACCCATTCTGCACCTACACTGTAATCCTGCTTCTCCATCTAATCATTCCTCTCAACTTCAATCTGATATTTGCCATTTGCTATTTTTCTTTGTAGGGCGAAGGAGGCTGATCAGCTAAAGCAAGACCTTCAGGAGGCTCGCGAGTCTGAGCGGAGAGCAAAGCAGAAGCTTTTGGAGATCACCAGCAAGTCATCCTACACGGTAAGAGCGTTCTGTATTGTAATCCCCAGTTCCCAGCCAGTGAACGTGCCCTCCTCTGTAGCCTGGAGGAGTCTTGTATCTCCATCCCGTCGGTGGAGGAGTATCAGCTGTCTCATTGCATTGCTTAGCAGCTGCTCAGAAACCCTTAGCAGTGCTTGCCCTTTTCATCCAGGCACCCCACCCAGCAGGAGATCGCTTTGCTCTTTTTTTTTTAGGACGAGGGGAAACGGCCTCAAGTTGTGCCAGGGGAGGTTTAGATTGGACGTGAGGAAAAATGTCTTTACTGAAAGAGTGGTTAAACATTGGAACAGGCTGCCCAGGGAAGTGGTTGAGTCCCCATCCCTGGAGGTATTTAAAAGCCGTGTAGATGAGGCGCTTAGGGACATGGTTTAGTGGGCATGGGGGTGTTGGGTCGACGGTTGGACTCGATGATCTTAGAGGTCTTTTCCAACCTTCATGATTCTATGATTCTCATGCTACAAGAGCAAGGGAGCTGCTGGTGAAATTAAAGGCAGCACACTTTAAACCAATTTAACAGCCATGTCAGAGCCATGCTTTGCTGGCACGTGTGGAGTGTACCAGCTCGGCAATAGCCTTTAAAATAGGGTTAAATACTTACGAAACGGAGGATGTCCTTATTCTTGTTAGGTGGGATAAACACTGTTCGGAACGTGTAAATTCATTCTTTGGGCACAAACTGGACACTGTGCCTCTGTGTGCTGGAAAAAAACTTCCTTGAAGGGGAGATTATTCCATAATTGCCCATTAAGAGGATTTCACACCTTCCTCTGAAGCATCTGGTACCGGTTGCTGCCGGGGACTGAAACGCCAGACTAAATGACCATCGCTCTGATCTGTCTGGCGGTTCCTTTCCTCAACTTCTCTAATTGTGCTGCAGGGCCTGCAAAACCCATCAAGTGCTCCCCTCCCCGCAGCTCACACCTGCCACGGCTGCTGGTTCGGCTGCCTCGCTGTCCTGAGGGGTGAAGGGGGAAGAGCTCGACAGCTTCAGGAATAGACTCAACAGATGTACGTGGGAGTTATGGACCCGTCTAGTACTGAAGTTTTAATTTGTACCTGCAGGCTCCTTCCCCCCTCCTCTGGAAACTTTCGAGGAGCAGATTGAAGAGGGCTTGAGATGAAGTAGCTTTTCATCCGGATTCTCTGAAATCCCCTGCAAAAATGTTCAGAAGCTTTTAAAAACGGCAGTGATGGAAAATAGCCAGGTGCTCTTAGCCATGGGACACTCACTCAGGTGCTGGCTACCTCGGTGCTTTATAAAGCTTAGCTTTGGAGCGCTCCTTATTTCACAAGTCTCTAGGTTTCTGGGATCCACCAGTTCTTTAATTCTGGGTTTAACTTGTGCACAGGGTGGAGTGTCCTCACTGAAACTCTCCTGCGTGGCTCCATCAGTGTTGATGTTTGGGCAGCTCTTGCACGTCCATGCTCCCTCGTGTTGCTGTGTCCATCCTCAGTCGAACCAGCAGAACCACAGCTAGCCAGCCCTTCTGCGTAAATCCCCGTGCCTGTGCTGGCGGGCAGCGGCGTGGCTGTGTTCCTGCCTGCGGAGTTAAAGCCTCATTAGCGGGAATGCTGCAGGACTGCATGGAGCTCAGCTCCACCCCTCCAGCTGCATCTGCCTGGAGGCAATCCACGCAGACCTGCCTTGTCCAGACACACGGCACTGCGTCCTCTCCCTTCCCTAAAGAGCCGTGGCCTTCCTGACACGGCTGCCGGTGCCAGGGGAGAAGGGGACATGTTTTTTTCCTCCCCAGTTAGGTGGCAGGGTCCCCTCGTGCAGCTGCCGCTCCTCCTGCCCCTCTGGTAGCCCTGGGAGGAGCGCCGTGTCTCACAGACTCGACGGCTGTTGTTTTCCAAGGTCAGGAGGATGCAAGCGTGACCGTTGTGCCCATATCCAGGTGACAACACCTTGCTGGCCCTTCCATCCCCTGTTACGCCGGTCTCGCTCCTCCCTTCCCCTGTGGCCTCTCTCATCGCTCTGCTGCGTGCGTGTTTGGGGCAGACAAAGTGAGGTGTGCCGGGATCCTGTTCCTGCGCGCACCGCTTCGAAGAGCTGGATTCGGGCGAGCCTGCCTGTCCTGCCAGCGCGCAGAGGCACCCGGCAGGCAAGCGCAGCCCGAGGGAGGGAATGAGCCCCGGGTGGCCGGAGGGATGAAGCGGTTTTGAAAGCTGCTGTTGGGAGGCTCGTGTCCCTCAGGTGAATGGCAGCTCTGCCAAATGGTGCAGGATTCCAGCTCCTCTCTTCCTTAATGAGGGTGTAACGCTGAGCTTGTTCTTTTCTGTGGTCTCTGTACTTGTGCTGTGTCGTCCCCTGTCACCGAGAACTAGACAGGACTTCCCTCTGGGGGAACAAAAGCAGGAGAGGAAAGGGGGAGTGGATGGATGTGTTGCAGAAAAGGCAAGAAACAGTTATTTTTTTCTCTCGTAACTTTTCAGTCTCCCATCCTGGTTCTTTAAAGCTTGTTTTGGTGTCTTTTTAGTCCTTGAAGCCCAAGCTGCTTTTGTGATGGGACTGGTAGGTGATGCATGAGAAAGACGACGACGTGAATCCGAGTCTCAGGCCGTCAGGGCTGGGAGAACAATTCATTCTTTACTGACGTGGCAATGGCTCTTTGCCTCCTTCATTGCCCTTCAGGTACCACTCATGGCAGGACTAAAGGCAGTCCTCTCTTCTCTGATCCTCTGGAAGTAGTAAGCGGCTGTCTTGAGCTTGCCCAAATTCTTGAGCAGCTAAGTAAAGGCAGTGGCAGCAACAGGAGGAGCTCTCCCTGCGGGGGAAGCCTCGTGACATGACTTGTTCTGTGCTTCCTCCGTATCGTCTGTCTCGCTTGCTCCATGCTCCAGAGGGATGAGCACTGTCAGCGTGGTGCTTGCCTCTATTAACTGCAGGGAATTGCTTTAGTGCAGTAACAGGGTTATGCAGCTTGTTCCAGGTGAGGAAACACATAAGGAAAAGGTCTGTGTCCCCTTTCATCATCCCGTGTCCCAGTGACACCCCGTGTCCCCTGGATTAAAAATCTCTGTACCTTGTGCAAGACTTGCCCGGGATTATTGCAAATGGCAGGGAAATGCTTTGCTCCAGATACTAAGCCCGTGCCTTTGAAAGCCCTCAGCATGCTCTTTGCTCTTTCCTTACTCTTCCTCACTGCTGCTGCTCTCTGACTTCTCCACCAATTTTTCGTTGCTTCATGAAAGAGCGGTCCTGAGGAAAGGCGAGGAAGTGGCTGTAGTAACCCTGACAAATTGGCATCTGGACTTAATGATTGCAGCAACTGAAATTCCTGCTCAACCGTTACTGCTGCTGTTTGGGTTTTTTTTTTTTTTTAAATAAAACCCAACAAGCTTGTGCTTAAAAAAAAATGCGAAAGGTTGTTTGAAGGCCAGCAGGCTGGTTCTGATGATCCTGGCTCCCCGGCACAGCCGAGATCATAGAACCTCACGTGGGAAGGGCTTTGCAAACACCTGTGCGCCTTACAGGGAAGGGACTTGAATGTCAATGTGAGGCAAGTATTTAAATCAGTTAAGTGCTTTGGCAGACCTGTCCCCTTTCCTTCAAGACTGGAATTTAGGTACTCAGCTGTCCCTTTCAGCGCCTGCTCCAGAATTAATGCGGCTGTGTTCTGCGCTAGCAGCGATCGCAAAGGGGAGTAAGAAATCGTGTTTCCTTGTCCGTGTGTGTCTAACTTACCTGTAACGCTCCAGCCAGACCAACCAGTGCAGTTTCGGGTGCCGCCTTGTTTATGCTTGTACTAGGTGTTTGCGCTCCAGCTTCGCCTCTGCAGGGTAAATGAAATGTCGTCCCTCTCGGGTTTGTCCAGCTGAAGAGCGAGCAGGGGACGTGCCCTGGCTGTTTGTGAATTCCAGGCTGGCGGTGAGGGAAGAGGCAGGTTATTGTGCAGAGTAAATCTGTCACCGCCCTGGCACTAGCGGTTCTTGTTGAAGCAGAGCTAGCTGCAAACAATCCCTGGAGTATCCCGAATAGGAGAAATGAGGGAAAGAAATAACCAGCCGAAGCTCAAGGTCTCGTCTGTTGGGACGGGTACCCTAGAACCATCCCTCCAGCTTTTGGTGTGTGCTGCCAGAGCAGCCTGTCTCTGCAGCACCGCCTCCTGCCGTCCCCCAGTCCAGGCTGGTTTGGGCACGTTGTTTTCACTACAAGAATCCCTTAAAGCAAGAAGGAGCATCTAGCAGAGAGGTGGGTGACCTTCTGGATGCCGGGCTGGATTTCTCGTATCCAAAGTGAGGGCTGAGCACGCTGGCAGCAGTTCTGACTCAGATCCACACGCACAGTCCGCCATCTGAAGCCGCTGTGCCATCCTTGACGTGTGCCACTGCTTGCGACCTCATCTAACGTATCGCAAGAGCAGAGTGATGATTTGAGTCAGGATGCTTTTCCTCTGCTGGTAGTGAGCCCATTTATTAGCGGTGTGACAGAATTTTTGACTGAGAGAAGGGTCGTTTTTTTAGGGAGAGATAAAAATCCAAGGGCCTGGCAGCATGTGTCAGAGTGGGATATCACAGCATTTTGCAGGAGGAGGAAAGTCCCAAATCCTCGCTCAGGTGCGATATGAGTGATTCCCTGTGTTCTCTCTGCGTTTCCAACTGAATCTAGCAGTGGTTCCTAAACACTTGGAACTGTAAATTACTGAGGAGAGAAAAACGTATCGGTGCGTCTCCGTGGGCCTTACTGAAACTGCATCCCAAGTTAACCCTTGGGGTTACGTTGTTCTTCGCTCACACTGTGGGGTGCAGGACTCTGCTGTCATACAGGGTCTCACGTTGCCCCTGTCCACAGCTTGCACTTTTTAAATTTGATTTAATGTTAAATAGCCATCAGATGTCTCCCAAGAGGCAGCTTCTGACCGGCGTGGTTTTAAGTGGCACAGCAGTGCTAAAACCTGGATTTTACGAAGTTTTGTCAATAGATTCTGAAGGCAGGTGGTGTTTTCTCTCCTCTTCACTACCACAAAGAGCAGGGTCCCAGAGGAGCAAGAGCTCTGAATTGAAGAGCAAATTGGGAATGGAGCAAGGGGATCTTCAGGCTGATCTGGTGCTTGGGACGCTGGCCTTGTTTGCTGCTCTGCTTCTGCAGCGCCTTGGAGTGCTTGCCATCTTCCGTGTTAAAAGATCACCAGGTGACGAAGAGCCTCGTAGTCTGCTCTCCAGAAAGTTTGAGGCTGGTTCAGACAAATGGGGCTGTGGGCTGTGTGGCATCAGGAGTACGTGTGCCCCCCTCCCTTTCCCCGTGCAAATGGAAGGTGCAACCTTCCAGTTCAGCACCACTGCGAGGCAGAATACACCCAACTCCAAGAAGAGTGTGTGGTTACCTGTGAGAGTAGCAGATCAGGACCTTATTGCAGCATTAGTAAGCAGCACCTTGTACTGCGTGCTTAGGCGTCGCTCCGATTTTACCTCCGTGTTGCAGAACATTTGCTGTAGGAACACTTTTGTGGCCAAAAGTGACTAATTTGTACTCTCTCTCTTTAGCAGTCCATGAACTCAAGTACGACAGCACTGCCTACCGACCTGCCAAGCTTCAACCTCATCAGCGAGAGCCTGTCCTTTGACTTCAAGGATACGGACATGAAGAGGCTTTCAATGGAAATCGAGAAAGAGAAGTACGTGGCATGCATCCAGTCCGGGCCAGGGCTGGGATTTGCGCCTCGGTTGCAGCGGGAGGAATTGCACCGGGGCTGAACGTGACTTTTACGTTCCAGACGAGCACCGGTGTGAGGTGAAAGGGGGGGAAATCTTTTGGGTTCGCATTTACCAGGTCGTCAGTAGCTCTGCCCGGAGCATGACGTAGCTGCTGGTTGACCGTTTCTCTGGGTGGGGACCTGGTGTCACAAATGCATCCCTACTGCCCGCTTAAAGGCGAGTTTAAGCACGCTGAGCCCTGCACCAGTCAGTTCCTCTCCGTGTGGTTAACCCGGCTCTTGGTTAGGCTTGAATTGTCTGTGTTGGTAGAAAGAGTTAACAGCAGTCCGACTGCTGGCGCGCTGAACTATTGCAGGCTGGCGCTTGTGCATTTGCGGTGTGTCCAGAGAAGGTAAAGATAGCTGGAGTCTGTGCTAAGGTCCCGCGTTAGGGCTTTAACCCCTTTTTCTTGGAATCTGTGTCATGTGTTTATATATATAAAAAGTGTGCGCAAGCAAGTTTGGATGTGATTATGAGCTTTGATCTTGTGTTTTCCTGAGGGTGTAAGCGTAGCCTTCAAAATTATAAATTTAGCAGAAATCAAAGCAGATCAGATTTTAGTCTCTGTAGTAATAATGTGCTTTGTTCGTTGATTGGGTAGTAGATCAAAGCTAGAAGGGCTCTGCCGTAGCGCTCCGGCCAAAACTTCCTGGGGCTGGAATGAGATGCCCCGTGATCCCAGAGGGTGGTTCATTCTGCCTCTGCTGAGTACCCTCTCCCGTGTATGAAATAACAGACCACTGTGCTAGAGACAGAGGTTAAAAACTTTTCCTAAAGCTAGAAGGAGAAAGATAGAAGCTGAAAATAACAGGATAATTCCTGGTTCTGTACCCAGGTTGCTAACTAGGTCATCCCACTCTCCTAGGCAGGAAGAGCTTGGCTCTGCCAAATGCTGAAAGCAATAACATGCTTTCGCTGAGTTCTCCGGGACTCTTTGTGTTCCTCGGGTGCTGAGATAAACCCTGCTACAAATTTTGGCACTCTGAAAAGGTTCTTGTTAGTCTGCTGGTACTTTGACCCGGGTCTCGGTGTTTAATCACAAGTACAAGGCTGGCATGGTGTGATTTTTCTCCAGTCGATGCTTCATCGTGGAAGGCAGTTAGGGCCGAGTTCTGAGAACGGCTGGGTTTGGGTTGGTTTTTTTTTTTTCTTTCTTTCTGTTTCTGGGAGACCTTTCTCTCTCCCAGGGATGCTGTGTGTCTGAAAGATACCTGATATTTTAGGGGCAGGGCTTGCTCCCACACGGTTTACAAGCTAAATCCCTCTAAAACATGAGAAGTCAGTACCTCAGGGTCCTTCCTTCCGGGAAGGATTCGTGCCTTTCCGCTATCTTGTAGACTGAAACTGCGTAACGTTAACCTGTGTCATGGTGCAGCTTCACTCAGAAACGGGGACTGACAAATACCATCCCGCAGCTCTAGTTTGGCTTTATTTTTTTATCGTAACATAACTTACGGTTTTGTTCTTGGGTCAGCTGTCTGGGTCCTCTTTTTAATCATGAACAAGTCGTTGCTCGGAGTAGTTTACTGTATGCTGTAAACTAACGTCAGTTCCACATGCTAGAGGTGATGAAGATAAGGTTTTTCTGTTATAATTCCGTTATCGGCTGCCACGGTATCATGTCACCACGTGCAGCTGGCCAGTGCTAACCCAGGACTCTTTTGTGTGTGCTAGGGTAGAGTACATGGAGAAAAGCAAGCACCTGCAGGAGCAGCTGAACGAGCTGAAGACAGAAATTGAGGCACTGAAGCTAAAGGAGAGAGAGACAGCTCTGGATATATTGCACAACGAGAATGCCAGCCGAGGCAACAGCAAGCACAACACTATTAAAAAGGTATCGGAGGGCTCCAGTTTGTATCTCGCCTGATGAAATCCTTTAAAAGCAACAACGAAATAACCCTTCCATTTGGTTTAGCTTTTGCACAAGTTGTTATAATAAAATTGTTTGATCTAGGCTTTCTTCCCCGGCTGCTTAGCTTTGAATCGGGGTGCAGAGAATTTCAGCTTCTGATGGCTCCTGGTTTATATTTGCCACAGCCAAGCCTTGTCTCTTCAGTGCCGTGTGAGGGGATGCAAAGCTCTCGGGGTTTGAAGGCCTTGCTGAACCGTAACAGAAGCTGTGCAGGGATGCTGTTAGAAGGGACCTGCTACCCTCGTGACCCCAGGAACAGAAAAGCCCTACCTGCCTATTGCAGCCATTCCCTAAAGGCATTGCAAGGAAGCAGTCTTGAGCTTGGCTGGTGAATAATAAGGGCAATAATACTCCTGACTTACGGGCTCTCAGTAGAAAAAGGCAAAAGCCTCGTCCTCTCTTTTAATCTGTTCTCGAGCAACCTGTAGTGCAGCTTCAAATACTAACAGCAAAATCTTTCGCTAGCAGGGTGTATGTGAGGTATCTGCTCCCTGTGCCGCGGACCCTGGAACCACCTGCCTCTAGAAATGTGTTTGGGATGAATACTTAGCCAAAAAGTTAGGACGGCTGGGTCTGCTGGCCCTGGGGTCACAACAAAGCCCGTTCTTTGTTTTTACATCCAGTTCTCCTCCTTTTGCTTAGTAGCTCTGCTGTTCTCCCAGCTGGGCTGAGTGTAACGAGGGCCTTGGGGGCACATCCGTAATCGGTACGGTGGGATGCAGTGGTCAGCCCCACTCACCTGCAAAGGCTTTTACCTTGCAAAGGCTTTTACCCAGCTGGCTTTCTGCTAGCGGCTGTCCTTGTGAAGGGTTCGGAAACCTGTATGGCACAGGATGCAGGTTGTGGTAACAACTCCAGGTTTTAAAAACAAATCCTTATGTCTTTACTGCTCCCAGCTGCGAGTTAACGTCTGAAAGGATTTGAAAATGCGGTTCATGTCGACTTCCGTGGCTGGGAGTTTTTATGATCACGGAATTGGGGCAGGAAAATGAATCCAGCGTGTCTCCCTTCCCAGTTTCCCCGTGCTAGCCCTGAGCTATTCAGGTTCCTGTCCCTCCAGAGCGGAGAATATAAAAATCTTCACAGACCCTTTTGTCATCATAGAATCTGAAGACATTTCTTCTCCCAGTAGGTTTTGGTAGGTTTTGTCTCCGTGCTCGGAGTCCTCAGTTTAAACGGAAAATGCTGAATTTTCACTTCTGACAGAGACGAGTTCATAGAGAGCTGATGGTCCCATTTGTCTCGCTTAAAGAAGGTGGCTGGGCAATCATTTCGATGTCTGTCAGGGCTCATCGCTGTAATTGGGACTGTGCGGTCAGTCTTCGTTCCTTTGAAGCTGGAGTCTTGTCCTGTCCCCCTCCCTTCAGGAGGGGACCGAGGCTGCCCGGCTCCTGCGTCTCAGCTGGAGAAGCAAAGGCTTTTAAATAATAGTCTATTAGTGGAGCGCATCAGAATAAAATTACAGACTGCTTTTGTTCATGCCACCAGGAGGTCAGGAGGGCTTTTGTCTTTGCAGTTGTGATGGAGAGGGAAAATGCGAGACACTGGAAACGGGATAGCAGTTTAGCAACGCTTAAATAATACCAACCCTCTGCCCCACCTGGAGGCTGCTGATCACTTCAGCGCTCCGGGCAAACTGTACAGATTGCACAAATGACCTGACGTTGCTCGTATCACAGAGGATTTTTTTTTGTTGTTGTTGTTCATTTTATTTTGCTGGTTTAGCCTCAAGCCCAGGGCAGAAGACCTATCTGCATTTGAGACTTCCAAGTGGGTTATTCCAAGGTACTCTGCGTGGGGCGAGGGGATCACCGGCTGTAATACTAACCCGTGCATGAGCTTGCCTGCGATACGCACCGCTCTAGCCAGCTCCCATTGCTGCCACCCCTACAACGCTCCTTACGCACCGCAGCGGGGTGCGGTGCCGGTGAGACCGGGCTCGCCGCGGCGCAGCGCCCTGCCCGTCCCCGCGGTGGACCCGTGCAGCATGTCGCAGGCAGCCGCCCTGCCCGGCTCTTGCTCCCTCGGTAGCGTTCACAGCCTCTCTGCATTCGTTTTTCCACCTGATCCTCCGTGCTGGGAAGCGTCTTTCTTGGCAGAAGTTGAGTTGGCAACATCAGTGGGGGAGTGCAGGCGTAGGTGCTTAAATAATTAAACATGCCTGGTTTTGCTGTGCTGCCGGTGGCTGGGAATCTTTTGGAGGTGCAGGGTGGCCTTTGAAGATTTCTTTAATGGAGTAAACTAGGACCTTCCCCCTTGTTTGCTGCAGAAACAAATTCAGGATTTAAAAAAAAAAAAAAAAAAAATAAAATCAAACAACCAACCAAACCCCATCAACTCTTTGCTGCCAAAACTGTCGTAACAGGCTAAAAACACGCACCTCCGTCTTGGAGCGGAGCAGCACGTGGACGCGTTGTCAGCGTCTGCCTGTTTGAGGAGTATCACAGGAAGGTAGAGCAGGCGATTGAGGGCAGCCGGCGCCTGCAGGTACAGCTCTTGGGCCAGGCTGCAGCCGGGGGTGGTGCAGGGAGACTATGCTGGAGGTAGCGCTGTTGGTCACCGTCGCGCCTAGGGACACCGGCTGTCAGAGCCGCTCTCCTTCCCGCCTGCGATGCCTCTGCCTGTCCCCTGCCTCCTTCAGCACGCCGGTGACTCCTGCTCTGTTAACGCTACGTCTCTTCTTCCCAGAGCCTGCTTTCCTCCGAGGATTTGCCCTCGGTCCGCAGGCTGTGTGTGTGCAGAGCAGCGACTCCCTCCTACGGGAGGATGAGTTTGGGGAAGCTTTTTTGCTCTTTCCTCGACTGTGGTTCTTGCCCACCCACAGGGTTTAGCGAGTTTTGAGTGGTAGCGCTAAGGGAAGAAACGGCACGGATGCTGCGGTAGCAGCGCTCACGAAGGCGGGTGGCAAACCTGGTGGTAAAGCGCCTTTGGAAAAGGCTTTCGTTAAAAGTGACTCTCAGGGCTTGCACAGCCCTGCCTGCGTGGCGGGCACGTACAGCTGACCGTGGAGCAATTTCTCAGCACCTCTGGAGCTCTGCAGCGGAAGCAGGAGGATGCTTTAGATGCAGACTTCTCCGTGGCCGGTACCCAGAAGTGATCAGCACAGGTTTGTGCCGTTCCTGAACGGACCAGCCCTTTCAGGGCTGCCGGCAGCGCTGTAAATCACTCCAGTTAGGGTGTTGTGCCGGCTGGCTGCTGCCAGCCGCTCTCGGGGGGGGGCTGCGGGTGTTCCCAAGACCAGCCGCTCTCGTCGTTAAGTGTTTCCTTAGGAAGAGGGAGGAAGTGGCTAAAACGAAGGGTGACCCTGCAGGTCTGGGACACCTCGGGCGAGGCGTTGGATGTCTCTCTGGGGCAGGCTGGCTGTGGTTGAAACCCGCTGTCCCATCCCGACTGGCTTGAGGAACCCTGTGGCAGGTGAAATTGGGGTGAAATCCACTCGTGGCCGCAGCACAAGGAGGTGAAATGAAGCCCTGGCAATTTGTGAAAAGACTAATCCAGCAGCTGGGAGAGATTCAGTGCCTGGGAGGAGCCCCCATAATTAAACCAGATGTGCAGCACGTGCTGCGGTGTGACCTCTGGGTTTTGTTGCCTGCCTTTGAAGATGCCTGCTAAGTTTTTCATGTTCAATTACGTGGTTAACGTGCTAATCCTTTTTTCTGAGCTCTGTGGGCACAGCACAAGCACCTCATCTGGAAACCGATTTCCCTTCTCTGTAGCGCTCTCCGCCGGGGGCTGGCACTGCTGACTCCAGCTGGGCTCGGCTTCGGGAGGGTTTGCCGCTTAGGCTGTGGTAGAAGATGAAAAAAACCCACTTCTTCCTCGCATCCTCCGGTGTCGGAAGGCTCCCAGGACAGGCTGCTGCTCTAAAACACAATCGGGTCTTTCATTCCAGTTGCTTTCTTCTTGCACAGCCATGCTTATTTACTGTGATTTAAGCCCTTTGAAGTATTCAGGCAAGGAACAAATCTCCGTGCCTGTTCCCAGACAAGCGGCTTTGTCCTTGAGCAGCGCTCTGGTCCTTCGACGGGCAGGCTTGGCCTTTCCCTGCCGGGCTTTCGGGCGGCTCTCGGCGTTTCATCGGACGCAGCGTTCCTCTGGGGTTCGAGCTGGCTCCTGGGGGCCAGCGCTCTTGGTGCCCGGGGGAATTGGTGCGGACGTCAGCGGTGGGGTGAGCTGTTGCTGACGGCGCTCTTGCCGGCTCCTCTCCTGGCTGATACTGGTTGTGGTGCAGCGTTGCCCTCAACTCGGGCAATGCAGGATTTTTTCCTATCGTTGAGGCACTGGGGGTTTGGATAAGCTACTTCAAATCTGCTTATTTATCACCAGTAGGCTGGCCTGGGCTTCCTCCATCATTGGGCCACGAACGGTCACGTCCTGCCACGTGTCCTACGGACGCGGCATCATCTCCTTTGGGTTTAGGCAACGAGCAGCTCCTGGCTGCCAAGCGCGGAGGGGCGAGCGAGGCAGAGCAAAGTGGACTTCTGCGGGCTTGTCTTCACTCCTCTCACCTTCAAGACATGCTGTGGTCTGTCCTCTACAGCAGTGTAAGGACACTGGTGAGTTAGCGATAGGCACTGCCATCCAAGTCTCTCGCGATGCTGATACGAGGCTGCTGTGCCACCGGCAAATGTCATGAGGCTACTTAATCAGCTGGACAGGCTGCAGGTTTTCGGGAGGCTGCGTTGGGGCAGACAGCTTCTCTGCCCATTTTCCAGCTGCGCCCCGCTAGCATCTTGCTAGGGATCACTGAAACGTGTCCCTCGGGGACTTCAACAAATCTTTTGGGGTCTCTTTGTCATCTCCTGGGGACCCCCTTCCTCACCTCTCCCCTTCTGGGGCCTGCAGACTCCCCTCCATGAAACGGGTCCGCTTTGCTCCAGTTGTTTGCCGGGGAGACGGAGAACAACGGCCATTTCGGGGAAGGAGGATGTTATTGTGCCCCTGGAGCTTCATCCCGCAGAGGGAGGGGACCAGCAAAAGACATATTTCTGCCCTGGGAAGGGCAGGAGGGAGCCTGGGTGGCACAGAAGCAGGCTGAGCTGCACGCAGGTGGGTCCATCCTTTCCTGAGGGTCCTTTGACAGCCCGGACACGGATGAGGTGCTCTTTAGTCTCATGCAGAACTGCAGCATTGCGTTGGCATCGCTGTATAATCCCCTCCCGTCAGGAGAGGGGAAGCCTGCATGCTGCAGAGCGGGCACGCGACCAGCGAGGGACTTCCCAGGAGGAGCAGCACCGGCGTTTCCCATCCCCTCGGGAGCTGCAAGGATAGAGAGAAAGGAAGAGTGAGGATGCTGGCTTCTCACCCTGCCTGGCACCTGGCTGGGATGCAGGCGAGAGCCGGGAGGTACCCGGTGAGCAGAGCAGCTCTGGACACCTACAGGCACACGTTTTCCGAGTGCAGGAGGAGACGGAGGCGCATCCCACATGGGTCTTGCCTGTGTGTGCAAGGCCGTGTCCCTGCTAGCTTCATTTTCTTTCTGCCCTGCTTCTCCTCGGAGCTGGGAAGTGAAACTCCCTGGCAGCTAAACTGGGACACGGCAGCCTCCTTTCCTTGTTTACAAGGAGCGAGAGGAAACTAGGAAACGTCAGGCCTATCAGCTATTTTTGTGGCAGCCTTTGAAAAGCATTTCCTTCAAATGGAGCATCATCTTCTCTCTATTAAAGGCGCTCATCAAAGCGTTGGAGGCCGGGGGAAAGTTGTGCTTAGGAGAGAATAAACAGCAGCGTGGGAGTAAGAGAAACGGCGAGGGGTGGGGAGGGAAAAACAAGAAGGTTTTGGTTTCAAAAGTAAATGTGGGAATTGAAAGGTCCACCTGGCCAGGGGGGACTGGGGAATGGGCAGGGATGGAGAAGGACGTGGAGGGGATCAAAGAGGATTTACTGTATGCAGCGCCGGGTGATGGTTTAGCGGGGACGGTAGATCTCCCTCCCAGCAGCAGGAAGACGTCCCCGGCGTTGCATGGGGTGAGGCAACGCCGCTGGGGGTGGCACGGGTCACCCTCTCCTCCAGCCTGGCTGGGCTGCAGGATGAACAAGAAAACGGCAAGGAAGTGAGAAATTTTAAACCTCTCCCCGTTCCTCGGGACCCGGGGGGGTGGGAGAAGGTTGATGTGATTTGCAGCCCCCTTCTCCTGCCCGGTGCGTGGGGAGGGCACCGGCTCCGGTGGGCTCGCTGGGAGCCCAGGCGGCTTCTCTCTATTCGGTTTGCCCTGCCAGCAGAAGTTATGCGCCTGCCGTTATTGGGTTAGCTGCTCTAAAACGTGTTTGGCTGTGAGGGACTTACTGGGTTGCTTTTGTTCGTTTGTTTTTCTTAAATGAAATCAGTCCAGCAGCCCTGGGTAAAAGCAGGGCTCAGAGGAACCCCAGCACAGGAATGCAGGGAGTGGGACTCTTCCCTTTCTCCTATCTTGATTCATTTGAGCTCTGGCCGCTTAATTGCGCTCCCTCTCCCTCCCTCTCTCTCAATTTTCTTCGATGGCTCTGGTAGCGCATTGTGGAGCCCACCCTCCCTCCTGCAGGAAGGAGATTATCATAATACTGCTTGTAAATCTATTCCCCCCCCCCCTCCACACTGACGAGAATGTAACTCGCTCTTAATCACTCTGCCTCGCCTGCACAGTGTTACGGTACGGATATATACATTTATCTCTCCTTGCCTGGCCGGGCAAAGGGGAGGCAGACGGTGCAAAAGAGTTTGCGGAGGTGCTGGAGGCCACCTTAGGGCTTTTCCCCAGCAGACATTGGAGAGGCCGGAGCAGGGCTGTGCTCTCCTCCCCGGCTGCTCTCCTCGCTTTCATGTCCCCAGTGCAGAAAAGAGCGAAACCGGTTGCTCCCTGCGTGAGGAAACGGGATTTCCCTGCAAAGAGCTGCCTGGGGCTCGCGCTGTTTGCGCCCGAAAGGAGATGGGAGGCGAGCTCGGCTGCAGGGCTCCCCGCGCCCACCGGCTTACGCAGCACCTCCGCGTACCCCCGCCGCCCTGGGTGGGATGAGTCAGGCTGCCGTGGGGCTCGCCGTCCCGAGGAGCTTCCCTCGGCTCTGCCCGTCTTCCTCCAGCGGATCCCTCGGGTTTTGTCACGCCGCAGCCGTGCCACGCTCGCTGTCGAGACCACGACACCAGCCGGGTGGCAGAGCTCTCCCGCCACACCTCACCTGAGCGCTGCCTGCGGTGGGAGCGAGGACAGCCCTGCCTGCAATTAATTGCTCAACAGCAAGAAAAACAAGAATAAAAGAAAGAAAAAGGGAAGGGCGGGGGGGAGGGAAGGGAGTTTTCCCTCCAGGCGCAGCGGAGCATCGGTGGTGGAGAGTCAGCGTGCAGTCAAGAGCAACCCTAATTTCCTCTCTGTTTATTCATGTGCCTGACTAATCGGATGTGAGAAGGCAGCTGCCTGAGAGCTGCCGGGCAGCCCTGGTTCCCGGTGCGGGAGGTCCCAGCGGTGGCTGCCGGAGGTGCCTTCGCTCCAGGGGTGCTGGAGGCAGAGCAGCCTGACGTTGCTGGCCCCTTCCTCTGCCCAAGCCACTGCCGAGGTCTTAGCCGTAACCCAGCTCCTGCTCATGAGAAGTACGCCAACTGTGCCCGTATCCCGCTCGTGTGATGCTTTTCTAACGCGCTCCAGGTTACCGGGGAGAAAGACGGCCGGAGGCTCCTCTTCGGGGATCCTAAATGGGAAGAAACCCTCCTGCCCAGATGCCAGCACTGCACGAGCCTCCTGGCTTTCTCAGGAGCAGCCGGAGCGTAACGTGGGGGTGATGAGAGACGGGGGGGTGCCTCTGCACGGCGGGAGCGAGGGCGGCAGCGCGGGTGCCTGCTCTGTTGCCGTTGAAATCCCTGTGGTCTTTGCCTTTCAGATGGCAAAATCTGGCCACTGCTGAGTGCCACCGAGCCACAGGGCATGGCCCTCTTGGGAAACCAGCGCTCACGCCTCTCTGCAGGACCCCATCTCACCAAGACCCATCTTTGCTCCCGCTCCCCGTATGCCTGCAGCTGGGCTGCTCTTCCTGTGCCTCGGTTTCCCTGGATAGGTAAAAAAAGCAACATCGAGCATCTCAGGGAGCCTTTGAAGGTCACGGATGAAAGCCCCTGGTGAAAGAGCGGGGCTGCGTCTCTTCTTTCTGCATGCGCCTGTGCTGGATGCCCTCGGAGCTCTGCCTCCGCGTGCTTCCCCAGACGCTGCAGCAGCGTTTGCTCAGGAAGGCACAGCTTTGGGCGCAGAGGCTGCTGCCCGAGCGGTGCTTTGAGGTACCCCAGGACAGCGAAAGGGCGTGGGGGATTAATGGAGAGCTGCCTGTAGCTGGAGGCAGAGAGCAGACTCGAAATAGTCGAATCTCCCTTATAAGCCTGGGAGAAACATCCTCCCTGTCTGCCTCGTCGGTGGTTGTAGCTGGCTCCTCTCTTTTCTCCATCGGAGCACTTGAGTTTGCTGAGGGGGACCTGGGGGGCATCTCATAGAATCATAGAATCATTGAGGTTGGAAAAGACCTCTAAGATCATCGAGTCCAACCGTCGACCCAACACCACCATGCCCACTAAACCACGTCCCTAAGTGCCACATCTACACGTCTTTTAAATACCTCCAGGGATGGGGACGCAACCACTTCCCTGGGCAGCCTCTTCCAATGTTTCACCACTCTTTCAGTAAAGAAATTTTTCCTTATATCCAGTCTAAACCTCCCCTAGCGCAACTTGAGGCCGTTTCCTCTCGTCCCATTGCTTGTTACTTGGGAGAAGGGACCGACCCCACCTCGCTACAACCTCCTTTCAGGTGGTTGTAGAGAGCGATGAGGTCTCCCCTCAGCCTCCTTTTCTCCAGGCTAAACAACCCCAGTTCCCTCAGCCGCTCCTCAGAAGACTTGTTCTCCAGACCCCCCACCAGCCTCGTTGCCCTTCTCAATCTCCCGTTGCTGCGCTTTAATGGAGCGGCACTGCGAGCTGCCGCAGGCCGGGGAGGGGGTGGGATGCTTTGATTCACCATCCAGCCTGCGGAAGAGAGGACTTCAGCGGCAGGGTGTTAGGAGGTAGATAGCTGGCAGGTAAACGTTCCTCCTTGGGGCTGTCTGGCCTCTCGGAGGTCTCCCCAGGTGAAACGGGAAAGCGAAGCTGCCCCATCTCGGGCTGTGGTGGGTGGACGGGCTCCGGTGTGAGCCCTGGCGCTCGTGCAAACGCCTGGGACCGCTCAGCCTCACCCACCCCTCTCCAGCCCCGTGACGCCCCTTCGCCCACCGCCCTTCTCGGCCGGGGGGACCGCAGTCCCCGTCCTTGCACCGGGTCCTTGCAGCGGGAGGCAACAGCCCTGCTCAAAGGGAAGGACCATGCTGCACGCCGTGATGTCCGCTCGGGTTTTGTATGCCAAATTCTCTGGCCTGTGACCCAGCCAGGTGTCTGCTTGGGATCACAGGCGCGATTTCTGCCGGAAAAGCCGAAACGAAGCCTACGCTGGGGCCATCAGTGGGGCTGGCAGCAGGCTGGGGCTGCCCACTCTTTTTTTTTTTTTCTTTTTTCCCCCTTCTCCAGCCTTGAAAGAGAGGCAAAGAGCTGCCCGTAGCACACAGAGCCCCTGTCCCATCTCATCCACCCTCCATCCAGCTCTGGAGGGGATGCAAGGGGATGCGGAGGAGGAGGAGGAGGAGGAGGAGAGCCAGCCCTGGCCCAGGAGATGCCGCCAGCAAAGGGTATTAAGCCCCTGCAGAAATTTCCTCTGCAATACAGATTTTTTCAGAACGGCATTAGAGCTCTGAAGGAATTACCGAGGAAAGGCTGTGAGGGGGAAGCGGGGAGGGGGAAGCGCTTGGCAGCTCCATCGCGGCGCTTAACTCACTGTAACGTGATCCTAGGATTCCTGTTTCAGCAAAACCGGCGTTCCCGGCGGAAAGCACGGCTGCTTAATCCAGCCGAAATGAAGCCTTCGCAATTAGCCGGCTGGTTTGGCAAACTCTTGCGGTGATTCAGCAGCTGGTTGGAAGGCGGCGCCTCTCCCACCATGCTCCTTTGGGTGGTTATCTGTAAATACTGCGATTTCTTCCCCGCCGCTGAGGATGTCTCTTTCCATCTCTCGTTCGGCCCGTTAGAAAACGGGCCCGCGGTTCCTCCGTGGGGTATTATTTTTCGGACAGCCTCGCTAGCGCTGCAAAAAGCTTTTCTGGGCCGGGTTTCCAAGTCCTGCAGAGCCTTGGCTCCAAGGACACAGCCCTGCAAGCGAGGGCTCTCCAGCTCCGTCCTCCTGCGGGATGGAGGGAGCAGGTCTGGGGCGAGGTCCCGGGGCAGGGGGAAGGCGTCAGCCCCGGGTAGGTGCTGGGACGGCGGTGGCCAGACGCGCTGTGGCTGCTCGCCCCGCACCAGGCACGCATGCTCATCCCGTCAGGGGTGGTGGGCTGGGGTTGGACGTGAGCACGGGACAGAGGATGGTCCCTAACTGGTGACGGAGGTTACGTGTACCCGCCTGGCCCGGAGGCTTTGGGGAAGCTGTGGGTTTTAGAGACGAGCGCGGTTCTCCCTCTGTCCTCGGGTGATAGAGATCGTTTCTCCTCCAGCTTTGCGAGAGCCCCGTTGTGTTTCCCCCACCGTCAGGGCAAGGAAAGGAAGGAGCACGCTGGACCCCGAGGGCACAGTCCCGTGCCCAGGATCGGCACCTTCCGTCCGGGCTCCTGAAAGCTGCAGCCACTCTTAATTGCGTTGATTGAATCTGTGGCCCCTCAAAGCAGCCTTTGCCCAGGGGGAAGGCGGTGTCGGCAGCAGAGAGCGGTGGCCTTCCCCCAGCCCAGCCTGCCTCCCCTTGCCCTGCGCTTTGCCTTCGGGCTGTGCTTGTTGCGGCTGGGGGCTCGGCTGCTGAGGGCGTGCACGACATCCCTGCTTCTGCCTTCCCTGGTATTTTCGGAGGGGCGAGGGCTGGGCCAGGAGGGGATTAAGGCAGCAGCTCCCTCCTTAGCTCAGCCCGGTGTCCTCCCGGGGGTTGAAGCTGGGACTGGGTGCCTTGCGGGAAGGAGGGGGTCAGCCCCGTCCCCCTTCAGCCGCCCCCCTCTGCTCTCTTGCAGCTCACCCTACAGAGCACCAAGTCCCGCGTGGCCTTCTTCGAGGAGCTCTAGGAAGCGACCAGCCGCTCCGCACCGCTGCTGCCTGCCGGCCGGCTCCCCCGCCAGCCGGAGCCTCTCCCCCAGGACCGGCATGCCCCAAACCGGGGCCGGGGAGCCGGGCATCGCCCCCCCGGTCCCCGCCGGGTGCTGCCAGCCTCTGCACACCGACGGACTCGGGGCCCGGCTGCTCACGGACTGTGTGATGTTTTCTAGATTAGCGTCCATTCATCCTCCTCCCTGCCCCTCTTTTTTCCTTTTTTTCCCCAGCCTTTTTCTCACTTTTCTAGCGTAGTTTTTTGGCTCGGCCCTCCGGGCTTTCCCCCGGTGCTGGGGTCGGGGCTGCGGCCGTGCCCCCCAGCCTGGCAGCCAGCGGAGGAGCGTGCCGAAGGGTCTCCCCTGGCAGGGATGCCGTCCCTCCGGGCTGCCTTCTCCTGCCGGCAGCGGCGTGCCGGCCCCGGAGCCCCACGCCGGCGGTGCCGGGAGCTCCATTAGGAACACAGAGCATGTTCTAGTAGAGTGCTGTAAATCAGGGGCCGTCGCGCCGGCGCTCCCAGGGCCCGGCAGAGGTGGGAGGCAGGCGGGCAGGGAGCAGGATTGCAGCGGCTGCAGGGACCTCGGTCTGGGGGGATTCGGGCTGCTGCTTCTCTGGGGGGAGGAGGCAGGGGCAGGAGGTGGGGAGGAAGGTCTCCTCCTTCTCCTCCTCCTCCTCCTCTCTGCAAGGGATGAGGAGCAGGAGAACAGCTAGTGCCAACCAAATGAAACCTTTTTTTTTTTTTTTTTTTTCCCCCCTGCAAACTGTGACAACCCTGGGCACCTTGAGGCCAGGAGGTCTCGGGGGGCTCGGCGCCGGCCCCAGCTTTCGCTGGGTACCCAGCTCCAGCACCCCCTAACGCGGCCTGGCCTCCCCCCCCCAGCTCCCCCGGGCTGAGCCAGGGGCTGCCTGTGTCCTGGCAGGCGAGCGCCGGGGCTGCCTGCTCCTGCCTGCCCTTGAGCGGGTGCCTTTGCTCGCAGCTCCGACGCCCCGGCAGCACCCGCGGGGCGAACGGGGATGCCCAGACATTTCCCTTCTGCCTCCGTCCCAAATCCTGCCCCCGCTGAGGGGGAAACCTCCCTTCCAGCTGAGATTTACCCTTTAACAGAGCCGGTGCTGCCCCGGGCATCCCCTCGGGACCCCCAGTTCCTCCCTCCCACAACCTCACCTGACCTACAGCCGCACCGGAGTCAGCCGGAGGGTCAGCCCGGGGCTTGGCGTGTAGTAGATCGCGTCCTGAACCCTTTTTATTTAAAACCGCGCCGCCTTGGATCGACTCCCCGCACGTGGCTGCGATTTGGACGGCTGTGGCCTGGCACAGCCGCTTTCCCATTCCCCTGGCCTGTTGTACTCGGAAGAAATAACGGTTTTCTCCTTTGTTTTAATAAAAATTCGAAGCACTGGGAGGGGGAGCTGGGACTCGTTTCGTCTTTTTTCTTCGGGAAAAACCTCGCGAAGCCCTTGGCTGGTGCCATTAATGGCAGGGGGAAGTTTTAATGGGGAAACACGGCCCCGGGATCCCTCCGGCAGGTCCCCGCAGGGCCGGGATGCTCCCGCGGGGCTGGGGTGGCTTCCCCCTCCCCATCGCTCCGGGGGGTCCCGCTGTCCCCAGTCCCTCGGGGCTCCATCCCCGTTTGCAGCAGGGTGCCCTTTTCCCTCCCGGGGTTTGGGGTGCTCTGGGGTGGGGGGGGGCCCGTGTTTGCCATCCCTGGGGCTCTGCCCGCCGCCGCCTGATCTCGGCCTGCCGGGAATAAATAAACGCTACGCTGCATTGACCTCAATTTTTTTTTAAATTAATTACAGATAAAGATCCCTCTGGTGACGCGGGGACCCAGCTGAGCTGTCGGCCCCGAGCTGGGGCTGTCGGTGGGGCTTCACCAAACCACCGCCTGCGCCGAACACCCCGAGGCTGGGCAAGACCCGACCCCGGGGGGGGGGGGGGGCCGTTCCCGTCCCCCCCCCAAGCCCCGCCGCGCCTCGATGCGCTCGGCGATGGATGCGCTTGTTTACCTGCTCACCGGCAGCAGAACCCCGGGAGATTAAGCGGAGCTCCTGGCGAGGGCTCTGGTCCCCTCCGAGAAGCGGGGGGTGGGCTGGGGGGGGTGGGGGTGGGTATTTTTTCCCCTTTTTTGTTGTTTCAAGCAGGGCTGCTGGCGGCAGGCTGGGGGGGGGGGGCGCGTTTTTTGGCAAAGGGATGCTGATGGGGAAACGGGGGAGATTTCGGGGCTGCCGGGAGGCAGTGGGCGAGGGAAGCGGAGGGTGACCTGATTTCCCGCGCGTGGGGCGGGAGCCGCCGGTGTCAATAACGCAGCTGGTGCCTGCGCTGCCTGCGGGGGGCTGGGCAGAGCCCCCCGGCCCGGGGGATTCGGCCCCAAAACGAAGCCGAAAAGGCTTTTCCCAGCCCAGGCCGCGGCCGGTGCTGGGTCCAAGAGGGGAGGTCTCCTTCTGCCCTCCCACGCAGGGGACCCCCTGCTCGCTTGCGGGGGCCACGCGGAGCGGGAGCCCTGCACGCTGACAGCGCCGCGCGCTTGCAGCGCTGCACACTCGCAGCACCACGCGCCCGCAGCATTGCACACTCACAGCGTTGCACGCTTGCAGCCTTGTGTGCGTACAGGTTGCACACTTGCAGCCTTGCACACTCACAGCATTGCATACTCACAGCATCGCATGCCTGCAGCCCCACATGCTCACAGCATTGCACACTTGCAGCATTGCACGCTCACAGCACCATGCACCCACAGCATTGCACACTCACAGCAGTGCACACGTGCAGCCTTGCGTGCGTACAGGTTGCACACTTGCAGCCTTGCACACTTGCAGCCTTGCACACTCACAGCATTGCATACTCACAGCATCGCATGCCTGCAGCCCCACATGCTCACAGCATTGCACCCTTGCAGCGCTGCACACTTGCAGCACCACGCGCCCGCAGCGTTGCATGCTCACGGCATTGCACGCTTGCAGCCTTGTGTACAGAGTTGCACCCTTGCAGCGCTGCACACTCGCAGCACCACACACCCGCGGCATTGCACACTCACGGCGTTGCACGCTTGCAGCCTTGTGTACAGGGTTGCACGCTTGCAGCCTTGTGCGCGTACACAGGATTGCACACTTGCAGCCTTGCACACTCACAGCATTGCATACTCGCAGCATTGCACGCCTGCAGCCCCACATGCTCACAGCATTGCACCCTTGCAGCGCTGCACACTTGCAGCACCACGCGCCCGCAGCGTTGCATGCTCACAGCGTTGCACGCTTGCAGCCTTGCACACTTGCAGCCTCCCGTGCTCCCAGCTTTGCCTGCTCAGGGCCTCGCACGCTCACAGCCTCCCACTCGCAGCATTGCGCACGTGCAGCCGCACGCGCTGGCAGCGTTGCAGACGCGCAGCCCCCGCGCTGCGGCGGGCAGCCCTGTGCCAGCTGCCTGCCCGCCCTCCCGCGCCGCAGGCTGGGCCATTCCCCCACTTTCAAAGGAAATTTCATTCTGATTTTTTTCCTTTTTAGCAAAATTAAACTCATCAGAGCCGAGGCGGCGGCGGGGGCGGGTGTGGGTTGGCTTGCGATGACGTTGCCCAAAGGAAAAAACCCCATCAAACAGCGTTTTCCGCGTACCTCTCCCAGCGCCTTCCTCCCGCCACGGATTCCTTGGGAAGGAAATTGGGGGTTTTTTGCCAACCCAAGGCAGCAGCTGAGCATTCCGGCAGCGGTTCTCCGTGCGCTTTAACAGTGGGGGTGGCTTTGGCGCTGGCTCGGGGACCATTTCTTGCTCGCATGAGCCTCCCTGTCCCCAAACCCTGACTTGCAGCAGGGAGCCGAGGCCAGAGTGGGGGCGGATGGGGAAACTGAGGCAGGGATGGCACCGGCGAGGCTGTCTAGCTCCAGGGGCTGCTGATTGGTATGCCGGCCTCCCCCCACGGTGCCGGAGGCCAGGCAGCGCCTGAGGCCTCCCCCCCCCTCCATAACTCATGGGCTGCCGCCCCCGCACCTGCTCCGCTCCCCCAGCTTCCCCCCCGCCCTGCACCCTGGGGTGCTGCCCCGGCGCTGGGTGCCTGGGGGGGTGGGGGGGAGGAGCGGGGTGCGGGGATCAGCGGCGGGAGAGGGGGATGCTGGCTCACCCCCGGGCAGGGCTGGGGCCGGCTGCAGGGACCTGGGGTGCTCCCGCACGTGTGGGCTCGCAGGGCAGCGCCTGCGTGCCCGAGGGAAGGGCCCTTGCACGTAGGACGTGCATTTGCACAAGGGATTTGCGTTTGCACGAGAGAGACTTTTGCATTGAGGGCGCGCGCGCACAAGGGAAGAACATTTGCACGAGGAAAGCGCATTTGCACGCAGGATGCTTTTGCATTAAGTGTGTGCGCACAAGAGAAGGGCATTTGCACACGGGGGGGTGCATTTGCACGCGGGATGCTATTGCGTCAAGGGGGTGTATGCACGAGGGTAGGGCATCTGCACGTGGGGTGTGCATGCCCAGGGAGGTGTCTTTGCACGGGGAGGTGAAGCAGGGGAGTGCACTCGTGCACCCCAGCGACATCTGGGTGCAGCGGGCGCCCTGAGACGCAGGACGGGTGCTCGGAGCCGGCACACGGGCGTTAGTCAGCACCGACCCGGCTCTGACTCACCGCTTAATGGATGCAGGCTGGCACTGCGCTGCACGGCACGGCGGGTGCCTGGCCATGGGCCACCACGGGTGCAGGCTGGAGCTGGGGGGGGGAGGGCGGGCCGGGGCACCCCAGGGCTGCAGGTGGCTCTGCGGGGTCACCCTCTGCCCACCGGCAACCCAGCACAGGGTGGGAATTAGGGGAGCAGCCCGTGGGACACCCCATCCCTGGTCTTGGGCACGCTGGGGAGCTCGGGGCACCCATGGGTGCTCAGCTCCCACGTGGTTCGGGACTGGGTTGCAGGATGACAACATAAAACACTGCTCCCCGGGGCGCAAAGCCGGCCGGGGCCCTGCTCTTCGGGGACAGCATCTTGGGGACGTGGGGGCCTTATTCCTTCCTTGCCCAGCGGCTGCCAGCCCCGCGCCGTCCCCGCCGTCTGCATCCGTCCTCATCCATCACCGCCGGCGTGGGCTGATGCCCGGCACAGCGCTGCCGTCTGCATCCCTCCACCTCTTCCTCTTCCCGGCCTTTTGTCTCCCAGGGAAAAAAAGGGGAAAGAAAATGAAATGAGGAGGGAGAGGGGAAGGGAGAGGCAGCCTCGCCGGGGGGATGGCACCCTGGGTGGCCCTGCTCCGGGCAGAGACCTGGCCAGCTCGGTGCATCTCCCCCTGCCCCGACACCTCCCCTGGGGCAGCTGCCGCAAAGCTGTAATTAAAAGCCCGACCTGTATCTTGTCGGCTTAATTAGGGGCTTAACAGGCGAAGAGGGAGGATTGCCGGAGGGGAAGCCGCAGCTCCGGAGCTGGAACCTCTGGCTGGTACCGGAGGTGCCCACTCAGCCACCGGGGCAGAGCACCAGGGAGGGCATAACGTATGGATGCTATAAAATGAAAAGCACGTGGAGCTGCTCCAGCCACCACGGTTTCCCTGCGAGCGGGGGGTGAAACGCTGGAGGCTGCTCGGGCCGAGCCGGGGGACGCTGGGCGAGGTGCGGTGGGGTGCAGGGCCATGCGGTGGGGTGCAGGACTGTGTGATGGGGTGCAGGACCACACCATGAATGCAGGACCACACAGTGGGATGCAGGACCACGCCGTGGGGTGCGAGGCCATGTGACGGGGTGCAGGACCGCACCGTGGGGTGTGGGACCGCGTGGTGGGATGCCGGACCATGCGGTGGGGTGCAGGACCATGCGACGGGGTGCAGGATCATGTGATGGGTTGCAAGACCACATGGTGGGGCGCATGATCATGCAATGGGGTGCCTGACCTTGTGGCGGGGTGCAGGGCCACACAGGGGATGCAGGATGCTGTGGTTCGGTGCAGGACCGCGCAGCAGGGTGTGGGACCATGTGATGGGGTGCAGGATGGGCTGGTGGGCTGCAGAACTGTACAATGGGACTCAGGACGGCGCAGCGGGCTGCAGGATGACATGGTGTGGCGCAGGATGGTGCAGCAGGCTGCAGCACCACATGCTTTGGTGCAGGACCACGTGGTGGGGAGCGGGACCTCGCAGGCTGCAGCAGGTCACAGGACCGTGTGGTTTGGCGTAGGACCGTACAACATGCTTGGGACCAACACGCGCCCAGGAGATCCTGGGACCTGCTGCCCTGAGAGCACAAGGGCCGGTATCTCTCCGGGCACGGAGGAGAGCGAGCAGGCACTGCCGACCAGCCAACGGCCGGCCCTGATGGGGACACGGCCCTGGGGAAGGAGACGCCAGCTTGGCCAGGATCCCACCAGCCAGGATCCCACCAGCCAGGATCCCACTCCTTCACCCTCGCCATTAATTTCCCCTTCCCTAGTAACCACCTCGGGCAGCAGCATCCCTCCTGGCCTTCCCGGGCATCTGCTGCCACCGCTGCTCGGGGAGCCCCGGGGCCAGATCCGGAAGAGGAACGCTGGAGTCCCTCTCCCATTGCCGCCTCCTGCCTGGCCGCGGCATCACCTGTTGCAGGGACACTGGGCATCGTCACAGCCCTGCCGGGATGCTGCCTACTGCCAGCCTGGGCATCGTGGTGCTGGGTGCCGCCCGGCGTGAGCATCATGGCACCGGGTGCCACCAGCTCCTGGCATCATGGCACTGGGTACCACCGGGTCCTGGCGTCACGGTGCCCGGGTATCCCGGGACAGCAGCTCACAGCACCCCGGAGAGATGGAGCTGGTGTCGCTACCTGACGTCGCTGTGCCGGTGTGGTACGGCTGATTGCCAGTGTCTCCTGGAGAGCATCGCCTGCGTGCCGACGGCGGGATGGGGGCAGAGCCTGGCCCGGCACAGCCACGTCCTGAAGGCAAATCTCATTGCAAGGAGATTTGTTGGGGGTGATGTGTATGGAGAGGAAAAGGCCACAGGGATGCTGCGAGGGAGGCATGGAAGCCATTTCCAAACAGCTGTAACGCTCAACCGAGGGTTTTGTTTTGGACTCCGACTTCAGCGTCGGTTGTAGCAAAGAAAAGCCGCTCGGTGACCTGCCCGGTGCCAGCGCCCACCCGTGTCGGAGCTGGACAGGCGCTGTGAGGTGGGGTTTGTTGCGTTGATTCCTCTTCCTGCCACTGTCGCTGGGGGCATGGGCTGAAGGTCAGCCCAGGGCTGGTGGTGGTGGTGGGGGGGGTCAGGGATGGCTTCACCCTGGTGTGGTGCCTCTGGGGCCGAGCACGGCTCTGCCAGAGCCTTCCCCTTTGCTCCCCTCTCGTGTGCCGCTTTCGAAAAAACCAGATCCCACCCTACGCTACCGCACCCCTTCCTGGGCAGGCTTCGCGTCTCACGGGTCTCGTTTTATGCTGTTAATGAGTTTAAGAAGGTCCTTGGCTGAGGTCTCCGGGAGTTGTCTCCCCCCTCGGTCTCTTGGCAGGAGCAAGTGGAGTCACCGCCGCCCTCAGCATCTCGGGGTGCATCCGCTCTGAGGGCTGCTAAGAAGAGGGTCCTTTCAATTTTTCCCACTTTTCATAAAGAACAATTAACCCTAAGCAGAAGCCTTGCCTCCTCCCACAGAGGGGCTATTTTCCCCCTTGGGAACCCAAATTAAATGGGGCTCTCAAAGCCTTTCCCGTTCTCCCTTCCCTCCCCACCCGCACCGGCTGCCTGGAGCTTTGCCCAGCGTTTCTGCCATCACAGGTGTGATTTTTTTTTTTTTTTTCCCTGAAATACATCCCAGCGCGGGAACGGCCACGGCCGCGCCGGGTAGCGGCTCCCGAAACCTCCCCGGCGGGTTATCGCAGCCGCCCTCCCCAGGTTTAATAGCAGGCGCTGGGAGCTGGCAGCCGGCGCGGCAGCAGGGATAACCTTGCGGCTTGGTACGTTGCAGCCATCCCTCTTCTTCCATCAAGCATTCATTTAAGAAACATTTCACTAAATACCCAGCTGACAGCAGCGGCCCTGGGAGATTGATGCCGCCGGTGCCTCCGAGGGCTCGGTGCCAGCGGGTGACTTTAAAATGACACAACGGCCACCCTGGGCCGCTCACGTCCCCTCCCTGCGCTCAGCGTGAGCGATGTTATATCCCAAAGGACACTGTGATCCCACACCCCCCACACACCCCCCCAGCATCCTGACGCTGTCCTGGGGTGAGTTATCTGTGGGGTTGTCCTGGGGGATCCCATCTCCATCTCTGCCAGGTTTCCCCATCTCTGTGAGCTTTCCCATCCCTGTGAGGGATCCCCCTCCCCATCCCTTTCCCATCCCATCTCCAACCCCATCCCCATCCCATCCTATCTCTAGCCCCATCCCATCCCATCCTATCCCATCCCATCTCCAACTCTATCCTCATCCTATCTCCAACCCCATCCCCATCCCATCCTATCCCCATCCTTTCCCATCCCCACCCCTGTGAGGGATCCCCATCCCCATCCTCATCCCCATCTCATCCCATCTCCAACCCTGTCCCCATCCCATCCCCATCCTATCACCAACCCCATCTCCATCCCATCTCCAACCCCATCCCCATCCCATCCCATCCCATCTCCAACCCCATCCCATCCTATCCCCATCCCTTCCCATCCCCATCCCTGTGAGGGATCCCCATCCTCATCCCCATCTCATCCCATCCCCATCCCATCCCATCCCATCCTATCTCCAACTCCATCCTCATCCCAGTTCCAACCCCATCCCCATCCCATCCCGTCCCCATGAGGGATCCCCATCCCGTCCCCATCCTCATCCCCATCTCATCCCATCTCCAACCCTGTCCCCATCCCCTCCCCATCCCAATCCTCATCGCCATCCCATCCTCATCCCCATCTACATCCTCATCATCCCCATCCTCATCCTCATCCTCATCCATCTCCCCCCATGGCAGGTTCCCTCTCTCCTCCGGAAGGACAATCGGGAATTTCAACTGGGGGACGTGGCAGAGACCGGACTTGCAAACACCCGGATAAATGGAGGTGGCAGGATACGCTCGGGGCAGGGAGAGAGTCCAGCACGGGAGTCTCTGCTGGGCAGGGGGACGGCGGGGGGCGAGGAGGGCATCTCAGCCCTGCCAGGGGAGGCTGAGGAGGCAGGCTCAGTAATAAATGAGGAGGAGAAGATTAAATTAAAGAGAAATCAGCACTGTCTCGGTGCCAGCATGGCTTCATTCCTTTTAATCCCCCCCCCCCCCAACCTTCCTGAGAGAAATAAAGACGTTGATGTCGGGATGTGAACCCGGGAGCAAGCGCTCTTGAGAGCAAGATCCTCGCAAAGCTGCAAATAAGATGCAAAACGCCAGGCCTGGATCGCGCCGCTCCCGCCTCGTTAGCGGGATCAGCTAATGAGGGTACCATCCGAGAGGGTCGGGAAGGTGCTGCCGTCACGGGAGGGACGAAGGGATGGCGGGGGGGGGGAGAGGTGGCGTTGCCCTGCTGGCAAGGCTGGCCCCAGCCCCTGAGAAAATAAAAGGAGAATTGTGAAGAGGAACCGCTGATAAAATAATGGGAGAATTATGAAGAGGAACATGCGCAACGTCCCGGCGGCGCGGGAAACACGTAAATCACCTGGCTGTGGCTGGGATTTTAAGCTGAAATCCCTGGGGTTTGGGGACGCCGCTGCCTCCACCCCGTCATCTCAGTGCGTGGCGATGGACCGAGGTCTGAGGAAACCAATTCAGAGTTTCTCACCCCAAAATAAGTGAGGAAATTGAAGCAAGGGGGCTGCGGGGCAGAGTGGTGGGCGACGGCGCAGATTGTACCGGGGGAAGGTCCCAGCCTTCACCCCGTGAGGAAGAGGGCGGTGCGGCCGAGCAGGATGAGGGTCTCCAGCCGGACTCGGGGAAATGCCAGGACCGCTCCGCTGATGATCCCTAATGAGTAAAAAAACCGATCACGACTTCAAATGCAATTAAGCTGTTGTTTAATTCTCATTTTTCCCTCGTGCCGCCGCGTCCTCACGCCCTCCATCCCCAGGGATGAAGCAACAGGAGCCGGGACAGAGCGGCTGCCTCCCCCATCCGCGGGGAAGGATGCTCCGACAGGTCCCCGTTGCTGCCGAGCGCGGAGATCTCCTGGGGCGATTTGTGGGGAAAAGCCCAGAAACGTGCGGTATTATTCCCGCCGGGGGTTTGGGTGGCCAGAAATTAATGAGTTTCCACGCCGGGGCCTCCGGTGGGCAAACGGAGAATTAATTGAGAGGGCAACTTCGTTAACACCGAGGAGCAAATTGATCCACTAAGAAGAAAAGGAGGAGATTTTCAATTAGGCTGCGTTGCCTTTTTGGGGTTCTTTCTTCCCAAAAGTCCCATATTATTATCAGCATCCTCCCCCCCAGGGCCGTGCTGTGAGCTCAACCGCAGTATTAGACACCGGAGACTCCCCGTGGGGAGCGGGTCCGTGTGCCCCAACGCTGTCCCGAGCCCTGGTGGAGGATGAAGTTTTATCAGAGCTGGAAAAAGCCACCCCTGAGCCATGACATCCCGGGAGGAAGGATCCCGCCCTGGGAGCCGACACCCCGGAGCAGCAGGGATTCGATCATCCCTGAAATTCCCCAGCTCGGGAGCGCGGCCGTGGCGGTTTTCCGCTGCCGGAGAAGGAAATTTCTCCCGGCTAAAAAACAGCTTAAAGGAGACCCCAGCTGGTTAAAACCACCCAGCAGCTGCACAGGCAGCGCTGCCGGGAGGCGGCTGGGGAAGGGCGATGGGTTTTGGGGAGCCCCGGCACGGGGTCCCGGCCGCTGCTCCCGCTGGAGGTGGGAGATTTAGCGCAGGGGCAGCTGCCCGAAAATTCCCGGCAGCGTGGAACTGAATGAGGCAGCGGCTGAGGCTGAGCACGTGGCCGGGGCTGCGGGATGCCGGGGGGATTTTAATAACGAGGTTGGAGCGGCAGGAACCCCATTCTGAAATTTTGGGGGGGGTGTGGTGTGTGTCTTGTGACAGTCCCAACACGAGAAGCACATCTGGAGCCCCTCCAGCTGTGCCTCAGTTTCCCCATGGCTCTTGAGCATCCTGGGGGTTCGGATGAGCACCTGAGAGGTGCCGACCGCCCCCCTTTTTCTTTCCCACCCCGTTACGGCTCTGGGGACATTTTCCCTCCTGCCCCCAACCCCTTACCTCCCTCCACAGCACCTCCAAAGGCAGCCTCCGGCGGGGAGCGGGGGCTTTGGCAGCCTCCCCGCGCCACCATGCCCAAGCCAGAGAGATGCCACCAAGGCACGGGGGACGCCGTGACCCCCTCGCCTCCCAACGGGGCCGGGGTCTGCCGGGGCCACCCCCACCCAGGGAGAGAAGCCAGGTGAGGCGGGGCGGTGGGGTGGGACTTGGGAGGAGAGCGACCCCAGATCCTGGGCAGCACCCCAGGGCACAGCAACCGGGGCACAGACGGATGCGATGGGGACACGGATGCTGCGGGGACGTGGCGCGGCACGTGAACCCGACTGTGATTAATCAATAACAAAGTGAGAAATAAGGCAAAAAAAATGTGATCAGGGCTTGGGGGGAAGCGGGGGGCGACTGGAAATGGGGGCGGGGATGGAGGGCTTCGCTCCTGGCCCTGCTTCGCTCCTCTTCCACACCTCGGTTTTGCCCTGCTGCGGGAGCACGAGGTCCGGCCGTGGTGTCCCTGCCACCCCGCAGCGCCCTGGGGACCTCAGGGTGACGGTTGCCCTGGCCCAGGGTGCTGTGAGCAGAGACTTTGGGGCGACGATGGCCTGGGGTGCCGTGTGCGGGGACCTGGGGGTGACGACTGCCCGGGCACGGGGTGCCGCGTGCGGGGACCTTGGAGCGATGGCAGCCTGGGGTGTCGTGTGCGGGGACCTGGGGGTGACGACTTCCCCGGGCACGGGGTGCCACGGGGACCCACCACCTCTGGCGCTGGCACCGGGGCTGCCGTTCTCCACCACCCAGCACCCCCACCCCCACCCCCCCCCACCCCCCCCCGAGCACCCACCCCGGCCGGGTGCCCCAGCCCCTCCGGCAGCACCCGCTCCTCCACCAGCCCCACCGGGGCAGGATCCGGCCCGGGACACTCACGGGCGACTCTGACACCCTCTCTGCCGCAACTCCCCCCCCCCCACCCCGGGGGGTGGGGGTGGGGGTGGGGGAGGCACCACCCCCCGCCCCCCGCCCCCAGCCCCATTTGCCAGGCGGGACCATTCAAAACCCGCCCGGCCCCGCCGCTTCTCCCCGGATTCCGCCGCCGCTTCCCCGGGGCCGCGGCCGAGGATGCTCCGTCTGCCGGGGGCGGCGGGGGGGGAGCGTGTGCGCGGCGCCGGGGGCTGAGCCAGCGGCGGGGAGCCGAGCCCCGGCCCTGCCCGGGACACTTAGCGGGGAGGAAGAAGAGGAGGAGGAGGAGGGAGGAGGAAGAAGAAGAGGCCGCCCTCGGCCTCGGCCCCGCCATGCCGGGCCCCGCCGGGGAGCGTGGCCCGGCGGCAGCGGCCCCCCGGGGACTGTGAGCGGCCCGGGGCTGGCGGAGGGGGGGCCCCGGAGCGGCATGGCCAGCCCCGTCCCCCCCGCCGCCGCCGCCGCCGCCGCCGCCGGGATTTAGCCGGTGCCTGGATGCTTTCGCCTCCCGTTTCCACTTCGGGCGGGCATGTGCGCGGGGGAACCGGGCCGCCCCCAGCCTCCTCCGGCGCGGATCCCCCCCGCGCCCTGACTCCCCGGTGAGGGGCTCCGCCGCCAGCCCCGTCCCGCCACCGGCCCCGGAGGACGGGGGAGAGCCCGCCCGCCCTGGCCCCCCCCTGGCCGGTGGGTGCCGGGCGGGGGGCGGCGGGCGCCGGTAACTTGTTTTTAGCGTACCCCGGTACCGGCTGGGGCACCCCCCCCGGGGAGATTTGGGTTTAAACTTTGGCTTTTGGGAAGCCCCGAAGATGCCTTTCCACCCGGTGACGGCGGCTTTGATGTACCGGGGGATCTACACCGTCCCCAACATCCTCGCCGAGCAGCACCCCGTGGAGATCCCCGAGGACGAGCTGGAGGGTGAGCGGGCTTGGGGGCCGGGGGGGGGGGGCCGGGGGAGGGGGGGACGACGACGACGACGACCCATCCCATGTGGGGTGCCGGGGGGGGGGTTTGGGGTGCGCGGCCCCCCCCCCCCCCCGGCGCCGTGGGGACGTTCAAGGCGAGCGGGATGCGGATGGATGGATGGGGAGGAGGAGGAGGAGGGGAGGAAGGAAAGCGTGGGAGAGAGCCGGGCAGTGGGGGGGGGGGTGGGGGGTCCCGGCCCCGGTGTCGCCGTTGTGACAATATGACACAGCAGGGACCGGCGGTGGCGGCGCGGGGCCGGACCCCCCCCGGCGTGGCGGGGCCACCCTCCCCGCTGTCATAATATGACAGTGGCTGGCGGCGCGGGGGGCCCTGGGGGCGGCTGTCACCCGTGTCACCCCACCCGGGTCACGGCAGCCCCACGCAGTCCCGGTGCCACCGGGCTCCGGCCGGCAGGAGCGGCCGCCGGGGCTCTGCCCACCCGTGCGATGAGCGGGGCCGGTCTCAGCTGGCTATCGCCAGAATGGCCTTTTCCACCCCCAAAGTTTGCCGGGGTGGCGGGACGGGCGCTGCCCGTACCCCCAGGCCTCGGCTCGGGGTGTCCCTGGGGACCCCCGCTCTGCTGGGCACGAAGGGAAAGGGGCTGCAACACCCCCGGCCCCCATCGCTGCCCCAGCACTGGCACCACAGGGGAAACTGAGGCACGGGGTGGCCTTACAAACGGCCCCGCTGCGCCTTTGGGAGAGGATGGAGGGGACTCAGCATCGGGCCTGGAGCCCCTGGGGACTTCCCGTGGGGAAACTGAGGCACGGAGCCCCAAGGCCGGGGGGGTGAGGGGCTCTGGCCCCAAAGCCTGGCGGGGAGCCCCCAGTAGGCAGGGAGACGGGCTCACGCCGGGTGCGTGAGAGTGTGCGTGTGTGCCCCCAGCTCTGCAGGTTGCGCGCGTGTGTGCTTACGTGCCCATTTACAGCCTCACTGCAGGGGTTGCGTGTGGGTGTGCGCACGAGTGTGTACCCGCACACCTCCGTCCAGCCCCACTGCACGTTGTGCGCGCGTGCTCACGCATTTTTATGCACACGCAGAGCCTCACTGCAGGGTGTCTGAGTGTGTGCGTGTGTGTGCACACATGGGCAGCATCACTGCAGCGTGTGTGTGCACACGTACAGCCTCGCTGCAGGCTGTGTGCACACACGTACAGCATCAGAGCAGGATGGGCTCAGATGCACAGCCCTGCTGCAGAGGGAGTGTGTGTGTGTGTGTGTGTGTGTGCATGCACAAGTACAGCGTCGCTGCAAGGGGGGTGCGTGCGTGCACAAGTACATCGCTGCACCGTGGCTCTGTGTGTGCCTGCGTGTGCGCGCACACGAGCACAGCACCACTGCAAGGTGGTTGTGTGTGCGCGCGCACAAGCACAGCATCGCTGCAACGTGGTCGTGCGGGCGTCCGTGTGGGTGCACGCGCAAGTACAGCGTTGCTGCAAGGTGTTTGTGTGTCTGCGTGTGCATGCCCAAGGGCATCGCTGCGAGGCGTTGGTGCATGGGTGCACGCACAAGTACAGCGTCGCTGCAAGCTGTGTGCGTGCACAGCCTCACTGCAGCATGTGCCTGTGCATCGACGTGCGTGTGCACAGCCTCAACTGCAGTGCATGCGCGCGCGCACACTCACCGCATGTGTGTGCACGTGTGCCGGGGCGTTGTGGCGATGCACCCAGCCTCGCGCGGCGCCCATGGGTGCTGACAGGCCCCGGGGTGCTCCCAGCCCAGGGCTCCCGCCCAGCACCCCACCTGCGGCCGCACGCCCGCTGCGCTGCGTGGCCGCGGGGATCGATGGCAGCAGCGGGAGCCCCAAGGTGACCCCGCGAGACGCCAGACACCTGCACCGCTGCGGGGGGGGGCCGTGCCGCCACCCGCTCCCACCTCCCTCTGGTCACTCTCCGGTTTGGGGGGACGTTTGTGGCACCCGGTTGCCCTCCCGGCCCCGCAGCCGCCCTTCGGGGCTCCGCGTTGGGGCTGAGAAGATGCAGGGTGCAAACTGGGGCAGGGTGCTGCTGGCTCAGCCGGGGAGAGTCGGGGTGCCCCAGCTCGGGGCGGGGGACACCCCCAATGGGACCCCAGTTTGGCCGCTGTCGGGGCATGTCCTTGCTTTTCCCCCAACACCCTCAGCCGGGTAACGGGGAGCCACCTTTGGGAGGTCTGGGATGAGCATCCTCAAAGGATGAATTCTGGGGGTGCCTGGACTGGAGCGGGGCTCCCCGTGAGCGCAGGGGGAACCAGGAGCGTCCCCTTGCCCAGGCAGGGATGCCGGCCGTGGGAAAAGCTTTACCCATCAGGCTGGCAGGCCAAAACCCCCCAAAACACCTCGGAAGACGTCACCGATGGGCCGTCATCCAGGCAGGGACGTCCCCAAGCGCTGGGGATCGATAGCACAACCCTACGTGGGTTTTTTTTCCCCCCAAAAAAACCCGAAGTTCTCAGCCCCTGTTTCTCCTGCCGGGCTCCTCCGCCACGAACCCCTCCAGCAGCTGGCAAAGACCCGCACGTTTATGCTGCCCAGTGCCGGCAGCTTTGCTGCCTGGTGAAGGAAGAGGGCACCGACATCCCGGCCCGGCTTCCCGGTGTTCCCGGTACGAACTTGCCTGGTCCCTTCTTTCCCATCAGCCTGGTTCGAGCTCCGCGTGTCGGGGGGCATCAAAAAGGCAGAAACTCCCCCAAAAAGGAGCAAAGCCCCAAGCGCAGCGGGAGGTGGGATGGAGCCGATGGGCACCACGAGGCTTTTGGGTGGGCGATAGCCACGTGGCGTGGCAAGCACCGTGCCTCAGTTTTCCCCGCTGCCCTCCGAGCTCGGCGCAGCCTCTCCCTGCCACCCCACAGGGATCTCCCCCCGCACCTCGGGGCTCATTTTGAGCCAGAAACCCCAAATACTCCCACTTTCTCCCTGCCTCCATCCCATCTTCCTCTGCACGGGAGAGGGCTGAACACCAAAGCGACCCCGGTGAGAGTTGGTGCTTTTTTTGGCTGAAGCACGGCACAGCTCCGGCACCCACCCTGTAACCCTGTGAGGGGTGCAAAGTCCCCAGGAAGGTGCTCCCCGTGCCAGCACCCGAGGCGCAGGGCACGGGGATGCTCCCAGCCGGATGCTGCAGCGCCGTGGGGGTCTCCCCACCCGCAGCCCCCACCCTGGCGGGGCTCCCCAAGCTCGAGCATGTCCCAGGAGGGCATGTTTGGGGCAGGATGCCGGGTTTTTGGCTGCAGAGGGCCGGGCAGTGGCCAGGGCAGGGTGGGTGCTGTGAGCGGGCGGCCCGAGTCGGAGCAAAGACCTTGGGATGTGCTGGTGTTCCCTTGGGGAGGTCAGACCCTTCGCGGGGGGGTTGTGGGGGCGCGAGATGCTGGAGACACCGTGTGTACGTGCGCGTACGCAGGCGCCCCTGCTGCCTCGCACACCCCTCCTGGTACCCCCCCCTGCACAACCACCCCCACCCCCCAACACCCAGATCCCGGCACACCCGCGTGCACACCCATCACCCGCTCGCACCCCGTTACACCCGTTACACCCCCTCCCCCCCCCCCCATCACACCCCAGCCCATGACAACCCCCCACCAGGACACACACACACACACACACACACGCGCACACGCGCACACACACACAGTGTTGCCGGGGGGGGGGGGCTCTGGTCCCTGCGGGGGTGGCAGCCCCTCCTGCCGTGCCTCAGTTTCCCCTCTGTAAGGGGGACCCCACTATGGCCGGAGGGATGGGTGGTTCATTTGGGGCCACCAGTGCTGCCCACGGGGGATCTGTGGGGACCGGGGCTGGGGGGTGCTGGGGCTTGGGGGGGGGGGGGGGGGGGGGGGGCGCGGCCGGACTGATCCCCGCTCCCCCCCTGCAGAGATCCGCGAAGCCTTCAAGGTGTTCGACCGGGATGGCAATGGCTTCATCTCCAAGCAGGAGCTGGGCACGGCCATGCGCTCCCTGGGCTACATGCCCAACGAGGTGGAGCTGGAAGTCATCATCCAGCGCCTCGACATGGACGGTAGGACCCCGGCGCCCCGGGACGGGACGGGACCAGGGACAGGGATGGGGACGGGACCCCCAGCACCCTCCCTTTGGTGAAACACCCAATTTGCCCCGTTTCCGCCCCACTGGCTGGTGGCTGCCGACCCCGACGTGGGATGTGGGATGCAGGAGAGCCTGATCCAGGCTCTGCCTCATGCCCGGAGCCTCCCGCTCACTCATCATCATCATCATCATCATCATCGCCACCGCAGCTTCGTTTGGGAGGATTTAATGATCCTGGAGCACTTGCGGGCAGAAACTGCACCTCTCCCGGCTTGGCAAACCTGCCGGGACCGGGCTGCTGGGGCCAGGTCCTGCACCCCGGGCCGGATCCTGCACACTGGGTCAGCTCCTGCACCCCGGGCCATGCCCTCACCACCCAGCAGGCCAGGCTGGCCGCGCGCCTCCAGCACTCGCTGCCACCGTCGGCCTGTCCCTGTCGCTCCAGCACTCATCGGACCTTAAAGAGCTCGTTAATTTATTGGTTTCCTTTTTTTCCCCCATTTAAAAGCCTTTCCGGCAGCGCTGCCAAGCCGCCGCTCCCTTCATTACTCATTGTTAGTGCCGGCCTGACAGCCCCGACACCAGCATCCTCCTGCGGCCACAGGATACGGCCAGCCGGCAGCACCCTTCCCCGGCCCCTTCCCAGCACCCCCCCCCCCCCCCGGGGTCACAGCCACCACGGGGGTCCCCAACTGGCATTGGGGTTCCAGCTGGTGTTCGGGCTCCTGGATGGCGTTGGGGGTCCCCAGCCAGCACTGGGGGGGCCCCAGTCGACATTGGGGGTCCCAGATGGCATTGGGGTGCCAGCTGGCACCGGGACCCCAGCTAGTGTTGGGCGTCCTGGCCAATGTTGGGGGGACCCCTAGCTTTGCTGGAGGTCCCCAGCCGGTGTTGGGGTTCCTGGCTGGTTTTGGGGGGTCCCTGGCCGGCAATGGGGTCCTGGTTGGTACTGGGGGTCCCTAGCCAATTTGGGGGTTCCCTGACTGCTGAAGTCTGAGAGTCCAAGGTCCCTTAATACTGGCTGCTGCTCCGGGCCATTTTGGGGTGGGATGGGCAAGATGGGGGGGCCTCTGGGCGCTGCCTGAGCCCCCCAAGTGCTCTGCCCGGGAGCAGGGTCCCCCCAGGTGGCCCCAGAGCAGGGTGTCCCCAGCAGTGCCAAGCCCAGGAGTGGGGTCCCCCCAAAAAACACTGAGGCTTGGAGCAGGCCCCCCCCCGCCCCGGGCTGCGCAGGGGTGTACCTCCGAGCGTCACCGAGTCCCGCAGGGTGTGCCCCCCCACAAGCAGCCCCATGGGGACCCTTCTGGGGTGGGGTGGGGGAAGTCCCCATGCCTGGGCAGGGGGTGACGGCCGCCTCCGTGTCCCGCAGGTGACGGGCAGGTCGACTTCGAGGAGTTCGTGACGTTACTGGGGCCCAAGCTGTCCACCTCGGGCATCCCGGAGAAGTTCCACGGCACGGACTTCGACACCGTCTTCTGGAAGGTAGGGAGCCCCCCCCCCCCCCAACCTCCCACCCAGGGGGGGTCCAGCACCCCCAGCCCTGGCACCGAGAGCCCCAGGGGATGGCTTGGGGTCAGGGTCAGGGTCAAGGTTAAAGTCAGTGTTAGGATTAGGGTCAGGGCTGGTGTTGGGTTTAGGGTGAGGGTGAAGGTTAGGATCAGGCTCTGGGGTAGGGTCAGGGTTAGAGTTGGTTGGGGTCAGGTTGGGGTCGGGGTTGGGGTCAGGGTTGGGTCAGGGTTGGGGTCAGGGTTGGGGTCGGGGTCAGGCTTCAGATTAGGGTGAGGGTAAAGCTCAGGCTGCGGGTTAGGGTTAGTGGAAAGGTTAGGCTTAGGGTCAGGGTTGGGGTCAGGATCAGGGTCAGGGTTAGGATACGCCAGCCAGAGGCTTTTCCGTCCCTGCCTTGGCACGGGGTGGCAGATGGCGTGAGGAGCCACCAGCCCCGCCCTGCCGGGGGTTCAGCAGGACACCAGCCCTTTTCCCACCAAAAATGGGGGGGATCCAGCCAAAAAGCAGCACCCAAGGGTGCCGGGAGGCCCCACAGCATCACTGCAACCCCCTTGGCGGGGTCCCAGCGTGGGGTCAGCCCCTGCCTGAGCCGCCCCCCCCCCCCCTCCTCGCCCGCTCCCCGCAGTGTGACATGCAGAAGCTGACGGTGGACGAGCTGAAGCGGCTGCTGTACGACACCTTCTGCGAGCACCTCTCCATGAAGGACATCGAGAACATCATCATGACGAGGAGGAGAGCCACATGGGCACGGCCGAGGAGTGGCCCCGTCGACGTGGAGAGTGAGTGCCAGGCGGCCGGGGATGCCAAATACCAACCCCCCCCCCCCCCCCCCCCAGCCCCGACGCCATGGGGAT